>NC_133337.1:68665856-68999189 GCF_030506205.2 Paramisgurnus dabryanus | reverse complement strand
TTGCTATGCAGCTAATGTTGTCATTACCATTTTCACCACAACATAAAACATTTTCGATCATTCAAATCTCTACAGTATGTGACAAACAGTCCCAGTTTTGATCACATAACACATTGACTATCACTTATATTCATGTTGTTGCCCATGAGTGCTGCTTCTATTTTTTATGGCAAGATAAAAGTAGAATTGTGTGGGCTACCACCTACTGACAGTCAACTGTGAGACATGATAGGGTGATTTCCTTCAAAAAGCAAATGATTCTGCTGTTCATTTCTTATTTCCACATATCAGAGTCTAAGCGTCCTCTGAAAAGGAAATAAGTAAAAATACACATTTAAAAAATGTATAACAATGTCACATTAATTATGATTTTTTTTTACTTGCACCAATGCATTCAATTAAAGGGCGCATCTGTGTGACGTCACTTCTAGTTGACGTTCAAAGTGTTGTCAAACAAAACGGAGCGTAGGTAACTCCTCCCCCTCCCTTCCATGCTTTCTGGAAGAGTCATAGAGACAGAGCGTCATAACCTGAAAACCACGCCCACCGGGGGGAAACAATCCATCCATCTCCATTGACTTTGTATTGCGAGAGGCTGCTTCCTTGTCATTTTTGGCTTATAACAAAAACAGAATAAAGCATAAAAGCTGCTGTGTGACAAGATGCACAGCTTATAAGCCAAAAAACACAGAAATAAGTTTTTATAAGCCGGCGACCCCCAAAAACGAGCATTTAAAGACACAAAAGTGGAAACAGGCAACTTTTCATAGTACTACTATTAAAGCAACACTATGTAGTTTTTTACCTTTAAATAATGTCTCTAAAATTATTTCAGTGATAGAACAACTTTTAACTGGACAAATTGTACTGTTGCTGCAACCTGAGCAGCCTCCTAGCTGCTACAAGCACACTCTGAAAGTGGCGGTGGAGGGTAGAGCACACAGCCCAGCCCCTGCCCCGCTTGCAGAAGAGTGTCTGATACCAGGCACTGTTGCGCTTTTCAACCACATGGGGGAGCTGTAAGTCATTTTAACATGGAAACTACATAGTGTTGCTTTTATAGAACTGCGTCCACTAGGGAGAAACGTAGTCGGCGATCCACTTTTTTCTCCTTCAAGGCTGAGTTTTATGGCTCGACAGCTTATAAATACTTATTTCTGTGTTTTTTGGCTTGTTGGCTGTACATTTTGTCACACAGCAGCTTTTAGGCATTATTCTGTTTTTTGTTACCAGAAATGACAAGGAGGCAGCCTCTCGCAATACAAAGTCAATGGTGACGGTTGGATTGTTTCCCCCCCGGTGGGCGTAGTTTCAAATTAGCATAACTGCGCTCTGTCTTTATGAAAGCACCCAACCCCCACTCCCAAATCCTTCTTGTTGTTTATTGGCTGGAACACGTTTGTTATGTTTTGTGGTGGTAGGTTTGACCACGTTTGTTTTTGTTGCAGTTTGTGGAGCCTGGGCTGTCTACAAAGGCCGCATTTTTTACAGTGTGCTCAGGGGACAGGCAGCTAGCAGATAGTGAGGATATGTTTACTGTGTGAAACAAAAAAATTTTTATGGCCTAATACGCGTTAATTCGCTTAGAGCGCCTTTAAGTAGCAGTAACAAATCCCCTCAATTATTATTATTTATTTAGATTGAAAGACAGTTCTGCGAACTGCATTATAATGAGACTTGTAACGTGTTGGATAATGGTTGTGTCTTTATGTACTGAAACTGTTTGACGATGACTGTGAAGGATCCTACCTTAGATCCTCACGTGCAGAATGTTTTTATTATTGTGTTTTTTATCTTTAATCATTTATTTACATAATTATCATAATCATTTTATAATCATTAGTTTTTATCCATTTAATTATTGTATTTGATTATTTAATATCATTTTATCATTATCAATTTCATTATTATCATTTTTATTATTACACTATTGTTTATTAATTTATTTTATTCATTATTGTTTTTATTCATTATTCATTTATTCATTCATTATTATATTTCTATATTTTATTATATCATTCATTAATTCATTGTATTTCTATATTTTATATGTCTCTTTGTGGTTAAGTTTCATAGAGCTGTTCTGTCTGTGTGTAAACAAGATAGATAAAGAGAATGTTTATGGAAGCCCAAGGTCTAAGGGATGATGCAGCTGAGCAATTTTGGATATAACCGTGTATGCTGTATTCCTGGGTTAGACGAGGTTTGAACATTGAGGCATATGCAACTGAAACTATCTGTCCATCAATAAAACTCTGTTCTATTTTATCATCTAAAACCTCCGTCTCACGACTCTGTTTATGCTCTCCTCTAGCAACGATTGATCAGCCTTGTATCTGACAGATGCTTTAACAAAGTAAACTTATGTTTTCTGACGTGATCTGGTGTCCGGGGCTGGATCGTTTTTTATTTTGTCTGTGGTGTGGAGACCAGATCTAACAGTTATGGCGTAGTCGGCAGGATAGAATAACAAGTTTTGTTGTCTCTATCCGAACGAGGAGTCGGGATTTTCTCTCGCACATCCAGATTTAAATGTTTCCAGACCACTGGCTGCTGACTCCAAGCCGCGAGTGAAGACGGAGGGTTAACCTTGGCTGGTCCGGTATCCTCTCTCCTGACTCATCCACTTAAGCAAAAGCAAAAGTGAGTGTGTTCTGTTCTGACATTTTGGAAAATTCAGTACGTACTGTGTTGGTAGCTTGTCTACTGGTCAGATTATATTACTTTGATAATGGAGCAGTCAGAGACAGAGATCAAGCTTCAAGCTAGATGATATAATTAAAAAGCTAGCTAAAACAACAGCTGAAAGAGCGCTTTAAGATCAAACAAGAGGAAAAAGAAAAATTCAGTTGCTAAATATAACATCAAATATAATATAACATCAAAGTACGTTGGGCGGTCTTTAGGTTCCCAAGACAAAGGTAAAAGTAAAGACATATTAAAGACGTATATAAAGAGTTAAAAAAAAAAAAACATGTGTAAAATTCAAAAAATGATAACCCGAGAATCGAAGCGTATCCCTTGGATTTTTGTCACTTTGTCTAAATGTAGAAATTGAAAAGTGAAAATGTAAAATCAAGACAAACATAACAGAGATAAAAGAAGTTATGGAGGGAATGCTGAAGGGGTTATAAGATAGATAGTCAAATGTTAAAGGCTCAGTTTGAAAATAAACAAAAATCTAAAATGGCTTATGTTTAAGTTACAACTCTTTGTTAATCAAAAGAAAATTACGTCAGTTTTACCAGATTTTAAATGCATACGACACTGGTAGTGACATCAATGCATGCAACACTGGTAGTGACATCCAAACAACCAGTTTCAGATTTTGACACAGACAATGATGTTTGTAAAAGTGTAAATCATGTCCTTCGTGAGTTCAGATGAGTATTGTATTTTGGTTTTGCTACTTCTATGCTGTGCTTGGCAATGAAGATCTGCCTTTGCAAATGCCAGTTAATATACGATGATATATATGATATATGCCGTTTAATTCTACAATGTTTAAAGAAGTTGCTTTTCGAAATTTGCCATGTATAAACATAACAGTTAAGGGACAGGATTATAAATTTGTGGTTGAATCTTCCAAATTAGAGTTAAGATTACAGCTGCTATCAACTGTCTGATAAAAGGACTATTTCATTAAGCTCCACAGGAGCGTACACAACCACAGAATATTTTTCAAAAATTTTAATGGGTAAAATAAAGGTAAAGTGTTTCAACTCTCATTCTTTTATTTTACTAAATAAAATATGCCCAGTAAATTTATGTTCAGATACGAATGGTGTGTGTGAAAGACAGTGTGCTGTTTTTCATAGAGTTGAGGGCTCAAAGTAAGTGTATGAAGGTTAGAGGAAGTGGAGTAAGTGGAGTAAGTTTATGATGGTCAAAGAAAGTAGGGAATGTCATATCCAAGATCAGTTTTAACTGTTTGGAAGCTCTGAAAGAGATTTCATTTTCTTTATTGGTCAGATGAGATGGGTTCAGCATAGTTTCAGTCAATCTGTTATGAGCAGACAGAAACAGTTTGAAAGAGGTTCTTGGTGAAACTTTGAGTAGTGAACATTTAACTGACGATAGAGCTAAAAGAGATCTTTGGATAAACCTTTAGGTTTGGTTTGATGTAGGAAGTACAAAAGTAAGTAGTTTGGAACGCATTTGCAAGTTGTAAATGAAGGATAAATGAAAGTGTTGAGAATCACTGAACATTTGTGTGAGCGAATGAGGGGGTTTGAGAGGCGCTGTATCTGTTCTTCCAGCAATTGCTGAAGTAAAAACAAAACAACGATAAGCTTTTCTCTTCTCTCTTTAAAGCTTTGAGAGAGAGTGCTTATGTGCCTACTCTACTCTATATGTTAGGGTCCATATTTTAAGTACATATTTTATTTTCTCATTGATAAGAATCAGAGATAACAATCTTTCTATCTGATTTTCTTACAGAAGTTTCTCTAAAATCAGAAACGAAACTTCATGTTACAGAAGCAACAGAAGAAAGTTTGACATTTCTCAGAGAAACTCGGTGTTATGGCCTAGGCAGCAGCTTTGCTGTGCGGTACGCAGCTGTGAATTCTGTGTGCGTGATGATGTTGGCCTATCGAGATAACTTGTGTTCTATTTTGATGTTTCTCTGTGTTAAAGTAAAATTTAAGTATAATTTAAACATTTAATAACCTGTCGAGAATAGGGGAAATGAGATGTGTGAGTGAGTGTCATGTGTCATTTATGTTGCTTAACCCTTTTCCAATAAGCATATTTTAACAGGGGTTCGTAACATAAATGGGGACTCATCCATGATGTTTAGATCTTCCTCTCATTTTTCAGTTAGTCCCACATGTAGTCACTGTTGCAGTGTAGTAGGTGACATTATTCAGCCATTACTTGGTTTGGATGTTTTGATTAATTTGAATTCAGATTTACAATTCAGAATTGAAATGTAACATGGCAGTTATGGATCATGGAGACTCACAGTTGATTATAGAGTAGCAAAGCAAACCAATACATTGATAAGATAAGACCTCTTGTGTCTGACTCATCAACAAGTTTCAGCTTGATAAAACCGGAACACAAATGGTTTACAGTGTTTGATATGACTAATGGATTTTGGTCTATACCAATTGTAAAATAAATTTCATCATTATTTGCTTTTACAATTTAAGGTAAAAATGATACCAGCAGTCTTTGTTAAAGACATTAAAGACATTTAAGACTTCAAAGACATTTGAAAGACTTAGATTTAACATCAGACATCATTCAATATATTGATGATATTTTGATTTGTTCAGAAGACAAAACTGAACATGAGAGAGACGTCAGGTTATTTGATTTCTTGTACAATAAAGATCACAAAACAAAACAGAAGTAATCTTTGACCCAAATTCAAAGTGTATCGCAGGGTAAAAGGCGAATAACACCTAGTCACTGTGAGGTTATAAAAAAAAACATCTATTAACAACTATTCAAGAGCTGAGATCTCTTTCTTTTCTGGGTTTATGTAATTACAAATGTAATTAGATTGAAGGGTATGCAGAAAAATCACAACCCTTAAACAATTTGGTAATCCAAAGGCCCAAGACTCAGTTAACTGGACTCCTGAAGTTAAAATAGCTTTTGAGGGATTGAAAGAAGCCTTATGCGAAGCTCCTGCACTTGCATGATTAATCACAGAAAGTCTTTTACATTGTATGTAAACGAACAAAGGGGTAATATGACATCTGTTTTAATACAAGAAGATCGAAATTAGCCTGTACTGTATGGGTATTATTCACAACAACTCAACTTGACTTTGTTTTACAAAGCTGGGGCCTTGTTTACGAGCAATTCAGGCAGTGTATTTGGCCTTGCTTGGTCAAAAGATAACCATTTGATAAACATATTCTGTTTATGCTTTATTATCTTTTTAGAGAAAGCTGCTCGTATGACATTGAAGAAGGCACACCATCAAATCCAGCTAAACTACTTGGTCTGTCTGAAGCAATTCCAAACAGCCATGATTGTGACTGTGTAGATATTATACAAACATTAAGTGTTCTTAGACAATTTGTCACTTACAAATTCCAATTTGATTTACAATGATGTTTATCTTTTGTGGACAAAAAGGAAATGAAAGGCAAAATCACAAAAAACATGTGAATTGGCTAGTAACAGAAAACCTAAAATTTATATTTAATATTTTGTTATGCCTGGGGAGCTGTGCATATCTCTCGAGCAGGTTGGCAGCAGAGAGGTTTCCTGAGATGTCCCGGGAACAGGTTGCGGTAAAAGCCCACCTGAAGGGAGATTCTAGTGAGATTAAAGGGAATACCTTGCTGACCAGGCAGCTACGGTTGCCAGCTGCATGAACGGCAGAGAAACTCTTACTGCTCAAATGTGTCATCTTTGGTGACAAACTACTCACAGCTCACAGACATAGCTGAGAAGCTGATTTTCAAATTCAATGCTCCAGAAAGGAGAAATGAGAATGATTTGAAAATAGTTGCAAATTGGCGGATGACAATATTTGGAAATTTTAACACCGATTTGTAAATCCAGAAGTCTTTTCCTTATTTGGTCACACAGATATACAGTGTCGGACGCTTAGGCGTGTTTTTCAAATGTGTTTACATTTTAATGCAAATTGGTGGGCGAGGGGTTTTAGGAAACATGCAAAAGAAATTGTTTGCGGATGCGTAACTTCTCAAAAACACAATTTAGCACCCCCAAATTCTATCAGTTGTAAGCAGAACACCTCAGGGCTGTTTTGTGAATTGCAGAGTGACTTTATAACCTTACCTAAATGCAAGGGTTATCAAGATATTACAATTATAACTGGTAAATTTCTTGTTTGGTGTAAAGGTTTTTTTCACAAAGAAAGGCTTTGCTGCCTTTATGGCTAATATGCTGGTTCGAGACATCATTCCAGATGAAATGAAACATGATTGATTCTGATCAGGGTAAATACTTTACTGGTCAGGTATGTCAGGAAGTCTGTAGGCTTTTGGAGATTCAATGGCATAGCAGAAACTTCAGACCTTGCAGAAGTAAATTTACATTTAATATCAGATTCTCTTTTTACATATTGTATGGCTTTGACTGAAGCAGTAAAAAAAAGCAAAATCAGGTTCAGGATGCTGTAAAAATTATGTACAACATAATATTGTGCCAGGGCAAATAATTTATAAAAATAACAATACTCAGGTCTAAAACCAAAATAGGGCGATTCTTATGCGGTCCTACTAGGTACCCCTTCAGCTAATAAAATTCTGCGATAAAATTCAGCGAATAAAATTCAACAATAAAACTCAGCAGTGCAGTTGCTAGGTAAACCTAGATGGACAAATATTAGTCTGCAAAATTAGCTTATACTCCCAAATCTTAACTAAACAATCGAAATGTTGTAGGATTCAAACATGGGTGGTCCAACGCATTTTCCGGTTAGTAAGAGCATGACCAGCATGGCTGTTCCTAGCGCCAGTTGTGTGGTTGGCGTGCTGTTTGTTATTTTAGTTTGTTATTTTTGGAGCTACTCCGGGTAGGAGATCTCCTATCTCCTAATTGGTACCCTCCGAAGACTAGCCAGCCATCAGTTAGATCGATGGATAGGTAGATAGGTCTGGGATGCGTTGGATTGTCTTGCCCATAGGTCGACGTTCAACATTCAAGTTTTCAAGCTAAGTCAGATTATGGATCAAACTCTCAAGGTTTCAATGAGAATCAAAACAAGTTGTTTTCTATATTTTCTATGGGAGTCAAAACTAGTTATAGCAATAGTCAAAACAAGATATTTCCTAACAAATTTGTTTATACAAAGTTGTTTTTTGGCCATGGAGCTCTCTTGTTTTCCTTTCTTTTGTTTTTATGTTTTCGCAGAGATATATGTCGGCGGCCTTCAAGAAATTCGCTGAAAAATTAAGCTTATCAAGTTTACGAGTCTCATTGGCACCAACCTCCAGCAGACAGCAGTTGGACCTCCGCTGTACTTCGAGATTCTGCAGGAAGGACGGACTGGCGAGACTTCGTGGATTCCGGTTGATTCCATGAACAGAGACATTCTGAGTTTCAAGAATCACAACTGACACAGTTGCAAGTGTTGTCTTCATGACATGACACAGAGTCAGAGATATATTAGATCTGATGCGTTTCACATCTGTTCAGAATGATTCATGGATTCACTCTAACTGTATGCACTCAGTATTTGTATTGGCCATTAATTAACATATGTACGGGGTTTTGTTTTTAAATTTAAGACACTTGGCTGTTATACAAAATTTATCCAGATTAAAACTAGGCAAATGGGTCATTTTTTAATTATGACACTGAAGTGTATGAGCCAAATTAACACAATGTTATTTGCTGTGTTGATTTCTTTTCTGATTCACAATTCAGATTCATTATTTCATCCATGGAAATCACAGTAATCTTAATTCGGCAGTAACTCTAGCTCATACATACGCTAAGATGCCTAATATTTCCAATTGTTGGATATGTCAATCTTTTCTTCAAAAATCTACATCTGTATGTACGTACATTACCGCTATCTGATTTGATCTCCATCATTGAACAAAGTAACATGGGTAACATTTGTCAAATTCTAATTGATTTGATAATCGACACCTCTATTCCATCTTTGAACACTCTAAGTGGTGCACCACAGTTGATGGTTTTAGTGATACACAGTTGATGGTTTTGGTATCAAAGTTGCAACCTTACCAGACAATTTGTTTATCTTACTATGCCCTATTGCTGGGAAGAGATGCTGAAAATGGCTGGAGTTAAAGATGGAAATGGCCATAGCATAGGCATTTAGGGGTGGTAAAGAGTATATTTTCATGATTTTTTGGGGGGAATTCTAATTGTACCAAATCACAAGGCGAAGTTGGTGTCAACGTGTATGATTATTGAACTACTGATAATGTCAAATTCGTACAGATGTGTTTTTAAGGTTGTCGATTATTCATGAGAAAGCAGTCTGCTATTCAACAAGCAGTGTTTGCCACTACAAAAAGTTATCCCATCCAAGTAATTCCTGGTATTTTCCTGTGTACAACAGTACTGAATCAAGCCATCTATTTATTCTAAATGTAAATTTGAAGGGAATTCTTTCTGAAGGAAATGAAGGAAATGGGGTAAAAATTACAAACTAGAAATGCGTTTCCAGTTTTCCAGATGTGACAAAGCTCTTCTGATAATGACAAATGAAACACTAATTACTCCTAATGGTACACACTTCGTTTCTGGTAACAAAGCTTATCCATTACTTCCTAAGGGTTGAGAGGTAATCTGCTATTTGTACCTTTATCAGCGATGTGAGTAGTGTCAGAGGATTATGTGACGCAGCACTTAATCATGAGACATACTAAACGTTCGATTTCTGATACTGAGAAATGGTTAGGAAGATTTATTCTTTATTCCATTCTAAGAAGTAACTGATTTATAAAACGAAGTACAAGCATTAAATGAAGCATTTGAAGCTACAGCGAACGCCACTTTCATTTCTATTGCTAATATTTCGGACGAAGTAAATGCAATTAGAAAAGTTGTTTTGCAAAATCAAATGGCGCTTGACATGCTATGGGCTTCTCAAGGGGGGGCACATGTAAGGTAATTGCGGCCGAATGTCCGAATGTTGCCTTTATATTCCAGACGTTTTCGAGAAAGTGGTTCATAATCTTGCTAAAGTTTTACATGAACAAATAGCTAAACTAAATGAAGACCATGGTCTTTTCTCATCCGATTGGGATGCGTGGTTTACATCAATATTAGGACCACTTTGGAATCATCTGAAGGCACCTTTGGTAGTTGTAATTTCAGGAGTGTTTATCATCTTGTACATTGCCATAAAAGTGTTGATTTGTCTTATTAGACACTTGACAGTGACAGGCCCATCAAGGCCATTGTCCAGTGTAAGACACACTCCCTCAACCGACGCTGGTATGCGGAATGACGGAAATGACCTGTTCTTTTAAGAATGTGTAGAAGGGAAAAGTATGGATAGGTACCATCCAAGCTTTTCAAAGATACATTTTGATAAAGATTATGAAAGTTTGCTTGCAGTAATCATTTAATTTGGTCATATATGATTAAGAGGGGGGAGTGAAGGATCCTACCTTAGATCCTCACGTGCAGAATGTTTTTATTATTGTGTTTTTTATCTTTAATCATTTATTTACATAATTATCATAATCATTTTATAATCATTAGTTTTTATCCATTTAATTATTGTATTTGATTATTTAATATCATTTTATCATTATCAATTTCATTATTATCATTTTTATTATTACATTATTGTTTATTAATTTATTTTATTCATTATTGTTTTTATTCATTATTCATTTATTCATTCATTATTATATTTCTATATTTTATTATATCATTCATTAATTCATTGTATTTCTATATTTTATATGTCTCTTTGTGGTTAAGTTTCATAGAGCTGTTCTGTCTGTGTGTAAACAAGATAGATAAAGAGAATGTTTATGGAAGCCCAAGGTCTAAGGGATGATGCAGCTGAGCAATTTTGGATATAACCGTGTATGCTGTATTCCTGGGTTAGACGAGGTTTGAACATTGAGGCATATGCAACTGAAACTATCTGTCCATCAATAAAACTCTGTTCTATTTTATCATCTAAAACCTCCGTCTCACGACTCTGTTTATGCTCTCCTCTAGCAACGATTGATCAGCCTTGTATCTGACAGATGCTTTAACAAAGTAAACTTATGTTTTCTGACGTGATCTGGTGTCCGGGGCTGGATCGTTTTTTATTTTGTCTGTGGTGTGGAGACCAGATCTAACAACTGTAATGGAATTAAAATATTGGCATTAAACAGTCTTTTGTGTTTAAATGCCCTTTAGTACATTAGAGACAGTGGGATGTTTAAGAAAAAGATGTGGTTGAAGAGGTAGGGCTCCACTGGGACCCTTCTTGATTCAGCACAATGGTGAAGTTTATTAAGAAGTTGTGGGCAGGTGGGTCTGGGTAGTAACTTCTTGGCAAAGATCAATGCTTAAACTTAAAGTGCACCTATTTCATTGCTAAAAAACAAAGTTATTTTGTGTATTTGGTACAATCAGAGGTGTAAAGTACTTGAGTAAATGTACTTCGTTACTGTACTTAAGTATTTTTTGGGCTACTTTGTACTTGTACTGACTGAGTATCAAAAATATAGGCAACTTTTACTCTCTACTCAATTACAGTTTTGATTGGGTATTTGTACTCTTTACTCCACTACATTTGAAATGACACTTAACGTTACTCCCTACATTGTTTATTCGTCAAATAATAACGAGACGAAAGTGTCAGAGGGTGATGATGGATAGAATCTGTGGTCGCGAGGTTACACGCACACACACAACTGAGAGGGACTTCATTTGGCGCTGCGCAGAGCAATCGTATGAAATCAAAGTACTGCGAGAGCGAATCAAATGCATATGGAGAAGGTCTGGTCTCGCGGTACTTTGATGTCAAACACTGAATGGCTTGCGTTGAGCCACCGTAGCGGGACATCTGCGTGCTGCGTATGTCATAAACTGTAGAGAAAAGTTTGCGTCGGGTCTGAGAGAAGAGATAAAGAGCAAACATATGGATGCATATCACATTTGCTTTAGTCAAGGGAGCCTTTGTTAAACATGTGATGCTACAATCAAAACAAAAGTGATTGAAGCGCGATTGCAGGAGGGTCATCCCGCAACTCAAAGGCAAGCACAAATGTTTATATACTCTGATGCTACTTTATCAGCTAACCTGAGCTGGTATGTTACATAACTTGATATAACTTACTATATAAGCCAAAATAAACCAGCGAGGTCCTGTACTGATTGCCCGAGTAACTTAAGTACATCATAAGATTGATAATAAGTGTGCAATTTCACTGTCCTCACATTTAATCAAGTATGCTGTAATGTATTTACTGTAAAGAGGGATGCATGACAGAAGAAATGTAGTGCACTTAATGTGAGATAGTGGTGTTACGTACTACATGTGTTTACAATTAATCTTTCAAATGAACAACTTCACGTTTTTAATATGCATTATCATATTTCTGTTAGTGTAATTTTAGTTTACTGGATTTTTTTAAATATTAAAATTATATCTTTTTTAGGATAGGCCTATATAAGAATATTTGGTAACACTTTACAATAAGGTTCATTAGTTAACAGTAGTTAATGTATTAACCAACTTGAACAAACCATGAGCAATACATTTGTTACATTATTTATTCATTTTTGTTAATGTTAGTTAATAAAAATTTAAGCTTTAATTGTTTGTTCATGTTAGTTCAGAGTACATTAACTAATGTTAACAAGATTTTAATAAAGTATTAGTAATTGTTGAAATTAACATTAACAAAGATAAATAAATGCTGTATACTGTAAGTGCAGTTCATTATTAGTTCATGTTAACTAATGTAGCTAACTAATGTTAACTAATGAACCTTATTGTAAAGTGTTACCATATATTTATATCACAAAGTTAGGCTATATATTTTTCACCATGGCACATTCAAGTACACAATGACACTAGACTAAAATTAAATGGGTTTAAATTAAATTTAATGTAGATTTCTAGACTAAAATCTCATGGCATTTAGTTGAATAAAATTAGACTAAAACTAAATCAATTCAGATGACAAAAATATGACTAAAACTAAATACAATTTCAGTCAAAAGACTATGACTATGTTTAATCTGTGTTTGTTCTGCCAGGTCAAAATTTTGAGGTGTTTGATTTCTTTTCTAATAAAACCTCATAAATAAACTTTCTTAGTTCCCTTTCAATACGGTTCACTTCGCATTGCGTCAGTTTGCTGACGCTATGGGGGAAACTCCTGTTTACTCCGTGATTGAAGCCTATTGGTTAACGTCTGTAGAAAATACAGACCAATGACGTTTGAGCCCGCGCGGGGGCGTGGCACACGTCCCTATATAAGCCGGTGAAATACGTCAAGAGCTCATTACTTTTCTCCTTCAGCGCGAACCTTCTCGCTGCTCCGAAGAAGAAGCCCTTACTCGCCGTCGATCCAAGCACTGCAGCGGACTACAACACACCAGCGTGTTCCCCTGCCGCTTTCCGGTGAGCCTACAAGAGTATCTAAAAGAGCAGAAGCGCGTTGAGATAATGTCGCTTCGGCATTGCGGCTCCTGCCGAGCCCCTTTGCCCGTGGAGGATTTCCACAAAGAGTGCGTCATCTGTCTGGGTCCTGCCCACGCCGAGGCCGTACTCACTGAGGCGGGCTGCGCCCACTGCGAGCTCCTTCCTATCGCGGTGCTGCGCTCCCGCCTCGAGATCTTTAAACGGAAGGCTTCCCGTGCTCTCCCGCCTAAACAGCAGCGGAGCCGTGAAGCTGGAAGACACCCTGAGACCGAGTCCACGCCGGCTCATCCCCCGCGTGCTCTGTCTCCCCGCCGTCATCCTGTCACCTTCGCCCGTGAGGACTTACGCCCCCTGCCGAGTGCTAGCGGCATGGTTTCCTTTGGGTCCGGTGACAACTTGGAGATGATGTCATCCTCTGAGGAGTTGGAGGATTGGGCGGCTTCGGATGACGACGCCCACGCAGCCGCCGCCGATGAACCTACCGAGTCGCGTCCTCACGACTCTGAGCTCATCCGCATCTTGACGCAAGCTACGACGGAGCTCAATATCAAGTGGTCGCCGCCGTCAGAGCCTCAACTCAGCCGGTTGGACGAGTGGTTTCTGCAGCCCGGGCGCCGTCAATCATCCCGCCAACGGCAGGCGCCGTTTTTCCCTGAGGTTCACCAGGAGCTCACCAAATCCTGGCGTGCTCCCCACTCCACCCGAGCTCAGAGCGCCGTCTCCCACGTCCTCTCCGTAGTGGACGGCGCCGACGAACACGGCTACTCTAAGATACCGCCGCTCGAGGAAACTGTCGCCGCCCATCTCTGCCCGTCTTCAGCCGGCGGATGGAGGGCTAAGTTGAACCATCCGTCGAAGCCCTGTCGCCTGACATCGACCCTGGCGTCGAAATCCTACGCCGCCGACGGACACGCTGCATCCGCTCTCCATACGATGGCGGTACTGCAGGTATACCAGGCAAAACTCCTCCGTGACATGGACGAGTCAGGTCCGGACCCGTCGACCTTTCAAAACCTGCGCAGCGCGACTGATCTGGCCCTTCGCGCCACTAAAGTCGCCACTCAGGCTGTAGGAAGAGCCATGGCCAGCCTGGTTGTTCTGGAGAGACATCTGTGGCTGAACTTGACGGAAATCAAGGACACGGACCGGGTTGCCCTTCTTGACTCGCCCGTGTCACCGTCGGGGCTCTTCGGCTCCGCTGTGGAGGGGTTCACCCAGCGCTTCACTGAGGCACAGAAATCGTCGCAGGCTATGCGGCATTTTCTACCGAAACGATCTGCCTCAGCGTCTGAGACCGGCCGCCCAAAACCGCCGCCAACTCAACGCCCTAAGCCAGCACCAGCTCAGCCCCAGCCGAGAGCTGAACCGGAGGTCAAGCGCCAGCGTCCTGCACGACCGGCTGGCCCGCCTCGACGCCGCGGTCCCCGTCCTAGGATTACGCTGGACCCGACGCCGGCACCGCCTCCCTGAAGAGAGTCTGAGGAGGAAAAGAGGCTCTGGTCCCGCTTCGGCCGGCCCGCCCTCGAAAGTTCTGCGTGTTTCAGTCCCCTCGGGCGCTGGACACGCCCTCGCTGTAACAGCGAAACACAAATTTTTACCTTTTCACAAAAAGAGCAAATTTCCTCCTCTGTACACACAAACACACACACACGGCTTAACGTCCATAAGCATATCGACGCTCGCCGTCAAATTTCACGTTTGGCAATCCACCCCCGGTATGCCGGGCTGGATTCTAAACGTAATCCAACACGGTTATTCACTTCAATTCGCCCGGAGACCACCCCGGTTTCGCGGCGTTCTCTACACCACTGTCCCAGACGATCGTATACAGATCCTCAGGGAAGAGGTGCGTTCTTTATTACTAAAAGACGCGATAGAGACGGTCCCGGCGGATCAAAGCGAATCAGGCTTTTACAGTCGTTATTTTCTCGTTCCAAAGAAAGACGGCGGCCTCAGACCGATATTGGATCTACGCGTTTTGAATCGCGCTCTTGCCAAACGGCCGTTCAAAATGCTTACAGCCAGACGAATCATGGCGTTAATTCGACCGGGCGATTGGTTCATATCAGTGGATCTGAAAGACGCTTACTTTCACATTCCGATAGCGCCACGTCACAGGCCGTTCCTAAGATTCGCGTTCGACGGGACAGCATACCAGTACAAAGTTCTGCCCTTCGGATTATCTCTGGCACCACGCACATTTACCAAATGTGCGGATGCGGCTCTCGCCCCTCTCAGACAGAGCGGCATCCGCATATTGAATTACCTCGACGATTGGCTTATTCTGGCACAGTCAGAGAGGGAAATTACTGCGCACAAGACCGTTGTACTCCAGCATTTGGAGAATTTGGGGTTCAAAATCAACCTCCAGAAGAGTTTGCTCACCCCCACGCAGCGAATCACGTTCTTAGGCACGACGCTCGACTCATTAAAGATGCGGGCATGGCTTACACAGGAACGCGCGCTCACGGTCAGACGCGAGGCGGCATCGTTCAAAGCGGGTTCACATCTCCCTCTCAAACGATTCCAGAAAATGCTGGGTCTGATGGCAGCAGCATCCCCACTAATACCGTTGGGAATGCTGTTCATGAGGCCGCTTCAGTTTTGGTTGAAAGCGAAAGTTCCGCCCCGTGCTTGGTTGTCGGGCCGCTTATTAATCAAAATCACGTACAGCTGCGTGAAAGCGCTTTCGATATGGACATCCCCTCACCTTTTCCTCTCGGGCACGGAGCTCGGCTCCGTGAGCAGGAGGAAAGTGGTGACTACGGATGCGTCTGCGACGGGTTGGGGCGCTCACTGCGACGGCGAGCTCGCCTTCGGTGCGTGGAACAACCAGTTGTCTCAGCTACATATCAACCACCTCGAGATGTGGGCGGTTATCTTAGCGCTACGACACTTTCGACCGAAACTCCAACATCAACACGTTCTAGTGCGGTCGGACAGTATGACGGTGGTTTCGTTCATAAACCATCAAGGAGGGCTGAGATCTCGCTCCCTATCCAGGCTGGCGAAACGGCTTTTATTATGGGCTCACGCGAACGTACGTTCGTTAAAAGCGACTCACGTACCGGGTGTAGCCAATACGGGTGCAGACATTCTCTCGCGCAACGGTCCGCCGCCGGGAGAATGGAGACTGCATCCTCAGACGGTCGAGAGAATATGGACCGTCTTCGGCCGGGCGGAGATCGATCTGTTTGCATCAGACGAGAACGCGCATTGCCCGATCTTCTTCTCAAGACATCACGATGCCCTGTCGCAAGCATGGCCGGCGTGTCTTCTGTATGCTTTTCCTCCGGTGGCCCTGTTACCACAGGTCCTTCAGAGGATAAGAGAGACGAAATGCGCGATAATTCTGGTCGCTCCGTTTTGGCACAATCAACCGTGGCTCCCCGACCTATGGCAGCTGAAAACATCAGCACCATGGCCAGTACCGCTGAGGAAAGACCTCCTATCTCAGGCGAGAGGGACGATATGGCATCCACAGCCGGAGCTATGGAATCTACACGTTTGGTCTCTGAACGGCAACCTTCACGCCTTTCAGGACGAGTGTTAAATACTCTAACTGAAGCTAGGGCCCCATCTACCAGGCGCCTTTACGCTCAAAAGTGGTCTATTTTTTCTGATTGGTGCACGACGAAAGACTTAAACCCAAACACCTGTGAAGTGGAGCATATTCTCTCCTTTCTGCAGGAAATGCTGGACAGCGGTCGCGCGCCCTCGACGCTTAAAGTGTATGTGGCGGCGATAACGGCGAATCACGCCCTTATCGCCGGTCGCACCGTGGGAAAACATGATCTAATCATTAAATTCCTCAGAGGCGCTCGCAGACTACACCCACCGCGACCTAACACGGTCCCGTCTTGGGATCTGTCCACGGTCCTGAAAGCGCTGCGCGGTCCCCCTTTCGAGCCCCTCGAGCAGGCTGACTTGCGCGCTCTCTCGTTTAAAACCGCTCTCCTCCTGGCGTTGGCATCGGTTAAACGAGTGGGCGATTTACACGCGTTTTCAATTGACCCGTCGTGTCTGGAATTCGGTCCTAACGATAGCAAAGTGATCCTTAGACCGAGAGCGGGATACATTCCTAAAGTTTTGACCACGCCATTTAGAGTTCAGGTGGTTTCACTTCTCGCCCTTCCAACGGCGGACGGCGAACAAACCCCGAACACGCTCTGCCCCGTCAGAGCGTTAAGAATATACACGGACCGTTCTGCCTCATACCGCAAGTCAGATCAGCTGTTCGTAAGCTTCGCACAACATTCCTTAGGTATGCCGCTCACTAAACAGAGGCTATCTAAATGGATCGTCGAAGCCATTGCTTTGGCTTACGCCTCCCTGAATGAACATTGTCCAGTTGGTTTAAAAGCTCACTCCACGAGGGGTATGGCTTCATCTTGGGCTTGGTCTACGGGGATTTCTATCGTTGACATTTGTAACGCGGCCGGCTGGTCCTCGCCGTCTACGTTTGTCAGATTTTATAGCCTGGATGTCCCTGCCTTACAAGCACAGGTCTTATCGGCTTAATGATTCACGCGATTGCGTTTCTATATGCCTTCACGGTGCGTTGCTAGCTCACCGTCATGGCTACCTATTAATAAATCATGCACAGCTCGCGGCGCGCTCAGGGAACCCGCCGTCTCGTGCTCTATTGTATATGCATCATGGTGCGTTTAGAAACTTCACTGTATGCGTATTACTGTCTCATATATGGTGCTTACACTTGCGCTCGCTAGAGCTATGTATATGCTGGGTTAGGGCCACATGCAGTGTCTCTCCGGTAAGGGCACCTCAGTCCGTTGTGTTTGCACGGCGGGATGGGATTACGTTCCCCCATAGCGTCAGCAAACTGACGCAATGCGAAGTGAACCGTATTGAAAGGGAACGCTTAGGTTACTCACGTAACCCCGGTTCCCTGAAATAACGGGAACGAAGCATTGCGTCGCTGGCCGTGCTACAAACGTCTACGCAGCGAGTGTTATTCGGCTGCGCGCTTCAGTCGAATAATAATGAGCTCTTGACGTATTTCACCGGCTTATATAGGGACGTGTGCCACGCCCCCGCGCGGGCTCAAACGTCATTGGTCTGTATTTTCTACAGACGTTAACCAATAGGCTTCAATCACGGAGTAAACAGGAGTTTCCCCCATAGCGTCAGCAAACTGACGCAATGCTTCGTTCCCGTTATTTCAGGGAACCGGGGTTACGTGAGTAACCTAAGCGTTTTCACTGCCCAGACCTACAATGTCTCTTTGTGTTGAGGACTAGTGCATATTTGAGCCAACATTCAGTACGAGTAAAAATACTTGAGTACTTTTAAATTGGGTTACTTTAATACTTTTACTCAAGTCGTATTTAAATTGGTGACTTGTAACTTGTAGTGGAGTAATTTTTACAGTAAGGAATTTGTACTTTTACTCAAGTATGGCTTTCAGCTACTCTTTACACCTCTGGGTACAATGGCCCTCATTTATCATTCTTGCGTAGAAACGGGCGTATATGTTGGCGTAAGATTATGCTTACACTCCTCTCACCGCCTGATTTATGAAACTGTGCGTACCGTTGATATTCAGGTGTACGCAATATCTGCCCTTCATAAATGCCGCGGCTGAAAACGATCGTCATTAGAATAACACGCCCATATAAATTCAAGTCTCCGCCTCCCCCACGCCCTCATTTTACGACATTGACACATGGAAGACGGCAAAGAAGACAAACCGGGGAAGTGGAAAGAAACAAAATTATTTTATTTGGGAGTTTAAAGAGCGGGATTAAAGACATTAATAATTGCATGACATTTTGTAATATTTGTATTATTATTTTTATTATTAATGACGCTTAAATGATATTTAGAAGAATAATTATTATTATTTATTATTATTATTATTATTATTATTATCATTATTATTTACTGTTGCCTACATCTAAATTACATGTCTGCTTAATGGTTCGGTTAAGTTTTTTTAAAATAATATTTTAAAATGATGTAGTAACTTTTGTAGTGTGTTTTTCTGTATTTACATACAGTTGTTTGTTAGCTAAGATCCAGTTTGATACGGAGCTCCGGATATAATTCAAATTAACAATTTGTTGCCACGACATCCACATGTTTTACTAATTCATAATTTGAAGTAATAATACTTGTAATAGTAATTACAAAATATTATAATAATTAATTCCAAGGAACAAACTGTTGAATATTGGGAACGAATTTTATATTTATGGCCATACTTTAGACTAAATAAGAAAAGGAAGTGTCCATAATGTAGCATAAAAGATAATTCGTGGCCATGATTTTGTCCGCATGTTATCATATGATCGGATTTATGGCTCCATTCAACACAAGCATTTTACCTTTCCTATTAATGTGTAGCTATTTATTTATCATCGAATGGTATGTACTGTAACTAGCTTACCTTTTGATGCATTATTACCATGTTTTCGTAGCAGATCCTTGTGCTTTCTTGCAATGTGCCGCTTCAGATTCCAGGATTGCTAAACTTTTACAGTCTCTCCGCAGTCCCTTTCAATGTTTTCTTCCTGTCCAATCTTTACTTTGAATTTTACTTTACATTTATGTATAAGGCTAGACGTTTCTACAGATTCTCGAACAAATTATCAAAGGGCGTTCTGGATTAAACGAGCGGTCCTGAGCGAACGGAATTTTCGGAAAAAGGCGCTCTGATGGTATTACAGCACCGCTCAACGCTCCGATCCGCTCACGTGCTCTGCCCTGAAACGGCTCGCAACTTAAGGAATACATATGCATACAAATCAAATGCTTTGGTAAAGTCTCACAAATTAAACATTGAACATTGTTGCATAAAAATAAACACTGAAGTTTATAATTACTTTTTTTTTACAGTGGGTCATAATATATCATATATTTTAGTTTGTCAGTACGTTTTGTGGTGTTAGGAAGTTTTTGCGCATTTCTGCACTAACTCAAAATGTGCGTACACCACCTCCTGAGCTGGCGTAGGATTTGAGCGTGCCGTACGCCAACGTCCATATTGATAAATCTCAAAGTCACCGTGGCTTTGGGTGTACGCCAGGTGTACGCTGGAAATTTGGTGTACGCACGTTTGATAAATGAGGGCCATTGTGTTCACATGGTTTATGGTTCAAAAAACACATTCATTTTCACATTGTGTACATTTTTGTAACTCCAGATTTCAATCTCTTTCTGAAACGCACAGATTTGAAAAGCTCTGTTTCTGTCTGACTAGTTACTAAACTGAACTCTTGAAATAATACCTATACAAAATAACAAATGTTTTGGTTTCCTAGGTAATCTACGTGTTGTTTATTTTGCATGTTTTAAAGCAGTGGTTTTCAATCTTGTCGTATGGGACCCACAGCTCTGCATATTTTGTATGTCTCCCTTAACTGACACACCCAGTTCTGTTCATGGATCTGTCCCTTAATGAGCTGATGATCTGAATCAGGTGTGTTAGATAAGGGAGACATGCAAAATCTGCAGGGCAGTGGGTCCCCTAGGACAAGATTGAAAACCACTGTTTTAAAGGACTTTGTTGTTATTTATTCTTAGCGGAGTTTACAGTAAGTTACATGTTTTCCACAAAAGCCGCCTGTTTATGTTGTTAATGCTGAAACCGTCTATATTAAAGAGTAACTAAACCCTAATCCAACTTTTTTTAGTTACTGATCTGTAAGAATGATGGTTTATTAGTGCTGTTCATTGATTTTAGTAAGTTTTTTAACATTTGGATATAAAGTGTTTCAAAACTACAATATATGGTGTAAAAACGAGTGAGTGCTGCCCTCTTCAGGTTGAATGGTGGCTACTGCAGTTGAATTTTCCTATTGGATGTTGGGTCCAAAAAATGACTCGTGACGTAAGCAGGTTCAAGATCACCACGCCCTTGTTACGATCTCACCACACACTTGGTACGAGCTTAGTTCGTCCCCTCTATCTCTGTTGGGATCTGCCCACTTTTCTTGCATTTTTCAAATATTGCCAGTGGGTGGAGTCAGGCTCTGACCAGGGGTTTAGTTACGCTTTAAGGTTTAGAAATTTTACTTTAATGGCAATGAAAAGGTTATAGTCAGTAATTCAAATGCCTTATATTCACAAATGTCACTTTAGTCATTTCATTGGGATTTAACAAATTTGGCTGTTTTTGCTGCAAATTTTTTGAGGCAAAAATGTAAACTCCATTTTAATTTCACAATATCTTATTTATATATTTTTATATAAATTTATAAAAAGGTTACTTATTAGACTCTTGTTAATAAAAGAGCAAAATAAACCTACATGCATACTAATAACCAATAAACAATTATAATTAAGTACTAAAAAAATGAGCAAATGGTTGATTAACATAGTTTTAGATGGAGTATATTAAGACTTAGCAGGGCATCACAGGTTAGTCTTTAATCTACCCCTGTGCCTGTTAAGCTTTACTGTTTTGGACTATTATTCCCAATGTGTTGTTGGAATTATGTATTTTGGTAAGACCGAATAGCTTCTGAGTGTCTGAATACCAAGAATGGGTTGTTCAACAACGATTAGTTGGGCAACATGTTGAGTAGACTGGCTGATATGATAACTCTAAAACATGTACACATGCATTGACAGTGAGATTATAACCTTATTTGCTTCAGAATAATGTAAAGATTTAATTTTGTATCCCTAGACAACCAGGGTGAAAATTAAACTGGAATTTAATGAGAGAGGGGTAATGATTTGGGCCACATGGGGGAACTACAAGAACAGATGGATTGACTGAATAATGTATTTCATAATCTTCATTAAGTCAACAATGGGTTTTCTGATGTCAACTTCTGGTCCTCCAGACTATGCAAAACAATGTAAAGTTGCACACAAGCAAAAGCAGGTTGAGAGAGATTGCAATGCATACTGTGATCCCTTTAAATGGATAATATTTTGATTGACAACTTAAGCAAAGCCTGATGACAGCAACGCTTAAAGGGGTCATATGATGCGATTTCATGTTTTCTTTTGTCTTTGGTGTATTAAAAGCTGTTTGTGCGTAAAGTCACAAAGATTAAAGTCTCAAAAATATATTTTTCCAAAAAGGCTTATCCATGCCTTCCTAAAACGCCCCATTCAAACACTCCCCCACATATCTACGTCACTGTGTGGGAAGATTTGCATAACACCACCCTAATGTATACGCAAAGTAAGAAGGCGCAACATTTATTCTCGCTGAAGTTTTGTTGCTACCACTGCTTTGGGAGCAGATATTACAAATATGGTAAGGGACATAACATTTCCTTCACACCCTTGAGGTATTCGGCTAATCACCAAGCACTGGATAGTTGGCCAATCAGAGCACACTGCACTTTTCAGAATGTTACAGAAAAGGCATGGCACAAAGGAGCAACAATAATGTACAGTATGTGAACAATGGTTTTTTTTAACTGTGTAAACACATTGCATTACACCAAATACACAAAATAATGTTCTCTTTAGCAATGTCATATGACATCTTCAATTAAAATGCATTTTCTAATCAAATTATTGTCACATCAGCATGTGCAGTGTAGAGGTCTTCACGGGTCCACTTAGATCCGAAAACCCGAGACCCGATCGGGTTCGGGTCTAAAAGTTTCACATGTACTTCGGACACGGGTCGGGTACAATAATAGCGGCATCGGGTCTCGGGTAATTTAAAAATGAATGTGTTTTTTCCTGAAAGGACCCGAGAAGACCCGAACTCCCCTTCGCCTGTGTGCGTGCGTCAATGTCCTTTTCAAACCTCTCATCTGTTTGCCAAGAGCGCTTGCGACATTGTGTGGTTGTCGGAAGGTTCATTTTCGTTGAGACAAACATGTCAGTCAATTATAAATGTACATTTTAGCGGTTACATTGGTGTCGTCTTCAGATAACAAAGTAAAACGAATGGAGCAGCTCGCCAAATTGGTTGCAAGGCCACCGGAGTTTCTTTCTGTCTGACTGCTGCGCGTGGGTCTGCAGAATGCACACACGTCAGTGCCGTTTACATTCGGTTCCAGTCGGGTTAAAAAAAAATTTTCACTAGTTCGGGTCGGACTCGGGTCTAATTTTCTCGGGTTTGTCTCGGGTCGGGTATTTCTTTAATTTTTTTTTATTTATGCACGTCGGGTTCGGGTATGAAGTGATTCGGGTCATTTCGGGTCGGGTACATTTCTTTGGACCCGAGAAGACCTCTAGTGCAGTGTTGAGTTTAATGCTAATAATAATACATGGACAGCACACAAAAGATTTTAAATATAAAATTGGACTAAAATGTAAAAGATTACGCCCAAAACGCACCCATTGCTCATTACACCGTTTTCACACCGCAAACGTGAGCAGCGCATATGTGTTGCGTGAGCAACGCGTGAGGAGAGCATTTGCCTTTGCGTGGCCATTGTGGTTTAACACCGGCTGCATTTGCAGCACATACTTTGCAGTATAATAACAGTATAAAAATCTCAAGTTTTTATTACTATATTTTACGTGCATTGATGAGCAAAACCTCTTCAATACGCATTTTGACAGTCAGTGTAATTTATATAACATGATTTGTTTAATCCACATTGTTTTCGTGTTGTTCTGGTCTGTGTGATGACGGATATAAACACAATTATAGACATAAGAAGCCCATGCCATATTATTAAATGTGTTTCTCTGAAGTTTACGATAAAATTAAACATTTCACTCAGTGATTGACAGCATGATGCAATCGATCATGTTTTTCCAGTTAAACCGGTGTTATGCGAATAGGAACACCTCTTTTAGACTGTGCGCTAGGCGCACAAACCTTTTTTCCTGTTGTTAAATAAGCAAAAGTGGAGTTTGACACTGGCATTGGTCTGTTTACAGATCTACTGAAGGAGCTGCTCTGCCAATCAGAGCAGAGCTCGACATTATAATTAATGACCCTTTAAATTGAAGTAATAATAGACCATTTAATTCTGGGGTAAATCCTAAGGTTGTAAATGAACCATCTCTGGATATCTTTTGCACTTAATAAAGTCACATACCTTTTATAGGTAGATATCTGAGAACAAGGGCGTAACTTTGGGTCTACCATTGGGGGGGTTAAACTTGCGGCATATTTATTTATTTATATAATCATTTTCTTGTGTAAAAGGTGACATGCTAATTTGCCGTTCCTGTATTAGACATACATTGTGATACCTTTACTGATTTAGACTACTTAACGTAAATGCAGCTGTTCACTTGGCTATTTATGCCATAATGACACAGTAGTTAAATTAAGTGTTTAAGCACTAGCCAGCAGTGGCAGCTTCCACATTTTTTGGGTGTGTTCAATATTTTATTAAAAAAGAAACAAGAACTTAAAGATTAATCAATTGAATCACTGTATTGGCACCTGCATGCAGCAAATGAATTATAAACAATTCAACTCTCAACACATTACACAATACAGGGTGGCACATGGAGTGCAGCTTGCACCTTTATTCAGAACATTTCACATATTGGTGGGCATCACCAAAACTCACCATCCACTAACAAAATCTAAACAAACGCATGTAAATACAATACAATACCTGTTTACGTCTCGGTGTAAAAGAAATGAACTGTGCACACACTGACTTCTTAGTTAAGAGGTCCAGTTTGTCCTGATGGATGTGACACACTGCAACATGCTTCAGCCTCTGCTGTATCATAGTTGTGCGACTTGGTATTAATAAGGGGCTATTTACTTGGAATTAAGATGTTTTCATCGATCGGATCACAAGTGGACGAGAGAAACACATCACGTTTACACCTGGTATTTAAATCCGTCTCTTTGTCCACTTCTGTCCTGAATACTGTGAGGGGGCGGTCTGTGAGACGACGGGCGAGTCTCTCTGCTGTCATTCAAACGCGTGCGGGAGTAATTATGAGTTTATATGGACGCGAAATAATATTTTAATATATATGTCGAAGTCCGCTGCTTGTTTAGCAAGTAAACATGCTGCACAGTGTGTTGTATGTGTATATCTCTGATATTTCAGCTCAATTGATGAAATAGGATCGCGCAACTTTCACATGCTTTCAAAACGAAACTACGGAGATCAGCTGCTTTTGTGTTATCAATGAAAGGCTTAAAATCGAGTGTTCACCGTGTGTTCACGCCAGAAGTCAGTAAAGATGGAAAACTTGTGTTTAGTACCTCAGATTGGATAAATGGCAGAGGGAAGGCGTTCGCGTGTGGCTATTTCTCCAACCATTCATCCCAGCCGTCCACTGCGCAAAATAGTGAACAAACTTGGGGGAGATAGCTGGTTGGGTAATACCAAGTAGTCCAGGGGTTCTCAAAGTTTACATTCAAAGGTCCAAATCTGAATTCTCATCATTTTCATAGGTCCGGAAAAAACTTTATGTAAATCATTTGTTTATATAACAAATCAACACAAATAGTTTGGGAAAAACATAAGTGTATTTTGCATTTAAAGTAAAAAAAATTTTATAAACATAAACACAAGAAATATGCCAAAAGTAACCAGGTGCAAAATACAGAGCAACCTAATTAGTGAAATGGCACAGTATGTTCTCCATCAGATGCATAAACCATGGCAAAAAAAGTGTGGTTGGTAGGCAGAGACACTGACCAAAATTAGGGGGGCACCTATAAATTGGCTGATGATGCTTGCTATGCTTCTCAATGAAGTACGGTGAAATGCCGCTACATCCAAAAGCCAGGGGGCGCTCTCGGGCAGAAACTTAATATGCGCTGCAGACGAAGAACCAGAAACACGCAGCTCAAGGAAATGTCTTAAGGATATATTTATATTGCTGTTCTTCAAACCTTTTCAGGTATTTTCATGATAATAAAGAATATGTATAATGATTATGTTTGACGAGTGTTGCTTTTTCAAATGCATGTTTTAAACGAATCAAACCAACAGTGATTTCAGATTGATAAGGACATACTGATCAAAAGCCGTAGTACATGAAGTAGCTGTGCATAATATCTGGGTGTGATGGCTACAGCGTCACACAGGAAATTTTTAAATAACTCGTTTTATTTTCGGACCAGGAATTTTCTTAAATCTAAAAAGAAAAAAAACTAAACGAATGGTTTACAAATTTAATATGCATTTGTAAAGTAGCAAATGCACACATTTAATCAATCACATAGAAATTAATGCACTTGTAATATGAAGTGGACGCGGGTCCGGATCAAGTTCCTGTCGGGTCCGGATCCGGACCGGAGTCCGGACTTTGAGAACCCCTGAAGTAGTCGGTGCGGTGGGGTACATTACAGATTATTTAAAATATAATACTATCTTTCTTGCTGGCAAATGAAATTAATAAAGAAAACGAAAAAAGTGTTAATTCGGAATATTTAAAGAGCACCTATTATGGGATACACGTTTTTAAACATCCTTTTGTGTGTAAGTGTGCATTAGTACATGCTAACGATATTCAAAAAGTACATACCTCAAAGAAAACGATGACGCGAGTTATCGTCTCTAACGTTCGAGGACTACAAAAAACACTCGGATTGTAGGCAACAGTTTACTTCCTGGGATTAGTGACGTAGATAAGACCAACATTATCATAGTTCAGCCCTCTCTGCTTTGCTTGGGTACGCCCTCAAAGACGAGGGTGGGGAGCGCCGAGTCAGAAGAGAGCTAAAATGGCGGAGGTTGTGAGTCCCTGCTTTGACTGTTTGCAAACTCTTGTTTCATTGTTTAAGCGATTAAATCTCTCGAGTAGACGCTGTCTCTTTAGATGCGAGGGAAAAATAGCACTTTATGGACTTCCACAGAGGACATCATGTTTAATACGGTTCCGGAAAAATCCAGTCAGAAGTTGTTCACGGAGTTTTCACAATAACTGCTTCTCATGAACCGAAGCTGGATTTGCGCGACGTCTCCTCTTGAAAGTTGGATTACTGTGCACTTCTGGATCACAGGCTGTAAGTATTCACGTTTATTATTTGCCTTTTACTGTACGTTACGTAACCGGTAACCGGAGATTAACATAATGTGCGTGTAGAGCTTAGCTTGCAAGCTAATTGTTTTGTGTTGTAATACTGTATTTCATAAACAACGTACCATATTTACACACGTGTATGTTGAATTATGCAGACTATCGTTTTTTTTATCGATGTTGGTTTAGACATGTTTACAAACTTGCTAAGTTGCTAAGCTAAATACAAATACAAATGCCAGCTAAACTGTTACCAGTAAAATTTGTTCTCATGATCAAACTCAAGAAACTCTAAGTACAGATGATTTGTTTAAAGTTATATGTATTTTACTGTTGTATTTACTTGAAGCTTTCTTAGATTTTGAAACGAAGTAAACACATAATGTGTGTTGCTAATGTTGGGCCATGTAATATGTAATACATTAACGTTTTAATGAATAGTCTAACGATTTATAGTCATGGTACTCTATTGTTATAATATGTCTTTTTGACTGAATACATGTTTGTTTTATTTGTCTATATTCTAGATTCGCAGCTGTACACATCCTTCTACACTGTATGCAAACATGCAACATCATAACACACAGTACAAGGAGTCAGACTGGCATATGAGGAGCAAAGGTGTGTAACACACATGATGTATTTAGCTAGTGAAACCACTACCAGTCTTAGATGTATAACTGATGATGACAAAGTTTTTTTTCTCTGCATAATCATAGGAACCCAGGCAGTAGCATCGTTTCACAATGTTTCCATCACCATCATCAGTGGATGCCTTTGCCGTCCGTAGCCTGAGATTTCAGATTTGCAGCAAAATTTTTTTGATTTTCTCATTTATTGGAATGCTGTGCAGGTATTTAAGTATTTTAGTAACTTTGTTAAATAAAGTAGTATTTACTTTTACAATAAATTAATTGCTTGTTTATATTTTACAGGTATTTGTACCTTGCAGCCATCCATTACAATGTCACCAAGCCGTAACAAAAGCAGGAGAGGGAAAGTACAAGGCTATGTTCCCAAAACACACAAGTGACATACCGTAAGCAGTAATGTTTTATTTCAAATACATTCATAATTAAAAACTTAATGTATGAAGCAGGGAAATAAATGATCAAAACAAAAGATTTATTGACTGCAATATTTGTACAGTTATGTGGAGGATGTGATCAGGCTTGTGTTTGATGAGGTATTTGAAGATAAGCTGAAGGAAGCCCTGATTCCAATGGACCTGGCATCACAGTTTGAGAGACCTTCAAAGGAGGACGTGATTGCATGCCATCTTCAGTGCAGGGGTCGTCGGAAGCCAACATTCCGATCAGGAAGCTCCAAGCGTATCTGGAGAACAACACACGACAGGATGATAACCTTATAGTGTCGTCTTAAATAGCACCAGCTGACAAAGCTTTGATATGCCATTTATCTGAATAGATAGCTGTAAGAAATGAATTGAACAATTTTTGAAACAAGAGCACAATATGGTTACTAAAGTATGTTTATTTGTATATTGTTTAACATTTAAATATATATTTGTAATAAATAAATAAAAACTTTTGACTGACTATTATATTTTCTTTAAAGTTACATCTTTTGGGTACTTTGTTACTATAATGATACTTTAGTGTTATTGGTTTAAAAATGTAATAAAACTTACTCTAGTCCTGCACCTCAAAGGCTTATAGTCGGTACAATAAATGTTCTGTGTGTAGGGATTTAGACAATTTGTGCAAAACCTGGATAATGAATCACGCAGGTAAGAGGCCCTGGAACCTGTTGCATTCTCCTTAAAACCTAATAAGTAAAAACATAGCACTTATAAGTAAGCTGTCATGATTTCGGTCTCATTGGCCGCTTTGTCTTTGTTTCACCATGTGTTGTGTTCTGTTTATGTTTTGACAGCTCCACACGTGCGCGCCTTCCACCTGGTGACCTCATTATCTCCGACTCTTCTCACCGGCGTCCCACACCTGATCCTCATTATTTGCCCATCCGGTTTGATTTAAATTCCCCTCGTTTCCTCTGTTCCTTGCAAGTTCGTCTTAGTATGTTCCTGCCCGCTAGCTTGTCTAGTTCTAGTCCTGTCGTATCTTGGTTTCTGTCTCTTGTTCTGATTTTGGATTACTCACCGTGCTCTCTGCTGCCTTTACCCCGTAGACTCCGAGCCCTGCTGTCAGTCTATCCCGAGTGGTGTGTCACCGTCAAACCTCAGTGTTCTCTCTTTGCCTGTGGATTCTCCGAGCGCCAGTCTACCTCTTGCGCTGTCCAGCAGCAGTGCGCTTTCGGGCGCGTAATTCTGCGTAAGGCTCGGACTGCCGCTGTGCGCTGTCCAGCACAGACTCTGCTGAAGACTCTGACTGCCTCTCTCTCTCTCTGTGCCCCGCCAGGATTTCTTCTCTGAGGAGTTCGGAAGTGCGAGTGGAGGTTCTACGGCCGTGCTGTGTTTCCCACTCTGAGCCTTTCCCGAAGGGATTCCGTTGAGCCTGTCTCGCCTGTGTCGTCTCCTCCTCGCATACATCTCCACGAACACAGAGTGTCTTCTCTTATACATATTGACTTTCACTGAGTGTCTCCTGTTACCCATATTGACTTTCACATTTGTGTCTTCTATTATACATACTGAATAAACACCTCTGCGCTGGGATCCTTGTATTTGTCGTTCCTCACAGGACGAACTTGCCAGAATGGATCCCGCGGAGGTTGAGGACTTATCTGCCCGTATGTCTGACCTTTCCTCACGTTTGGACCAGCTCAGTGCCGATGCCACCCAACTCAGCCTGCCATCGCAGACGGAGCCTCATGTTACTGCCCCACCTCCATACGACGGTAATCCTACCTCCTGTCGGGCTTTTTTGACTCAATGCTCTTTGATTTTTGCCCTCCAGCCTCGCCGCTATTTCTTGGAGATCACCCGGGTTGCGTTTGTGATCACCCTTCTGATTGGCAAGGCGCGCGAGTGGGCTACGGCCGTGTGGGACGCCCGCCATTCTTGCTGTCGGTCGTTTCAGGAGTTTCGCGAGGAGATGGAGAGCCTTTTCGACCGTTCAGTGCGCGGGGACGCCGCTGCGGCTTGGTTGGCACATCTGGTTCAGGGAGGACACACAGTCACCGAGTACGCCATCGAGTTTAAGATCCTAGCGGCTGCCTGCCACTGGAATGAAGCGGCTCTCCGAGCGCAGTTTATCGAGGGCTTGTCTGATGATCTCCAGGACGAGATCGCTGTCCAGGATCTTCCTCCCTCATTGCCATCATTGACCTCGCTCTTCGGATCGAAGCCCGGAGATTGCTTCGCGAGCAGCGACGCTCCATTCGCCAGCGAGCGGTTTTGGACAAGACCACCACTTCCCCCTCTTCATCATCTTCACCCTCTGCCGTGTCTGAGCCCATGCAGCTGGGGCGCATGCGCCTGTCACAGAGAGAGAGAGAGAGACGCTTCCAGAAGGCGCTGTGTTTATATTGCGGGAGATCCGGACATTTTGCTAAGACCTGCCCGTCAAAAGGCCGCTGCCCATCTGTGAATACGGGAGTCCTGGTGGGCGCCACTTCTTCAAAGCTCTCCCCTGCTTCTAGTACCCAGCTCCCCGTCATGTTGTCCTTCGCCGGACGTGATCATCCATCCACTGCCCTTCTCGACTCTGGCGCGGAGGGCAACTTCATTGATGAAGCGCTGGTGCGCGCCTGGGGTGTCCCGGTTGTTCCTCTCCAATCCCCTTTGGATGTCTGGTCCCTCAAGGGGCAGCAGATGGCACGGATTACACATTGCACTTCTCCTGTGAGTCTCTCTGTGTCTGGTAATCATCGTGAGGAGATTGTGTTGCACGTCCTTCATGCGTCTCTATCTCCTATTATTTTAGGGCATGGATGGTTAGCGCAACACAACCCTCACGTTGATTGGCAGCATAGTATTATCTTGTCTTGGTCTCAGTCTTGTCATGTGTCATGTCTTGGTTCTGCTGTTTCTGGTTCTGTTCTTTCTCTTCCTCAGGTTCCGGCGGTCGATTTGACCGGGGTCCCGGCGGAGTATGCGGATATCGCTCAGGTGTTTAGTAAAGCCCGGGCCACCTCCCTGCCTCCTCACCGGCCATATGATTGCGCTATTGATCTCCTCCCCGGCACTTCTCCGCCTAAGGGTAGACTTTATTCGTTATCGGGTCCTGAGAGAGAGGCTATGGACCAGTATATTAATGATGCCCTGCGTGCCGTTCTCATCCGTCCCTCCACCTCGCCCGCAGGGGCGGGGTTTTTCTTTGTTGGCAAGAAAGACGGCTCCCTGCGCCCTTGTATTGATTATAGGGGCTTAAATGACATTACTGTTAAGAATAGGTACCCCCTTCCCTTAATGTCTACTGCGTTTGAGCTCCTGCAGGGGGCGCAGTTCTTTACTAAGCTAGATTTACGCAACGCCTATCATCTGGTGCGAATAAGAGAGGGAGATGAATGGAAGACAGCCTTTAACACCCCTACCGGACACTTCGAGTACTGTGTTCTGCCGTTCGGCCTTTGTAACGCCCCCTCTGTCTTCCAAACTCTGGTTAATGATGTGCTGAGAGACATGGTTAACAAGTTTGTCTTTGTGTACATAGATGATATTCTCATCTTTTCCCCCTCTATGCAGGAACACACTCAGCATGTTCGCCGAGTCTTACGCCGGTTGTTAGAAAATAAGCTGTATGTCAAGGCGGAGAAGTGCGAATTCCATCGTAAGTCAGTTTCGTTCCTGGGTTTTGTTGTTGCCCCCGGTGAGATCCGTCCCAACCCTGCCAAGATCAAAGCGGTGGCCGAATGGCCAGTCCCCGACTCCCGTAAGGATTTATTAAGATTTCTGGGTTTCGCCAATTTTTACCGGCGATTTATTAGAAATTATGGTCAGATTGCTCAACCTCTTACTGCTCTCACTTCCACTAAGGAGAGGTTTGTCTGGAATTCCAGTGCTCAGGAGGCCTTTGATATTTTAAAGTCCCGGTTTATCTCTGCTCCTGTTCTCTCTATTCCAGATCCGGCTGCTCAATTTATTGTGGAGGTGGATGCTTCGGATGTCGGGGTAGGCGCCGTTTTGTCTCAGCGGTCTGCTAAGGATGGCAAGGTGCATCCCTGTGCCTTCTTCTCCCATCGGTTAAACCCAGCAGAGCGAAATTATGACATAGGCAATCGGGAGCTGCTGGCGGTCAGACTGGCTTTGGGTGAGTGGCGTCACTGGTTAGAGGGGACCTCGGAGCCCTTCCTGGTCTGGACGGATTATAAGAACCTCGAATACATCCGTTCAGCCAGGAGGTTATCTTCTCGTCAGGCTCGTTGGGCGCTCTTCTTTGACAGATTTAACTTCACCCTCTCGTACCGGCCCGGTTCCAAGAATACTAAGCCCGATGCTCTCTCTCGTTTGTTCGAAAGCCCCGGTTCCGCTGGGGACGAAACCATCCTCCCGGAGGGGCGGGTGGTGGGTGCCCTGCGCTGGGGAATAGAACAACGGGTGAGACGGGCCAGCCGGGAGGGGGAAGTGCCAAAAGGGTGCCCAGCGGGTCGATTGTGGGTTGAATACGCCCATAATTCTCTCCCTGTTTCTTCCCTTAACATGTCCCCTTTTGAAGCGTCCATGGGGTTTCAGCCCCCTTTATTCCCATCACAGGAACCCGATGCGGTGGTTCCGTCTGCGCTGGCTTTTGTCCGTCGTTGCAAACGCACCTGGAGAAAGGCTAGATTTACTTTACGTCAGGTTTCCAGACGAACCAAAGCCGCAGCCGACCGTCACCGTAGAACTGCGCCCCGTTTTATCTGTGGGCAGAAAGTATGGCTTTCGTCCAAGGATTTACCTCTCCGTGAGCCTTCTCGCAAGCTGGCTCCACGATTCCTTGGGCCATACAGCATTGTTAAGGTCATTAATCCCGTGACGGTCAGGCTCGGATTGCCCCCAGCACTCGGTCGGGTTCATCCAGTTTTTCATGTGTCTAAACTGAAGCCCGTGTATTTTTCCCACCTTAACCCTGTTCCCTCTGCCCCCACCCCTCCCACCCCTCAGCTTATAGATGGTGCCCCTGTGTATTCGGTTAAGTCGTTACTGGATATGCGTCGCCGGGGTAGGGGATTTCAATATCTCCTTGACTGGGAAGGATATGGTCCGGAGGAGAGGTGTTGGGTACCGGCCCGGGACATCCTGGACCCTGGGCTGATAGAGGATCTCCGCCGGCGACGGGGTGAGCCCCCTCATGGACCGCCCGGTGGCGGTCGTGGGGGGGGAGTCCTGTCATGATTTCGGTCTCATTGGCCGCTTTGTCTTTGTTTCACCATGTGTTGTGTTGTGTTTATGTTTTGACAGCTCCACACGTGCGTGCCTTCCACCTGGTGACCTCATTATCTCCGACTCTTCTCACCGGCGTCCCACACCTGATCCTCATTATTTGCCCATCCGGTTTGATTTAAATTCCCCTCGTTTCCTCTGTTCCTTGCAAGTTCGTCTTAGTATGTTCCTGCCCGCTAGCTTGTCTAGTTCTAGTCCTGTCGTATCTTGGTTTCTGTCTCTTGTTCGGATTTTGGATTACTCACCGTGCTCTCTGCTGCCTTTACCCCGTAGACTCCGAGCCCTGCTGTCAGTCTCTCCCGAGTGGTGTGTCACCGTCAAACCTCAGTGTTCTCTCTGCCTGTGGATTCTCCGAGCGCCAGTCTACCTCTTGCGCTGTCCAGCAGCAGTGCGCTTTCGGGCGCGTAATTCTGCGTAAGGCTCGGACTGCCGCTGTGCGCTGTCCAGCACAGACTCTGCTGAAGACTCTGACTGCCTCTCTCTCTCTCTGTGCCCCGCCAGGATTTCTTCTCTGAGGAGTTCGGAAGTGCGAGTGGAGGTTCTACGGCCGTGCTGTGTTTCCCACTCTGAGCCTTTCCCGAAGGGATTCCGTTGAGCCTGTCTCGCCTGTGTCGTCTCCTCCTCGCATACATCTCCACGAACACAGAGTGTCTTCTCTTATACATATTGACTTTCACTGAGTGTCTCCTGTTACCCATATTGACTTTCACATTTGTGTCTACTATTATACATAATGAATAAACACCTCTGCGCTGGGATCCTTGTATTTGTCGTTCCTCACATAAGCAGTCTTTCAAAAAAAAGGTTTACCATAGTGAAATAATGTAGAACATTCATTTCAATTAATACTTTCTTTGTGCTACATTTGGTGTTTCCATATAGTTTGCACAGTGATATAGTATGTAAGCAGTCTTTTATAATACAGTTTACTATAGTAAAATAATGTTAACAAATGAAATAGTTTTATAATCATTTCAACAAATACTTTCTATGTGCTACATTTGGTGTTTCCATATAGTTTGCACAGTAATATAGTATGTAAGCGGTCTTTTATAATAAAGTTTACTATAGTAAAATAATGTTAATAAGTGAAATAGTTTTATAATCATTTCAACAAATACTTTCTATGTGCTACATTTGGTGTTTCCATATAGTTTGCACAGTAATATAGTATGTAAGCGGTCTTTTATAATAAAGTTTACTATAGTAAAATAATGTTAATAAGTGAAATAGTTTTATAATCATTTCAAAAAATACTTTCTATGTGCTACATTTGGTGTTTCCATATAGTTTGCAAAGTAATGTAGTACGTTATAATTACCTTTTGGATGTCTTTGCAACACATTTTCGTCTTCGTTTAGCATTCTGGCAGAGCTAAGGACACCTAAAAAAGTTAAATCCAATCGCGTTCATTGACGGAGATCGTTTATATCGTAACGGCCGTCTGAACTCTCTGGATCGAGCTTGAAGTGGTAAGGCAGTACAGACACCATCGTTTATAGAGAAATATAGCGCTTGTTTACGTTGCCTGTGACTCTCAGTCAGAACCGGAAAACCCACGCCTAGTCAGGGGCGTAACCCTTCAAACACACGCCGAACCCAGTTGACCAATAACAGTTGAGTAGTCATCTGACCAATCCGAATACACTAGACATTTTGGGAGGCGGAGACAGGAACTAAATCCGAGCGTTTTCCAGACATGCAGAAATCGGTGAGGTATGTAAGACTCACAGTGCATTAGTTCAAGTTTTAATAACATGTATGTACTATGGGATATTACAATAACGTGCTAACGTGCTAATTTATTAGCATAATTGGTGCTCTTTAATATTTATTTTAATCTGAATGATGTGATGACATTGGGGGGTTATATTAGCTGGATTTGATTTTTGCGGGGGTCATGACCCCCGTAACCCCCGTGCAAATTACGCGCATGTCTGAGAACAATTTAACATATTATTTCAATGCATTCTATGGCACCTTTAAACAATATTGAAGGAGTTCACATCTGGACTCTTATTGGCTATATAGTTGAATAAAATAACATTTTTGTTTTTTAATTAAAGAAATTAATATTCTTGGCACATGTATGTTTTTGTCCAGAACATTTATTTCAGACATTTAAACTACACATTATTAAAAGATTTTAAGATCATTGGAAATATGGAAGTCATTTTTGATGGGTAATTTATAAAAACATACATAATATACAAAAGTATATGAGCAATTTTCACAAAAGATATACAATCAATAAATATACACAAAGTTCAGATTAGTCCAGTTAAGTTTAATGATTTGAGTTACAGTATGAAACTGAAAGTACTGTACAGATTTTCATATAGCAGATGAGTTTTCGTTAACAGTTTTTGTGCGATTCCATCAGTACAAAGGGTTTGCATGATCTGAAATTATCTTTTGATTGACGTCGACCTTGCGCCCCCCACTTGCATAATAACGAGCGGCTCGGACGAGTCCCTCCCCGAGTTATGAATAATAAAGCAGTTGGTCAAGGCAGAGGTTGTGCGGTGCCGACTGGATTCAGTTTGAACCCGATTACATCGTTTTTACATTGCAGCAGTGCTGCAGTGAAAGCGCGCCGTTTTGTTTTGATTCTCGACTGGACCTCTGCGCAGTGTTGCAGAGAAACGCTGGCGTTTTGGAGATGTAAAGCGGAGAAAGTGTCTGCGAAAGGAAACGACACGCTGTGACTGGCAGTGTGCTGAGATGAAAACAGGCACGGGAAGGACGGATGACGCGGGAGCGCGAAGGTGGGACGAAAAGTGAATGATAAGCAAGGTAACTTGCGTCTATTGGTGTGTGTAGGTGTGTGTACTGGTCCATCGAAAAACGTAAATTCAAGCTGAATATCTGACGTGTTCAAACAGAAACGGTTATTTTCCGATATTTTCTTTTATTAGAAAGACCATGGTAACCATAGTTACAGGCATTAATTATCTAAACTAAACCATAATAAACCAATAGGTTATGAGATCTTTCAAAATGTTTGAAAATGTGTTTTCTGCTTTGAGACTGTTCAACTTTTTCATCATAACTGGTTTAGTGTTGTTATGATTACTGTTGGATTATAGTTGATTATTTTGGTTGAACTGTTACCATGGTAATGTCTATTTTTAGTAAGAGAGTACAGTAGTTTCTGCTTTGTGTTTAGAAACTAATTAAGTAGGATGCGTTACTTCAACCTGCTTCAGGTAAATAACCTATGGGGTGGGAAGTCAAGGAAATCAACGAAACAGTTGATCAGTTAGTGATAAACAACTAAAATCCCTCAAACCATGGCTTGAATTTGGAAATAAATCAATATTGGCACAATGGCACAGATACATCGTTATTTTTAAACCATTGGGCTAATATCTGTTTGCTACAAAAACATGCGAAGTTGGTCATATAAATTCCTACAATTATCCACCTCGTATGATTGCCATGTGATTGTGTTGAGATAAAATTAATATTAGAGTTAGCCTTGCTAATATTACTTGTAATATTACTTTTTATAGACGTTTTATAGCACTGTAAGGTTTGTTGACATATTTTCCTTAAGTTACCAATAGCTGTAATAACTATAAAGAATTTCCTTTGAAATGCTTTCTAAATGGGATGGATACATTTTGAGAGAAATATACCTTTTAAGTTCATGATGACGATGTTATTTATTTTTTATTTTTTGCTTTCCTCATGACCCCAAATTCCGATTAATTTGTTACCTTCATATTAGGAAAGCAGTAAACAGTCAAAATATGATGGAAATAGAAGAATAGTTGGGATTCTGTGCCATGCTGAGTCATTTTTCTCTGGGTAAACTCTCAATATACAATCGGAAAGCACAAATCTGCGGTTCATGTTTAGTTCAGTAAAGGAAAAGGAGAACATAGGTTTTCATTACAAAATGGTTTAGGTTTATTTTACCTGCTCTAGCCCTTAATGAGGCAGTACGTTTCAATGACTGGGAAGTAAATTACTCTAGTGATGAGTGGATCAATGACATGACATGCATATTTTTGTGCCTATACATGAATATCAGCTGACGTCACTCACTTGTCTTCCGGCATTTTGAGGACCTGAAGTGGTCGCAAAAGAACTAGAAGCTATGCCTTCAATATGCTGTGAGCATCAAAATCGCTATTTTAACAACACTAAGAAGGCTCAACACAACATGATATTTTGCTCGAAGTATCACCTGTGTCTCTACACGTGAACTCGAGCATTGAGAACATTGTTTGTGAACACAGAGTTTACTAAAAGGAAGGTTTTGAACAACTGACTTTGAAAGATTTGGCGTCCGCTCGCCGCCTTCTTCCCAGTCAAGATGTATCGATCTCCAATTGCGGCATAAGGAGGGAGGAGAGTAAAGATTGATATCTCCTAAAGCATAGTTCCATAAAAATGCACGGGTAATTTGTTGTTTTGTCGCAAGTGAAAAACAATACCTTCTAGTTGGAAAATGGAGCCTCATATGAGATTCATTCATTCGCATTCGGAAATCGATTATTTACGTCTGGCTGAGATGACGAGTGTACAACATAACAGCCAAAGTCAGTTGTACAAAACCTTTATTTTTAGTAAACTCCGTGTACACAAACAATGTTCTCAATGCTCGCGTTCATGTGTAGAGATCCAGGTGATACTTCGAGCAAAGTTTCATGTTGTGTCAAGCCTTATTAGTGTTGTAAAATAGTGGTAGTTCGGTAGCAGTCTACAGCGGCTGGAAGAACACATCAGGGATCGAGTAGGCATCACACCCTAACCAAGATATATATTTTTTCAAAGTAGTGTTTATTTTCATGACAGTCGAGATGCAACATGTTGTCTTTTGTAGCCCTTTACTGTATCCGTAAGAGTCATAGACAGTAAAAAAATTAGAAATCCGTAAATCGTAGCAAGGTAGCCAATGCTTGTCAATAGCCTACTGGTACTCGGTAGGTCCTCAAGATGGCGGCATGACGTAAAAGGTCACATGACTGAAATCCATCTATAGGGGCATTTTGTACTATAAAAATAACTTGATACATTTATGACATGTATTAATTTATTCTATAGAACTTATTTAGTTTTAATACATTTTCAGTCTTTTTAAATAGCAAATACAAATTTTTGGTGTTTAAATTAATAAAAAGTCATAATAAATTTTCCATTATCGCTTTCCCCACCATGGACGAGTTATCTCGTCAATACGAGAAAACATTTCCCTGCCAATGACGCTTCCTAATTCCGCTATTATCCACTAGATGGCGCTTTTACCCAACTTATACAAAACTGAAGCATCAATCAATTCAAAAACAGTAAAAAAAAACTGTGTGTATGTTTTGATCATCAAAGGTTATTTACACAAATGCAATTATATATATGACACACTCCTGATTCTCGCCATACTTCCGTTGCAGAAATGCTACGTCAATATTGTGTACAAACAGTAAAGGGGTCAGGTTGTAAAGAACTGAAAATGGTCACTTTACTCTTAGAAAGGATTTACACATCTTTGTGCGTTTAGCTTTTAACACATTATGTATCATTTTGTGTTGATTTTGACAAAATGTTTTTTTTCAATAATAACACAGAGATGAGTGGATTCTGGGATGACACATTTAGTGTGTTGTCCCAGAAATGACACTAATGTGTTGTTTTTAACACATTCGTTCTAAGAGTGTTGTCGAATTTGCAGCATTAGGGGCTGATCACACCAAACGCTTTTATGGCAGGTGCAGGCGCCTTTTTTTGAATGATATTCTATGGGCAGGAAGCTAATGCGTGCTGTTTATGTTTGCGGAACCCCTTGTGGTTTTTGCTGCAGCACGCGCTTTTGAAGGAGTGCTGAGAGCAGAATATGCTAATATGACAGTTAACAGCAAAATAGAGCTCATGCTTCAATATTTGATTGACAAGACAGCTGACTCTGTGGTTGCCTAGCAATATAAAAGGCTGCGTTGCACTGCTCTTTAAAAAAAACACTAATCGCATCTCGATTGCTCGAGTACTCGAATGTGGCATCGATGATTGATCACGAAAACGATGATCATGTGGGTTTATTTATTTATTTATTGTGGATATGGCGGTATTTGGATGTCTGGTTAGCGTTACAAGCGCATGGTAGTAAAGACTGGGTCTGGAGATGCGTGTTTGATGTCGTGTCAAGCTACGCAGACCGACGTATGACATCAGTAACATTACCATGCATGATTCAAAAACAAACAGATAATTCCGCGGGACCGCGCCGCAGCAACCCGCCGATCCGCGCAATGCGCACCAGCCCGCCGATCCCGTGAAGCGGGCCACACCTCACATCACTGAGTAGATAATCCAAAAAAGCGCCGTCGAAAACGTGACGTCCTTTATAGATATAACAAATCGCTCGCTTACTCGTTCCTCCATCAGCCAATGACTTAATTGAAAATATTGATAGACAAAACATATAGCCAATTAAATAAAGAATTCAACGATCTCTGTGTAACTTATATCTGTTTGACTTCGTGCTGCGCTGCAAGAACTGACAGACGACGTCAAAGTACCGTGAGAGCGAGTCGAAATTAAACTACTCCGTAAGATTTCTTGATTTCGAGGTACTTTGACGTCATCCGATTGCAGCGCCGCATAAAGTCAGTGATGCGAATGACGTACGACCCAGCTTCTTTTATTTTTCTTTTGTTTTGTGCGCCCGAGTTCGTTTACAGTCTAGGGAGATGCACGCTGTACGTTTGAAAAAAAAAAATTAGCAAACATGTCTGAGGGACAGGTCAGCCGCGTCACTACAGTCACGTGACTTCACACTTTTCAGAGCCGGAAGAGAAGACAATGCTGAATAAAGTCATAATTCTTGCTATTTTTGGACCAAAAACTTTTGACCCACTGATGTCACATGCACTACTTTGATGATGTTTTTATTACCTTTCTGGACATGGAAACCGTACATAGATTTTCAATGGAGGAGACACAGCTCTCGGAATAAATCTAGTCTTCTGAGTTTAGAACGACATATGGGTGAGTCATTAATGAAATTATTTTCATTTTTGGGCGAACTATCCCTATTCAGGAGCAACGCTGTTCCCTTTGGGGGCGGAGGCGAAAACACAAGCTTATACAGTATGTAAATATACACACAGACAATGACGCCCCCGCTGCACTCTAGAACCTCGGAAAAACAAGCCGATTTCAATCGCAAAATGTATGCTTTTAAATGTACAAAAACTGCTATCTCAAACATGGAGAGGCTTCTTCGTGATCTCAACTAACAGATTCTGCAATAAAACGAAAATCACAAATTTTGAAAAAAAAACGTTGTTTTTCATTTTCTCGAAACTTGTGCTGCCGACTTGTGTCACTGGTTTCCGTGACGGGTCACATATATGTGTTTGGCTGCTATTTTTACACATTAAGGTTTTCAAAACAATTTCCCACATGTAATGATGAAGAATGAAGCCATCCAATCATAGCAGTGTGTGTTTACATCCAGGTCTTTAATGTGACCTGCCCCTTTAACATAGGACCCTTTCTTTGATATCACCTTCACAATTCTTGCATCCATTAAACTTTTGAGTTTTTGGAGAGTTTCTGCTTGAATTTCTTTGTAGGATTTCAGAATAGCCTCCCAGAGCTACTGTTTTGATGTGAACTGCCTCCCATCCTTATAGATCTTTTGCTTGAGGATACTTCAAAGCCTTTCAGTTTTCTCCCCATGATTCCGGCCCAAAACATGACTCTGCCACCTTCTTGCTGACGATGCAGCCTTGTTGGGACATGGTGGCCATCCACCAACAATCCTCTACTTGATCCATTTTGATCATCCAGCGTTGCACAGCACTCATCAAGCCTGTTTGAAAATAAGTTTTCTCATTTATGTCTGAGCCAACTGCAACCATTTCTGCTTGTGAGCATTGGTTAGGGGGTGGCCGAATAGTAGGTTTATACACACAAGTGTGGTTCGCTGATCTCCAGAGGAACCAGCAGCTTCAAATACCTGTTTGCTTTGTAATTGTCATGGGCTTGCCAGACCTTTTGTACTAGATTAAGGTCTGAGTGCATTTGGCAAGACCATGACAGTACTGTGTTCTGTGTGGGGACACGTGGAGTTATATTGTGTATGTGACTTCCACGTGTTCCCACTGTCTTGTCGCTGTCATGGTCTTGCCAGACCTTTGTGTGAGATTCAGGTCTGATCTCAGAGGGCAAGATCATGGCAGCATTGTGTTTTGTGTGGGAACACGTGTTTCCCATTATGTATTTGTGTCACGTGTTCCCAGTGTCTCGTCACTTTTACCTTACTCCCTTATGTACTCGTGTCTTGCGTAATTAATTATGTTCACCTGTTCCCCATTGATGTTGTGTCTTTATAATGCCCTCTCGTTCTCTCTGACGTGTGCTCGTTCGTTCGTCCTGATTTAGTGTGTGTTGTTCCCGTCTTCCGGATCACCTAAATCAGTCATTCTCAGAGTTCTTGTTATTTTGTATCCCGTGTTTGTTTCTCTGTTCCGTGTTTCATCACCATTGCTTTGTTATCATCTGTTTTACCCCCACGTGGGTCTTTGTGTTTTTGTAATAAACCCTCAGTTTATTATTTAAGTCGTGTCTGCATCTGGGTTCTCTCTTTTGTGTAAACCAGTCATGACAGTAATGGCATTTTAGCATATGCTCTCTTAATCCGATGAAATTGTATGGCAGAAACCTAATTCATTATGCCTTTATCTGTAAATCAGCCACAAATCTCTTCACAGCATGATGATTACACGTAGCCTAAGCTTTTGTGAAATATCTAAAGTTTTCATACCTTTTCCAAGGCATTGCACCATTTGACGCATTTTGGCAGCAGAAAGATGCTTTTTCTTTGCCATAACGCTTGAAACCTGTGGCCTGCTTAATAATGTGGAACGTCATTTTTTAAGTATAGTTTTCCTTTAATTGGGCTTACCGAGCAAACTAATTTTCACAGGTGGCTAAGATTGATTTCAATGATCCAAAGAGCCCTGAGACACTATAGGTTCGTTAAAGATGCGGCTCGCCTCGCCTGAAATTTAGACTAGAGCAGGTGGCTGCAGGGAGAGGAGGAGTGAAAAAGAGCTTCTAAAGCCCGGTTCACACCACAAGATAATCGGGCAGAATCTGATGCAGCATTTTTGGAGACCTGCTCCCGCCTGTACCCGCAAAGTTCAGCACCAGATCCGACCCGTCACCCGTGATAATATCAAAATAAATCCGCACCCACCCAGACCCGTTAATATCTGGCCCGTTACCTGACCAGCACACGCATAAATCACACATGCTAAAATCACACCAATTAAAGTGCTTTGTTTTTTATCTTATACCTCAATCAACATCACAACAGCGTCATGAATGTGCTTATGAAACAGGCTAAAGTGCGCTTTGTATTGCGCCATTCAAGTAGCCTACCATCGGCACCTAAATAGGCTATGGAACCTGATACACAAATAGACCTACCTGTATTAATAAAAAAAAAACAAGAAAAAATACAACCTACCTACACAACCCCTGCCGTGCTCCCACAAGTCTCATCTCGAAATGCTTTCTAAGAGAAGACGTTCCCAGCTTCTGGCTATTAATGGCAAAAATTTATGCATTTCCTGCCATGCTCGCTCCAACCAGGCTACGAGAAGAATCAACAAAGGTGATCAAACATGCACTGTCGAAGTGGTGGTGATGTGATGGGTCAAATGTCATATGTTGTGTGTGATGGTAATGTAATGGTAATTTAGACAAATATTTCATATATTCTCATTCACGCTACTACTTGCCCGCACAGAGTTAATTATCCGCCCACATCCCCGCACGTGAATTTTGGAAATGTCACAATCCACCCATTTAAGACACTTTTATGCGGGTATTTGTGGGTACCCGACCCGTTGCAGGACTCTGATCTGATGGTACGTGGTGTGTTGTCATTACCACATAGCGGCACTCCACACACTATAGGAACAAATGTGTTAAATTGTCAATTGTTTCTTCATGTTTGTGGTCTATCCCATTTTGAAAATCTGATAAAATCCTTTGGTGTGGGCCTGGCTGAAGTCAAACACTTCACCAATCTCACAGTCCAGTCGACCACAAACGCCAGCAGAGACAAAGATCGTGTTTGTGTATCTTATTGCGAATGAAAAAGATTCTACTGAAATACCAATAAATGCATTTACATAAAGATGTTCAAATGTTGGGATGTATAAATCTAAGTCTAGTGGTAATACAAATTATTTTTTGTTGTGTGAAGTATAAACAGCTCACAGTACGAATAATTCAGCACCAATGCAAAAGGATTAAAAAGTCTTCAGCTAATATCCTCGGGCCAATGAGCATTGAGCTGTGTCGTCACCAAGTATTTTCCGTGCTTTTCGTCAACACAGTCGTTGGAGAGCAACAGTGCCCGACGGCAGAATCTGACGAGCAGGTTGCTTTCACTGGTCTGCTTGCCATATAGGGATTCTTCAGTGAACAAGTAATATCAGAAACTACAGATGCAGTAGCACTGTTATTAGTTTGTATCCATGTGTGACTACATCTAATAATCATTAAAAAATCATTTTGCATTTGAACTGGGTTTAATGAACAAGCAATTTAATTCCATTTAAATAAATATAGTTTATTTATCTGAATGCACTTGGCCGAAAACAGCTTAAAAAATATGTATTCTAAAGTTTTGAATAATTGTATTGATTTAAGACTTCGTTTCATTAAAGCAACACTATGTAGTTTCCATGTAAAAATGACTTACAGCTCCCCCATGTGGTTGAAAAGCGCAACAGTGCCTGGTATCAGAAACTCTTCTGCAGGCAGGGGGAGGAGCGGGGCTGTGTTTCCTACCCTCCACCGCCACTTTCAGAGTGTGCTTGTAGCAGCTAGGAGGCTGCTCAGGTTGCAGCAAAAGTACAATTTGTCCAGTTCAAAGTTCATCTATCACTAAAATAATTTTAGAGACATTATTTAAAGGTAAAAAAACTACATAGTGTTGCTTTAATTTAATAAATCGGATTTGGACTACAAACTAAAAAAAAAATCAAACTTTTTTAAAAGTAACATAACAAAATTAGATGAAAACAAAACGAAATATTATTAACAATATTTATATATTATTTTAATAATAATAATAAATTAAAGTTCTAGAATACTATTATATATGGACTACCAGCACATCCGGGAACTTGACTGTAAATTTTGTCTCCGCCCCTTTTTGGGGGAAAACAAAGTAGGCTTCTCATTGACTTCTAGTGGAACAAAGCAACGTTTGTACACAGCCGGCAGGCGTAAAAAATCACACAAATTTAACATGTCAAGTAATTCTCTGTCCACCCTGCCTGCCATAGAGCGCAAAAGATACATTAACAGATTTAATTTGGTCAAACATGTCCCTTTCATTCTCACAGCGTCAAATTTGTGTAACAACGCTATCCAGTGATTGCTGGAAAATCACTAAGCCAGTTAGTTGTAGGGCTGGATGAAAAAGTGCACTCAGTACTGTAAATATAAAGACATAATATATAAATACGAAGTAACTTTCAAATACGAAGTAAAATCATTTACTGTCTTCCCTGTTGACTCGATGAGGTACGAGTAAATGTCCGGTTAAGACACCTCTGGCCAATAGGGAGCGTTGTTACACAAATTTGATGCTGTGAGAATGAAAGAGACATGTTTTTATATTGACCAAATTAAATGTGTTAATGTATCTTTCGCGCTCTATGGCAGGCAGGGTGGACAGATAATTACTCAACATGTTTAATCTGAGTGATTTCTTAAGTTGTTTACGCCTGCCTGGTGTTTACGAATGTTGTTTTGTTCCGCTATTTTGTATGGAAGTCAATGGGGAGTCTAGTTTGTTTCCCCCAAAAGTGGGCGTGAACCTGTTCAGAAACATTCTATGACGTTGCGCCGGTTGTGCGTATGCAAAACAGCAGTAAAGCAATGCATCAACTTTTTAATACTACGTTTAGTAAAATACACAATCGTTTTAAAGCATTCATAACACAAGCTGTTTCTGCGTATCTGATGTTAATCTGGAGTATCGATAGAGTAGTATACATCCTTTATATCTCAGAAGAGTCTTTAGTTTTATCAGATTTATAAAAGACAGATTAGCTTTACCAGTTAGCTTTCTGATAATGTACGAAAAAATTCGGAAGTAGTTACGAATTGCGGGAGGAGCGAGTCCTAGTCAACACTTTATACAACACTGACTTGATAACTTATGATTCTCTACATGTTCTTTGTCGTTTATATAATATGCACTTACGGGCATGTTTCCAACATTACACAGAAGTCTTACCGCATGCACCTCATGACCCGGTTGGGAGTTTTCAATGAAATCCAGCATTAAACAAACACACACGCAAAACTCTTTTGCTACCCCGGATAAACAAACTATATCCATTGTTTCCATAATGCTGGCTTTCTTCTCCTTACGTCCAAATACACATCCAAAAACACACTTCTTCTTTCGAACCATTGTTGAGTTTGATATAAAACAAAGCTGTTGCGTGAAGTGATGCCTGTAACTTAGAGGCTGTTTACACTTGGCATTAACATGCGTTTTCGTTGATCGGATCACAAGTGGACGACGTTAATGCCAGGTGTAAACGGTGCTCAAAACGTTTTGAGCTCGTCCACTTTCGACCACTTTCAACCACATCCAGAGGTAGTCGAAACCACTTTCGATCGGATCGCTTTGGAGCTGCGGAACGCAATGTGGTTGAATGCGTTCGAACAGCCACACGCGACCGCCTTCTCTCCGCCCATTTATCTAATCTGAGGTATTAAACACAAGTTTGACGTCTTTTTTTTTTTTACTTCTGGCGTAAACATACGGTGAACAGCGCTATTTTTAGCCTTTCATTGATACAACTAAAGCGGCTGATCTCCGTAGTTTCGTTTTGAAAGCGTGAAAGTTGCGCGATCCTATTTCATCAATTGCGCTGAAAATTCAGAGAAAGCTCCAACATATAAACGTACAAAACACTATGCAGCATGTATACTTGCTAAACAAGCAGTGGACTCCGACATAATATAGTTTGCGTCCATATAAACTCATCATTACTCCCGCTCGCGTTTGAATGACAGCAGAGAGACTCGCCCACCGTCTCACAGACCACCCCCTCACAGTATACAGGACAGATGCGGTCGAAAGTGGACAAAAGAGACGGATTTAAATACCAGGTGTAAACGTAATGTGTCTCTCTCGTCCACTTGTGATCCGATCGATGAAAACACATCTTAATGCCAAGTGTAAACAGCCTCTTAGCATCCTCAGTTCTTGCTCTCCTGCTGTTTGACGTCTGGGCGTGATTTTCTGGGGGAAGTTCCCATGAAAAGAAGTGATACGTATAGCTTACCCTTGAAATGTCAGCTGGACTCTTAATCGAAAAAAAAACTCACGGAAGTGCATTCGGCACAGAAATACACTGTAACATCTGATATTGTGAGTATGGACAGTGGCAAAAACACTTTAAAATACATACATCTGCTCTACAGGCACACATATACAGTACCTTATCTTTTTAGCATTTTAAAGACATCCTGTAGTAGAAATTGTTCCATAATAGTCAGAAAGTTTTTATTTTATACTATATTATATTATTTTAGATATTGATCAACTGTATTGAATGATGTACCAGATCTAAATAATTATTAATCCTTTGATATGTTATCAAGAACAAAATAATTTTTTTGGTGCAGGAAAAAAATTGAACAAAATATTGTGTGTCCTAGGCTCAGCCAGGGTCATGCTTTTTTCAATCTTTTGTTTAGCCACTAGAAAAGCTTAATGAATGTTTCTTCCATAGTGATTTTGACACAGACACCAATTAATGTAGTAATTTTCATACGGGGCTTCAATTGGGTATATACACAGGACACTAGAGGTGAGTTTTACCTCGAGTGTGTGTGTGTGTGTGTATTTGTGTCAGATGACCCCTCCCTTCTTTACCTCGGGGACCAGCTCAGGAATTTCATTTTAACAATAAGAATAATCTGGTAAATGGATCTTTCAACAAATAAGAACATATGTAAATTGGATGGAGTCTATCATCTAATTTATCTTAAGAATTTTGTTAGATTCTGGCTAACTTGTAGAAGCCTTTAACTGTATTATCAACACAAGAAAGACACAGTTGTAAAAAATGAAATTTATTTACAAAAGATAAACAAGAATAACTAAAACCACTACTAAATGATACCAAAATCATTGGGCCCCGGCCCAATTTAAACCCTGCTTGAAGTAAAGCTTTGCACTTCTGAGCTTCACCTTGTTGCAGACGTGGGTTATTGCTTTTCTGGATGATATGCTCGGAAAGTGGTGTGATCTGCTAAGGCTCTGGATGCACAGGCCAGAAACTCAGAACTTTCACATGAGATTCAGAACTTGAGGCCGATATGTTTCAGTTTCTGTTATGAAATGCAGAACAATGAGCTGTAAAATCGGTTTAGGTAATACTTTGCGTTTCCTTAAGGAATTTTTATGATCACCCTGGCTTCAGATGAGGGTGAAGGGGTTCGAAGGGATGATAAGGAGAAATGGTGTAGACCAATCAAAATGTCCCCTTCGTCTTAGCTTTGGCAGGGAGGTCAGCCATAAAAGATGTCTGTCAGTTGTCCAATCAGCATTATCAGATAGAACGTCTCGGTTACGGATGTAACCCTCGTTCCCTGAAGGAGGGAACGGAGACGTCACGTCGTGACAGACGAATTGGGAACTCGCTTAGAGAGACCAATCTGCTTCGTATACTACTAAAACGCCAATGAACTTGGCATTGAGATATTTGCATAATGCTGGCGCCGCCCCGCCAGGTGCCTTTATAAGCAGCAGGTGCAAAATAGGGAAATTAGCTTCTTTTCGCTGAGAAAGCCGGGAGAAAGTGACCGGTCGATAAACAGCAGGGAGCAGCCCTGTGGCGACGGGACGTGACCGACGAATTGGGAATCCCTACCAAAACGCCACTAGGGGCTGACCTCTTCCAGTGTCTGCAGAAAATCCTCCAAAATCCCCTCGGGAAAAATGGAGAAATAGGATAGGGCAGAAAGGCCGGGCACTAGATGTTCCTTTAACCCACAGAAGTGCCAGCGACTGGGAAGCGCCCTACCTGAGCTGGATAGAAACGCTGCGGAAGCCACCGCCCCTCTTAAGGGCTAATGGTGGACGATAAGAAATAAAGACAGCCGTGGCTGTGTAAGCAAAGCAGTGCTCTGCTAAGGGAAACGTGGGCTGGTAGGATTAACCCCACGGAAAAATACTCACAAAGGAACCCGGTGGGACACAATGTGGAGCCCGAGCCAACACGTAAAGAGGGAGGGCGCGAGGGGTTTAGCCTGCGAGCGCCTCTTAAAATGTAATAATTAAATCATGCTGGCCAACTGATCTGCCGTTGATAAGTGAGTGATGAGCAGAAATAGCGGCGATATCAACTTTAATGGCGGAGGGACAGCCTACCATCTAACCTATGTTAAAGATATAAAAGCACAATGTTAATGGGCATTCTCTGGGGTCCTCGCGTTGCGAAGAGCACCGGGTGACGAAAAAGGTTTCTTTAAGCGCGTAAGCCCGTCTTGTGGACGGTGCTTGAACCGCGTCGATGGTGTTAGATACCGCTTGCGATAAATCACCTAAACCTTGCGCGCGCTCAACGACCATACATGGAGATCGCACAGGTCGGGCGCGAGTGCCAATGTGCCCCCTCCTTGAGAAAGAAAGTCCTTCCTCAGGGGAATCCGCCAGGGAGGGCTGTCGCGAGGAGCATTAACTATGAAAACCAATTCTTTGTCGTCCAGTACGGACGATTAGTAAAGGCTCTCCTCGTCCTGCCTGACTTTGCACAGTGTCTGCGCAATAAAGCTCACTGGAAGGAATGCGTATTTACGCACCCTCCGCGGCCAGCTGTGTGCCAACGCATCCACGCCGAGGCTGCCCTCGGTTAGTGAATAAAATAGGCGACATTGGGTATCGTCCGGCGACGCAAACAGATCTATTTACGCACAACCGAACTTCTTCCAAATTAGCTGGACCGTCTGGAGGTGGAGTCGCCATTCGCCGGGGGCGCAGCTCGGGAAGCGCGTCTGCCGCTGTATTGAGCGAACCCGGGATGTAAATGGCACGAAGGGACCTCAGACCCTTCTGACTCCAAAGGAGGAGATGACGAGCGAGATGCGACAGGTGACGAGAGCGCAAAACCGCCTTAACGGTAAATAACGCAACAGTCGCAATGTTATTGGTGTCGGCTAATACATCCTTCCCTCGCATCTCCATAGCGGAGCGTACAAGTCCCAGATATACAGCGCACCGCTCGCGGCAGTTGGGGTGCTATGCACACCCCTGAGACTGCAAGCCCGTCATACGTGGCTGATCATCCCGTGCTGAGGGCATTGCAATATACAGAATGCCAGGAGACCCCTCAGGGGCATATCTTCTATCGGAAATGCCGGGTCTACCACGGGGAAAAATTTAAATGACACGCAGGTGCAATGTTTACACGGTGTATGTCGGTGTGCCACGCTCTCCTTGAGACTCGATCGTAAGCCAATGCTAAAGCGGTCTCATATGAAGCAGCTCGGGCGGTGTCACAGCCGCAGCATGCTGTCATATGTCCAGGAGCTTCTGAAATTGTTTCAGAGGGACCGCGTACTTCCCTCGAATTAAACCGAGGCAAGTCAGAACTGGCTGGTTGCGCGCTCTTGTTAAACACGCCAATTAGTCGATCGAGTCTTATTTCCATACTGAGAAAAAGGATCCTCTGCACGGGGCAAAGTTGCTCTTTCCCAGTCGACCTGAAGAATTAAACGAGCGAGATGCCGAAGCATTAATTCTCTGTGTTCGCGCACGTCTGCCAAGAACGGGCTATTATAAGTCGACGTAGAAAAAAGCAGAATGCGAACAACGCTCTCTCTCTGACATTTTAATGCCGTGACTAGCACATGGAGACACGGAGAGAGAGAGACAGCTCGAATGGTGTACTTAGTATTAATATGCCCACCCCACGACGCAGAGCGAAAAAACGGTCTAAAGCGAGGGGAGATGGACACAAAGTACACGTCTTACAGGTCTAAGGCTGCAAACCGATCTGAATATTGAAATACGAGCCTCGGCGTTATCATCCAAAAAGAACACCTTCGTAGAGCCGGTGCGTAAATCAAATCGATCGTAACCCGCCGCGTATTTTGGGTACTATGAGATAAAGGCTGGAAAAACCCTATCATCATCTGGGACCGGCTCGAACATCCTTCGCCAACAGGATATCGACTTTTGCACGCAGTACATGTGCATCGGACGCTTTCACTACAGTGAAACAAAAGCCCGAATTTTGGGGTGTGCCGGATTCGTAACCGAGGCGGATCGTGCGTAAAACCCAACGAAACGGGCTGGGAACTGAAGCCAAGCACCCAGGCACCGTACGAGGAGAAATAACGACACTACCGAAGTACCCGCGGTGGGGCAGCAAAGCAGGTGGGACTGCCGGTGCGTCTGCCGTGACAGCATAAACATCTACAGTATGTGTGTGTGACACTGACCTGAGCCCGCTGAGGGTGACGGTCGTCTGGTCTCCTCTGCGGAGAGCGCAGACTCCGATAAGGGTGCTGGTGGTCCGGTCTCCTCAGCGGAGAGCTCGGACTCCTCAGGTCACCCGCTGGCGATAGAGGAGAGGAAGGGGAGCTGGTGTGTACCCGCTCACGGCTCTCTCGATCCTCCGGAGACCTAGAGAGGGAAGAGGAATGCACTCTTATGTGTGGTTAAGTGGGTACCGGCCGAACAGCCGGTGGAACATATGCAAACCAAGGATTTTCCACCCGACCCTCTATCGGGGGAAGGAGCTCCATCTCCTGAAGAGTGATCCTCTGCCAATCCGGGTCGCCCTTCACTGGCCACTTAAACTCTCGAATTTCACGGGAAGCGGCTAAGCGGGCGGGGCGAGCTGCTGACGACCGGTTCCCCTGCGCTGCCGAGATGGGGTCCGAGGAGGGGAACGGAGGTGGTCGCCGCAGGACGCCGACGGCGAGAGGCAGACTGAGGAGCCGGCGTGGTGGACCAAGGGCAGCTCTCTTCCGCCGGGGCATGACCTAGGAGATCGCCTCAGTCTGCGCAGCGGAGCTGTATGACTCCCCTGGCTCGCCGAAGAGGCCGGTCTGTGAGACAGGAGCATTCAAGTTGTTCTCGTCTGCGTCCGTCATGTCAGCCAGACACAGCCAAAGGTGCCAATCTTGAACCACTGAGGTGGACATCGCACGACTGAAGGTCGCGGCCTCCCTGGTAAATCCTTGGTGAGCCTGCAGCAACGTTATTACGTGCAGGGCTGAAGCTGCCTCTCCGGCATGCCTGATGGGCAGCGTCCGTAACCGGACGACTGTCTACAAACACGGGAGGGAAGGGTTGGGTGGTCCCTCCAGGAACGCATCCCGCTCCACTGAAGGGGTCCCCGCCCTTAGCGGCTCCGTTGGTGAGGGAGGTGAGGGGTGAAAGCTGAACGGCCGGACGGCCGCAAATCACGTCAGCTCTTCGTGCCGTCGGGGAAGAAAGGCACAGGAGGAGAGGACTGAGAGGCCCGAGCAGCTCCGAAGTACCAATCATGTGGGCGGGACGGTTCGGGCGGAGAGGGGTTAACCTTTCCAACTCTACCGTCTCCGCCGCTCGAGCGGGCATGGCCGCCATCTCTGGAACGACTCTGCCTCGGAGGAAAAAGCACACCCCTCTGATGCTGCAGAAGTGACGGGACCAGAAGGAGGTCCAATGGATTCGGCAGACATCGTAGAACACGACTCTGCAGTCTCCACCGGAGCCTCAACCGGCTGAGGATGAGAAGGCCGGTAGGTGGAGGACGCATCCTCCGTCCTACTCAGCGTAGTGACGCGAAGGGCGCCCTGCGAGCGCTTGACAGCCGCACCATGGCGGCGTCAGCACTGCAAAGGCGCGGACAGCGTTCCCGTAGAAACGACAGTCGTCTCCGCAATCCAAGAGGGTTATGCTCTCACAGAGAGAACAGAAACTCTCCACGAACGCAGCCCCGGAGTGCTCGATGCCTGAGCACGAAGACAGCGCTCGTGACCGTCACTGGAACCCTTATACTTCTCGCATCCAAGATCGCACGGGCGAAAAGCTATCCTGAAAAGGACGCTGATCTCCGCATATACGAGAGAGTGGCTGCCTTTAACAAGGCACAAAGCTCTCTCGTATCACTCTTTTAGGGAAATTCACTCAGATGCTTAGTTGATGAGCGCACAGGAAGGCAACGCACACACTAAACTCAAAACAATAAACAGATGTAGAGCCGTGGAATAAGCGAAGCGTCCGCTGTGATACTGCTAGTTCAACCAACTTCAGCAATCAAATCCCAACAGAGTAAAGTAGCTTCTCAGTAGCAGATAAGCCGGCTTTCGAAGCGAAAAAGCTAATTTCCCTATTTTGCACCTGCTGCTTATAAAGGCACCTGGCGGGCGGCGCCAGCATTATGCAAATATCTCAATGCCAAGTTCATTGGCGTTTTAGTAGTATACGAAGCAGATTGGTCTCTCTAAGCGAGTTCCCAATTCGTCGGTCACGACGTGACGTCGTAGTGACCGACTGAAAGGGAACTGGGGATTTGTTTGTGTTTAACCACAAAAATTCATTCCCAGTGTAGGGCACCCTCCTTTAAGGCCGTTGGGGGGGCTAAAATGCTTGTTATGCTGTTACTACTTCTCACATTACTTAATGAGCTCCAAATTTATTTCTTACTGGATTCCTTTCAGAGACAACGGGACAGAGAGAGAAGGGATGCAACAATTTTACTCAGCTTCACACGCCTTTGCCAGGGTTCCATATGCTGCCTATGTTCTAGGGCTGCTAAATTATGGGCATAATTGTAATCACGGTTTTTATTTAATTGCTAAGGTTTGCATATTGTGATGTGTTCTCAATTACAGCTTTTAGGGATGCACCGAAAGGAAAATTCTTGGCTGAAGCCGAATAAAATGAAACACTCAGCCAAAGATCGAATACCAAACAACTGGACATGTTTTTGCCAATTTTATCACCATGGCATAAGTTAAATTTTCAGAATTTCCATTTTAATGTAGCGTACAGCGTCAGTTCAGGCAGGCCACGTAGTCAAGCGATGCTATCAGCTGATTGTCAAACCTAAACCCAGCCTATCAGCTGATCCGATTCCTATGCATCAATTGGTCCCTTTCAAACAGGGCGCCTTATTTAAATGGATTTTCAGTCTGTCTTGGCTGCTTTCACTGCTTTGCTTGCAAAAGCGCAGTTTCTTGCAACATGATTATACGCTTTTATTTTGCTGTAACGTTACTCACCCAACTGCTGACCATGTCTGCCGCCGCAAATGATAACGTTACAGATCCGTGGCAAATTGAATTCATCGAAGAATCCCAGCATCAAATAAGTCAAGCGGAGGAAGCCATTAATGACGAAAGCAATGCTTCTGTCCGCCGGAGCTCTCGCCTGGCAAGTAAATCATCATGTAGTCCTCCCAGCATCATTGACTGGCCGCTGCCGAAATTACTGGAAACCTTATACAGACACGACATCCCGGCACCAACTGGAGCTTCGCATAAGGAACTTTTTGCTTTGCTTTGTGAAAAAATTGACGTTCCAGCAGCAGATATTCCTCCTCCTCCTCCATTCTCCGGCAAGAAACAGACACAGAAGAGAAAGAATCTAGAACCGGCTTCCACTTCGGCTGATGTTGCACCCAAGCGGGCAGGCGGATCCGACGTCTCAACCCGAGCAATCTACTCTTCTTCAGTCCAAAACAAAGACCCAGTGTTGTCAGCTTTGTCCAGCATTCAGTCTTCGCTGTCCAACATGAATTCCAGAATTCAAGCTCTTGAGTCCGGTTCAAGATCTAAGGCCTCGGCAAACTTTTCCATTTCTGGTCCGTCTTGCGATAACTCCTCATCGACCACGGCGCGGCTGCCCGTGTTTACTCCGCAGCAGAATGATGACGTCATCAATTCAGTGACTATACCACGAAGAACTATGGGAAGTGCAGTTCCCGTGACTACAGGCTCTCCATTCTTTCCGCCGGCTGCTGCGATTTCTCATCAGTTGAGAAGCCAAATCATCGCAGGTAATGATGTCAACCTTGTCAAAATATTATTGTGCTCCGAAATGAGTGAGAAGCGTGTTGTTGATTGCGGCGATGTGTCTGTTATGCTTAAAGATAGCGACCCCCGACTTTCAAAAATGTTAACGTTAGCTGAGTTTAATGTGGCATTTGGGGTTTACAGAGACGTCATCTGCGAAATGTATCCGTCTCGTAGAGCCGAGCTTGACACTTATTTAGCAATCATTTCTGACTTGGCTTTGACCTATGGAGGAACTCTCTTCTATGAATATCATAAATCATTCTCTGCAAAAGCTGCAATGTTCATTCAACGGTTCAATCAAAGATTGGACTGGTCTGTAGTTGACTTAACCCTCATAAGCAGACATTTCACTGGTCATCAAGCTCTTTCCTGCTCGATCTGTGGCTCTCATTCTCACACCCTCAATCTATGCCCCAAATCTGCGTCTCCTCCATCTAAGTCTGGTTTTCAAACTGTTGACTCTAAGGTGACACCATTTGCTACTCCCTTATGTTATAATTTTAATGAAAATGTTTGCAAATTCTATAATTGTAAATATGTTCATGCTTGTAGTTACTGCGGGGACGGCCACCCAAAATCTGTGTGCCCAAGACGAACCCGCTTTATGAGAAAGGACAAAAAGAAATAAAGCCATCAACCCCAGTCAATGTTCCAAAGCTGGGACAGGCACTGAGAAATCATCCTAACCGCTGCTTTGTCAATTATTTAATAACCGGACTTATCCAAGGGTTTTTTGCAGGATTGTCTTGGTTGCCTAATCAGTCTTTTTTCTGTAATAATTTGCTTTCTGCTGTTAAAGAACCTGAAATTGTCGATTCCTTGTTGGAAAAGGAAGTTAAGAAAGGATTTCTTATTGGGCCTTTTGATAAATCCCCTTTCTCAATTTGTCGGATTAATCCTATAGGGATAGCTACTCGGAAATATTCAGGAAAGAAGCGCTTAATTTTTTATTTGTCCGCCCCTCATAATGATGCTGCTCAAAGTATTAATAGTCTTATTCCTCTAGCTCCATTTTCTCTGTTTTACGCAACCATTGATGACGCAATTAAAATCATTAAAAAAGCAGGTAGGGGTGCATGGCTCGCAAAGGCAGATATTTCAGACGCCTTTAAAGTTATGCCTTTGCATCCATCGCAGTGGCATTTATTTGGCATTAAATGGAGGGAAAAAATTTATTTTTCGGTCAGGCTCACTTTTGGCTGTCGCAGTAGTCCAAAATTTTTGATACACTATCAGAGGCGCTATGTTGGATTCTCCTAAATAACTGCAAATTACCGCATGTGCTCCATAGGGTTGTTGCGGTGACAGAATTTTCCCACCGGTTAATCAGCGCGTGACAAACCCGGTTTTACCGGTTTCACCGGGTGGGAGGGGCTTATAAATGCACAGAAGTTCGCATTTTACTTTCACTTTTGAATTAGATGCAACTGTTGTTTAAATCCAGCGCTTGCGTACGCTGCGTTAAATCGCGTATGAATTTGCGTGCAAATGCGAGTGCAACAGCTGGTTTAAGTGCTTGAGTCAATGTGCGCAGGTACTTCTGACAGAAACCCGCCAGTCCCAAGCAGAGCAACCGGCTATTCCTCCATAAAGCGCTGCTGGAATGATGGGTTTATTATTATTCTTAATGAAAAACACAACAACAAAACGATCTCGCCTATATTAAACATCATATATGTATCTTATAACAAAAACGAGTAAGCACGCGGCTTCTGCCATCGTCTGCTCGGCGCAGTCTGACAGGAATAAATGAAATCTGACACCCGCAGCCGCTGCTCTGTGATGACGCGAGCCTCGCAAACTCTGACTGAAATAAATGAAATCTAACACCTGCTGCTCTGTGACGTGATGTGCGTTCAGCTTCGCTGAATTCAGGGAGCAGACACATTCAGTTGTAAGTGTTTGCTCTCTCTAACCAAACTAAATTATTTAATTACAAGAAAATATCAAAACGACGGTAAAAGACGGTGTCGCGGTGGGCAAGTGATCTAACCGGTGAGAGGCTGAAGCACCGGTAATCACCGTTTCACCGACTATCGCAACAAGCCAGTGCTCCATCTTTTAGACGATTTTCTGCTAGTGGATTATAAAAACTCAAAGCCAGAAAGATGCATTTCGGCGTTAAAATACACTTTCGCCGATTTAGGTGTTCCCCTTTCTGAGGAAAAAACTTTAGGCCCACTCAAAGTTATCGAGTTTTTAGGCATTACATTAGATTCGAATCTAATGCAAGCCTCGTTGCCCCTTGAGAAATTAAAACGCATTCGTGAAATCATGAGAAATGCTCAGAGTTCCGTTTCTTTTTCAAAAAGAGATTTGCTTTCTTTACTAGGCCATCTTAATTTTGCGATGCGTATTATTCCCCAAGGCAGATCTTTCATTGCCAGACTCCTCGATCTTTCCAAATCTGTCAAAGATCTTAAGGACATAGTTACCTTAGACGCAGGCTCCAGATCAGATCTCAGTTTCTGGTCTTTGCTCCTTGAAAATTGGAATGGCATTTCTTTTTTTTATCATGATGATCTGGAGTCTTCTTCAGCCCTTGAATTGTATACAGATGCTGCGCCTTCTGTCGGTTTTGGGGGGGTTTTCAATGGTCAGTGGTTTGCTAGCAAATGGCCAAAGGAGCTGCTTTCCATGCCGGATAATAACATGTCCACTGCTCTGTTGGAATTATATCCCATAGTGATAGCTTGTATTCTGTGGGGGAAACAATGGTCTAGAAAACAAATTCTGTTTTTTTGTGACAATGAGGCAACTGTTAATATTATTAACAAAGGTCGCTCATCAGTTCCGTTTATCAACAGATTCGTCAGGCGCCTTACTTGGTTATCTGTCATGGATAATTTCATTTTTCGAGCTGCTCATATTCCAGGTTTAAACAATCAAATTGCTGATTCCCTTTCTCGATTTGAATTTCAGAAATTCCACCTCCTGTGTTTGGATTCAGCGCCAGCCAACTTGGTTTGCCCTCTTTTCAGCCAAACGGTTCTAGATTAGACATGACCCTTCAATCTTATTTGCATTCAGCAGCCAAGTACATGCGTAGTGGTTTAGCAAAATCAACATTAAAAATGTATGACTCTGCTTGGTCTCATTTTAGTTCTTTCTGTGCAACTTTCACTGTAGATGTACTTCCTGTCAATGTTTCATATGTTAGTGCTTTTATAGTCCACTGTTTTGAGTCTCGTAAAATGCAGCCTTCATCCATCAAGAGTATGATAGCCGGCATTCAGTTCCATCTGCGCTGCTTGGATCCATCCACCATCAGCTTGTTAAAAAATCCTTCAATTCGTCTCCTGCTCAATGGACTTAAAAAAGAGAAACCTAAAGGCAATGATCATCGTCTCCCTCTCACACTTCCACTTTTAAAAAAATTAATATCACGTCTGAGAGAGGGATGCTTTGGGATCTATTCTGATATTATGTTGGAATCTGTTTTGCTTACGGCTTTCTATGGTTTTCTCAGAGGTGGCGAGTTTTCAACACGCACATATTCTTTTAATCCGTCACATGATCTCACAATATCTGATGTTTCAATATTTTCTCACCACTTCACCATATTTCTAAAGCACTCAAAAACTGATCGGGATGGGGAAGGATCTTTTGTTTTTGTGTCTGAAACTAACTCTGCTTTTTGTCCCCTGTCGTCTATGTTGGCTTATCTGAGGTGTCGTCCACAAGCTTGTCTGGAGGACCCATTATTTACAACAGAGGAGGGAAAGCCCATGTCCAGAGCCTGGTTTGCATCCCGTTTCCGCCTGCTTTGTCAATTCTGCGGGCTACCCCCAGAGTGTTATTCGGCCCATTCGCTGCGCATAGGGGCTGCTACAACTGCAGCTTCCTCTACTCCCATTTCTACCCTAAAAGCTATGGGAAGATGGTCTTCGGCAGCTTATGAACGGTACCTCCGGCCAGATACTCGAGCCATCCTTGAGGCTCAGAAAGCTATGAGTCATGATTGTGATATGTAGTTAAAATAAATATCGCTTCAGTAATTTATTGCTTACTTTTTATTTTTCTGCTTCATATATCTATTTCTCTGCTAGCTTCATGTAGTTCTATAGGTATTTTTATTTTTATTGGCTTTTTGAAATTTTTTTTTTTAAATCCTCTGCTGGCTCTTCGATAGCAGGAAGGGCCAGGGATGATTGTCTGGTATGGTCTGTTTGGGGGGGAATTTTGCTGCTATCCCAGTTTATATGGGAGATTGTCCCCAGAAGCTGCTGCTGTTCCCTGACTAGCTTTCATGGAGCTCATGAAAAGGTTGGGGAATTCAGAACAGAGCCATACCGCCAAATGTAATTTTATCATCTTGCAAATAAACATTTTAAATGGCAAAGATTTGTTTTATTTTTGACTCAAGTGGTCCTGACTGAAATATAGCGTACAGCGTCAGTTCAGGCAGGCCACGTAGTCAAGCGATGCTATCAGCTGATTGTCAAACCTAAACCCAGCCTATCAGCTGATCCGATTCCTATGCATCAATTGGTCCCTTTCAAACAGGGCGCCTTATTTAAATGGATTTTCAGTCTGTCTGCTTGGCTGCTTTCACTGCTTTGCTGCATGCCACCTCCTCCCCTAGCTCCTCCTTTAAACTCTGTTTAACTTAATCAGTTTCATTTCATTGTCACTGATGCACGCTCTGTTCTAATTGGGGGGAATTTTGCTGCTATCCCAGTTTATATGGGAGATTGTCCCCAGAAGCTGCTGCTGTTCCCTGACTAGCTTTCATGGAGCTCATGAAAAGGTTGGGGAACTCAGAACAGAGCCATACCGCCAAATGTAATTTTAACATCTTGCAAATAAACATTTTAAATGGCAAAGATTTGTTTTATTTTTGACTCAAGTGGTCCTGACTGAACTATATTTATTTCACATTATTTAAAAATAATTTTTTTTTAACATACCAACAGACATTATAGGCCCTTTTTACATCGGGTGACTTCTCTGATCGGAAAGCTGACTTGTTAAAACTGTTCCATTTACATTTGGCCACATAAATGAGTCTTGGCTAAACGGATATTAATTCGGTCTTCTATTTTCCTGCACAAAATGCAATTACATCTTCATTACTCCAGTCTACTACATTGCTTCATTACTCCTTCATTACTACAGTCTTTGGAATCTCAGTCGGTGAAAACATCCTCTGTATCACCTTTAAGAAACTTACAACGGGAAGTATAGTAATTTTTTAAGTGTACCCGCACGGTCAAACACATAGCCTTTTTTACTTCTAGCTTTTGAAACAAAAGGCAGCACTTATGTTGAGAAGTGGATGCGCGTGTGCTTGCTAAGTCAGGGTCAAGAGGGAGAGAGAGAGACGGCGGGAGATTAAAGGTGATACAAAGGATGTTTTCGCCGACTGAGAATCCAAAGACAGTTACTGAGTTTTTGAAATGAGCGCGAATGCGTAAGAATAGCGTCCTTCACAGCTCATTTCTAGGAATCGCCTCCAAAAACTCGTGCACGAGTATTGAAACACGAGAGTTTATGGCATATGCTGTGTCCCGTCAGTGGATTCATTATGTCGGACTCACCGCAGATAACTCATAATCTGCAGTTGTTACTCCTGACAAAAACATTTTTATTAAAAAAATATCTGCCAAATTCAGTCAAAGGAGAGCCTGGCGTCTCACCCAATGGTGTGTAAGCGGAGTTGATGTAACAGTATCATAACTACAACGAGATTAAGTTACTGTAAGTCTGAGTATTTTTTGGGGGTGGGAAATGATATGATAATAAATACATAAGACGTAACGTTAGCTCAGTCGACTCTACTCCCATTTCAACTAGCATGTACATGTAGTGATCACTGCCTTACAACTACATACACCTTAATAACAGTACAACAATAATTATTCCACAAAGAAAGAATAATCACTGTTACCTGTCAAGAAGAATTTTTGTGAACTGCGTGTCTGTCTTGACACCTCTCTGTTCCTTCATTGCTCTCCGGCGTTGAAATGTTTCTCCAAGAACGACTCTGGTTAGATTATGTTCTTCTGACAATTTTCTCCTCTTCTCAGCAACTTCAAAAAAAGTCTTTCTTTTGCGTCCTCCTTCCAGTTTCTTCTCTTCCATGGTGCAAATTCAAGAAGATAAACAAACCGAAACTAATAATGGAGTTTCATGCGCTTTGCGCATGCGTCGCCTGTGTAACCGGAGTGCGCACGTCTCTTACAAGGAACGTATTGGCAGTGATTGACAAGCCAGAGGGACAATCGATCATCGCGTAAACAATTGGCAGATGTTTTAAGGCCCTACCTTGTGCACAGATTATGTATATTAATATTACTTTCAGTCTTTTATCAGTTAGTAAAGACAGTTTCAAGTAATATTGCAAACATGTATAAAACACAACATATTCTTTAGCACCTTTAACAGGAGAGCTTCTGTCTAACAAAATGCTTCGGGTAAATAGACGTTTTATTTCTCGTTTAATATAAGCATGTTCAATATTGTAGGACTTTTCTGATTTTAAATGATAAATAAAACTTGTAATGCTGCTGCATTTATTATTCTTGCCGGTACAAACCCTTAGTTGGGGTTAGGGTTTGTATTCGGGTTAGGTGCATGTAATAACGGTTGCAAAGCTCTGGGATTTTGGAAATATTCCAAGTTGGAAACTTCACAAAAATTCACACAAAAATATACCACATAAGACCACATAATAGTTAAACAATGACAGGAACCTTTTCTGTAGAATACACTATTATTATACTTTTTAATATATGAACAAGATCTCATTTGTGATTTTTCCTGCTATGTGGATGCACAAACAAATCAACACAATCATCAAACAGGTACATATTTTTGTCTTAACAAATGCACATAGATGTGTTTGGTGACATTATCGCTGTCCTTGATGATCTCATTTTTGTTGCGTCAGTGATGATTATGATGCCTATCTCTTGTGTCATCATAGCAATTACTCTCTGTACAACTTCCTTTAAAGTAATTTTTGCTGATAATGAGTACGCAAGGGTCTACCTAATGGTTGGTTGTTGCTTCTTCCACATGGAACACAACCAGGCCTCCCCTAGGTAGCAGGATTGAGTCATGCATATTTTATGTGTGAATACAGCCATTATCATCACAGGATGACTGTCTGTTCCAATCTCCACATTTGATATCTAGTTATATGACACCAATTTACAGGCGCTCGACTGTTTTTGATAGTCAAATTACAGTGCTTGTCTGTGTGATGGTGAAATTACAGTATTGACTATGTTTGTACACACTGATGATGGCTGAATAACTAGAAAATTAGAGTGGATATATAAAAATGAACAGAATGGTGCTTGTGAGTATGCTGCTCGAAAGTAAATATAAGTGCAGAAGAAACATTTTAACGCTTGTACACTTACAAAATTGGTGTTTATACTTAATGGAGTCAACATTATTTCTTTTTTGTTCTCTGAAGACTCTTTGTATTATCTAAATAACCCTTTTTTACGAAATTTTGTGACAAAGAAAGGTTCTTCAGATGGTAAGGTGCCAAACAATGCATTGATACAATATATACAATATATATATATATATATATGATACAATATATCTCTCATACCTACATACTGTAGAAGGTATGTGACTTTATTAAGTGCAAAAATAGACAGTAGAGACAGCATTTCAAGAGACAGTATTACATGTCCATTTACAACCCTTTGTCCCCAGAAAGAAATGGGCTATTATTACTTTATTTGAAAGGGTTATGAATAATAATGTTGAGCTCTGCTCTGATTGGCTGTTTCTCAGAACGGCTTGTTTCAGTAGCTCTGTGTGTGTGTGTGTGTGTGTGTGTGTGTGTGTGTGTGTGTGCAATCAGACCTTATGTTTGAGTCTGTATCAGATGAAGATACAGAATTTGAGGAATATTCAGGGATTGGAAATGGATGTTTCTGAGTGGTAAGTTTGTGTTTTTTTTCTCTATGGACTGCAATGTCAATAGGGCTGCGCAAAAATATCCATACAGCAAACTGTCAATAGTGTATCGATATTTCAATCTCTACTATCGGTATTTTAAAACCCCATCAAATCCCTCTGTGTGCGTCAAATGACCTCCTCCACCGCTGCTGTAGTTTTTGCTGTCCAGTTGTCTGTTATATATGACCATTCGTCCAATGTCTCAGAAGTTAGAAAATGGCAGAAAATGTAAAAATACCTGCAGCTTTCAAAAGTTTTTTTTATTCATTTTTTTTTTTATAAAAAAATTTAAAGTATTGCAATGTATTGCAACATGGAACATATTGTATTGTATCTTGATACATTGTATCATGCAGCATGTATCGTGATATGTATCTTATCGTGAAGCCCTTGACAATACCCAGCCCTAAACGTCAATAGTAGAACTTCAGCCTAAACACTAACATATAGCATTAGTTAGCATTTAGCGCTAACTCAGCAGTCACAACTTTGTTTTTAACATTGAAACAGTTTTACGGCACCTTTAAAGGTTCTTTATAGAACCATTTAGCCAAAGAAATGGGATATGGGATTGTAAAGCCCTTTTATTTTTAAAGTAATTATTGTTTCAAGAACTGATAAATTGTGCTCTAACTCAGTGTATATTTATGCATACATCTCTCTTTTCGGTCAGAAATCTCTTTGCTATTCACAAGGGAACCCTGTGAAATTTGCCTGAGATTGAAAATCTACTGAATATTCAGTGGGGATTGGAATATGAAGATAGGAATCTAGTAGAAACTGATATTTGGCTGCAGTTCACAAAATGCCTTTATTTCCCTGGAGTGTGAAGGACCTCAACAAAGAGTTGTCAGTAAAAGACATGCGATGTTGCATCAGTCAAAGAGAGAAAGAGAGATTGAGTTTGAGAGAGGTGGTTGCCTGGAAATAACTGTATTTTTTTATGAAGCTGCTTGTCTGTGTGACTCTTCATTGTACTGAAAGGTACTACAAATCTGCTTTGCAGTTCTGCTCTGGTCAAATAATGTTTAAAAGTGTGGATTCTTGGTTCCGAGAGGCACAATATTCCCTCAAGCTTTTAGTTCGCTACAAATGAAATGGGCTTATTACCGGCTTAGATTATACAATGCGGCACTTATCACCAGGGGTCTTTAAGGGGATAAAGCGGCATTGTTTCTCTTTATATGGATGATGTTTAGTTCTGTGTCCTGGACTGACAGTTAAAGAGCACCAACTATCCAATTTATGATTTACATTTCCTTTGGTGTGTATTAGTTAGTACATGTTAACAATGTTAGCAAAAGGTACAAACCCCAAAGTAAACGATGAGAGCGAGTTATCATCTCCAAAGTAAATCTCTCTTCTTGGACTACAACAAACACATGGATTGTAGGCAACATATTACTTCCTGGGCCTGTGAATGCAGACAAGACTGTTATTATCATAATTCTTCTCGCTTCAGACTCAGCCTGTGAGTTAACTCCGGTTAGCATTGCATTGTGACCGAATCCTTTAAGGAGCGTCACGTTTCCGGCTAATGTCATAGGTATTCAGGCCAGTCCTCAAAGTACAGATTTGCTGGCCAATCAGGGACACAGCGCTTTTCAGATCGATGACTTGTGTACAAAATCAGTGTGTTTCAGCAAGAGTGGAAAATCTGGAGCTACAAAATGTATGGTATGAAATGGAAATAATGTGTTTTTTGAACCACGCAAACACATTGTATTTTTACAAAATACACAAAATAGCGTTGTTTTTGAGCAATGAAATTGGTGCACTTTAAAACTTAAAATCACCCCAGACTTGAGAAATGCTTAACCTTGACTTACTGGCACAGTAATAAATATGAATTTATGAGGAGCCATGAGTACAGCTGTAGATTTAGGGTTACTAAAAAAGAAACATGGATGCAGAAATCTAGTGTCAGTCTGATGCTAGTTCTATATCTGAATGCAATGCCTACTTTTCTATATCCAATCAAAGCACAGTGGAAAACACAAGCCACACCCACTATTTTCCTTGCATGATATTTTATGGCCCTGTACCAAATGGCACACTTCATGTGTACTTTCGGTCCAGTGGCCTTAAATTGCACATGCTCGTTTATTCTACGAGCCCGTAGGGTGTCCTATCTGTCATTTTTAAGCTTTGAAGTGTGCTCATCAGCGCCCCCTTTGCACCCTTGATGTGGTCTTTGGCGAAGCCCGCACTGCAGGGAGCTTTGGGCACTTTACCAACCCAGAAGTCCTTGCAAAAGAGCAGTCAGACGATGGATGGGAGGAGTTTACACTGATGGGCAACTTCTATACCTATTTCCATCGTGGCGCTCGAGTCTGTCTCAAAAAACGACTGCTATGTGTCCTCGTGGACTCCCAAAAGTCCCTAAGGTCTGCACTACATGATGTCATCAAAGTGTGAACTCTGAGGAAGTCCATAAGTCAAAAGTGTGCCATTTGGGACAGGGCTTATTTCACTTGGAAATACGTCACAACCCGGAAGTAAAGTCGATCACGACTTCCAGTTCACAGGGACTTTAACAGGTGAATTCCTGCAAACAGGCTAGATGCATTTTTGGTCCAAGGGAGTTGGCGTGTAACATAGGCACAATTTAGGCACTGTACATAAAACATGTAAAATAATTTGGTGAAAAGCAAACAAGGAATAATTGTACAGTATTTACACAAATTTACAACCTATAAGTAACATAACAACAGCAAAGAAAAAAATCACAATGTTGAACTGCCAAAAACCAAAGTAAAAAATCAATAGAAGGGAAGGAGAGAAACAACTTACTCATACGTCACATATGTAAAATCAGTATAATGATTTGGAATGATATAAGTGTGGATAAATAATGATAACGTTTTTGCAATAAAATTAAACTGACAATATTATTGAATATGCAAATATTCACATTGTCGAATAAAGGCAAGTTCTCTGATTTTATATGTATACACAGCTGTTACATCAAAATCTTTTCATTTCTGCCATTGATACAGTCTGAGTAAGTAAACTACAGAGCATAAGACGAAAATTGTCCATTTACAAATCAACAAAAGCACTAAGCACTACATCCAGGAAAACGGGAGGGAGAAAGATTAGATGTGAATTAGACATAAATGTGCATCACTGTAGTGCTGCTTTACTGCACTACAGTCAGTATTATGGCAGTATCAAGATAATAACCTGACTTTAGCACGTCTAGCTACAGGATATCACACCTCCTCTATGAGTGAGAGCAGAATGATACAGTCTTATCACACACAATGGCTTACAGAAAAGCCAACACTATGGCTGACAGCACACAAATAGTATATTGTTTACTGTACTTATTTTACTGCTCTGGATTCAATGTCTTCTGAGAGGATTATATTTCATTATAGAATTTTTTTTTTTTTTTTTGAAAATATGTCTAAACAGTGTGTTGCCTTTTATGTCCACCAAGTACACCAAGTTCATTCCATCCAAATTAAAGGCACAATATGTAAGGTTTTTGCGTTAAAATATAAAAAATATTCACTAGGACAAGGTTATTGTCCTTACATTACCCCAAATTCTCCCAACAGTGTTAGAATTTAGAGAAATTTGGAGTAGGGGTGCACCCCTAATTTGCAGTTTTAGCCAGTCTATGTCCCCCCTTATTGCATCACCTGTCATGTATGCATTATCCTCTGTTTCCATATTTAGAAATCGTAGGTCACTGCATGCAATGTTGCATAGACCGAAAGGCTCAAGGCTTCAAAGTGTTTTGAAAAGTGAGAGATTTTTGACAGCAATACTGTTGCTCTTGTGATGTTTGATGTCATACACCGATTGATCTGCACAGTGCTTTTTATAAAAAATGCCGCGTTGTGGTTATAGCATGTCACCAGTGTTTCCCATACATTGATTTATTTGTGGTGGCCCACCACAGCATCAACACTGGGCGCTCCGAAGGGATTTTTCATAAATCCCATTTACATTTTTATTTTACTACAATATTTAAAATGGTTAAAACAGATAATATGTAAAAATAGATTAAAATACAATATAACGTGACAGATCAGAGAGTATGACACTACACCAAACGCAAACACTATGTGATGATGTCACAAATATGCTGCTTATTAGTGTGTGATAGGGGTGGCACGGTTCATGAAAAAAATCCGAACCGTTCGGTTCGCTTGTCTCGGTTCAGAGCGTGTGTGTGTCGCACGGTTCAATGGTTCATGGCATGCACAATGTAGCCTCATGCCTCGTATGTGACCTCAGATAGCGTGTTTCCATTTCGTAAATCGCGCGAAAGAAGAGGTGACTGGTGTGGAGAGTGAGTGCTGCAGTTCATGTTACATGTAGAAATGGCAAGTGGGAAGGAAGTCTGCCCGGAGTTGGAGGATTGTTTGGTGTGTGGAATTTTTTTATTTCATGTTACCTATGATGACAGCGGAAATAAAACAATTGATAGAACTGCAGGATTGAATGTGTTCGAACAGCCACAGGAGACCACCTTCTCTCCGCCAATTTATCTAATCTGAGGTACTGAACACAATGTTTCACGTCTTTTCTGACTTCTGCTGCTTACACACGGTGAACAGCGCTATTTTTAGCCTTTCATTGATAAAACTAAAGATTTATGCGTAGTTTCATTTTGCTAGCGTGTGAAAGTTGCGAGATCTTATTTCATGAATTGCCCCTCAAAGTAATCAGGACAGAAGTGGTCAAAAGTGGACAAAAGAGACAGATTTAAATATTACAGGTGTAAAACGTTATGTTTCTCTCTCGTCCACATATATTCTCTGCAGTATTTGAGCAGCCTCTCAGTGATATCTTAGAGCTACACTGAAGCTGGCAGTTTGATAAATGCAAGATATCTTTGTGTGCTAAAAAGGCACATAAGTTCATGTAGATGCCAATACACATTCTCTTTTTTTTGCCAAATAAATGAAAAGCATGTTGTCTTCCCTCTTGCTATCAAAAACCTGGCTTTCCTCAGAGATGGTCCCAATAATGTGCTTAAAGTCAAATTCAGTTTGTGCATGATTACGTGATATAACTTGTTTAATACTGTATCCTAAATTATGGATAATTAATACATTAAAAGATAATACATTTTTGGAGTGTTAAAAATGAAAAAAAAAAAAAACAAGAACCGTACAGAACCGAGAACCGTGATCATAAAACCGTGATACAAACCGAACAGAGGGTTTTGTGAACCGTGCCACCCCTAGTGTGTGAACTTATCAGCGCCACAGTCTCTCAAAATCCTGTGGGAGACGCTGCATCACTCTGTTGGATTACATTATACTGTAATTTATTATAAACTTTATTTCATTATGTCATCTGTAAACATTGTTATTGTTTTGCAACCTAGCGGCAAAAATTACATGCTGTGTGCCTTTAAATTAAATATTTATAAAATCCTAATTATTGTCTAAGAAAGTAATGAGGAAAATACAATCTCCCTGGTCTGTAAACCACAGAGCTAACCAGTCCAATCTTTATTCATTCTTACTGAACATTGTTATGAATTCATTGAGCTTGATAGTGAAATACTCTTAGCCTCTGGCTATAGTGTCACATTAGTATCTTCCACAAAGACAGATACGATTTAAATAAGAAAGTCCCTTTGAAAAGCAAAACAAAGAGCTACTGTAAAGCCTGTTTGTATGACTGAGCAGACATTAAAAATGGCCTTTTAATGCAGCAGCATATAAACCACGTTTGAAGGGCCCCTTTGTGTATCTTTGGCATTCTGTCACCAGGCTCATGGTTTGTGTTTTGTACATCTGTGCACTGGCATTTGGAATGGGTGTCAGATTTGACAGCCTTAAAATTGAGAGAAAAGTAAGATAGATAGAACTGCTCACAGAGAGAGAAGAGAAGAGAAGGAGATAAGATGCATTTAACATAACAAGAAAGAATGAGGAATTTTTGTTACAAATGGAGAATTATGAAAAATCATTTGAAACATACTAGATGAGTTCAGACAAGCATATTAACATACACAACTACTTGACACATTAGACAATTTCTTATTTCAATTATCCAGAAACGTTTTTACATGTCCATTTAAAACCCTAGGATCTGTCCTTTGAATTAAATGCTCTATTTTTGCCCTATTTGGAAGGGTCATGAATAATAATGTTGAGTTTTGCTCTGATTGGCTCTGCTCTGAGGCTCATGTCACTAGCTCACATTAGTACATTTTAACATTTTTAAGGCCCGAGCACCTAGGAGCAGGCCAGAATGGTGCTTGGGTGCTAAGCCCTATTGTTTTTGCTTAGTTTCTTCTTCTCCAAAATGAATCACATTTTTGAGGGCCTAAACATGCTAACAAAAAACATGAAATTTTGCACACACATCAGAAGTGACGAAATTTTACATGTAGTATAGGCTTCAGAAGTGGGCGTGTAGAAATGACTTGATAGCGCCACCTGCAAAATTTCAACAGAACAGCCCTCCCGCTATGAAAATTTTGGCGTCTTGCTCCAAAAACACAATGTTGTTCTAACTCAGGCTTACAATGTCCAATGTGTCTCAAGCTTCACATGTTTGATAAGCGTTCTCACCTGAACACATTTCCATGCCAATATTCAGTTATAGTCATAGCGCCACCTGCTGGCAGCAGGAAATGCCATGTTTTACGCTGTGATTTCTGCTCGTCGAGATTTAATCAGATCATCAAAATATTTAGTCAGAGTGATCTTAAGCCCTTTGCGATGATAAATTGCGAAGATCTTGACTTTTCGTTGAAGGGCGTGTCCGTGGCAGCCTGGAAGAATGTGATGTTTCACCATGAAATAGGAAGAGGTTGTAATTCAGGCATACATTGTCCTAGCAGCCTCAGACGTCACACCATTGATAAGGGTCCCGGCCTGAACACATCAACATGGCAATATTCAGTTACATTCATAGCACCACCTAGAGGCAGCAGGAAATAGCTACTATGTTTTATGTTGTGACTCTTACCCCGGATTTCCACCGACTGCGGAGTGGCTGCAGATCAGCTCCGCTGCGTTACGTCTCCGCACTCTGCCGTCCGTCAATACCCACCAGTTCCATTTTTGTTGCAGAGCGGCTGCGTGCTGAAGTGACGAGGACTCATGAGGTCTCGCAAATTCACGTGATGATCGCGCGATACCTAGTTCTGTCTCTGCCCATTTTGCCGTTGAATTATGACGTTTTTACTAACCAGCCCAGATCACAACACGAGATCTCGCGTAGACAGAGCAGTACATCAAATCCATACAAAATTCAAAAAATAAGAAGGCTGCTAAAACATTTATATATGATCTATCTTTAATGTATTTATTTGAAACTCCCCCTGGCTCTGTTCCTGTCTATTATTTGTTGTTTTAGTATTAATGACTTTATTTGTGTGTGTTTGTAATGTTTGTATTGCAAAGATTTAATAAAAAAACACGAGTTCTCGTGAATTCAGGTATGATCACGCGATAAAGTCATGGCTCCGCCCTGCGGAGCTGTCCGGCATCCGTCAAAAATAGAAGCTCTGCGTATTTGTGCCAGAGGGCTGCGGATGGCCGGAGCTGTGACGGATTCGGAGCGCAGTCAGTGGAAATACACACATTGACTTGAATGGAAACCGATTGACTCCGCCGCCGTTCCGCAACGGATCCGCAGCCGTTCCGCAGTCGGTGGAAATCCGGGGTTAGAGATTTAACTATATCAACATCATATTTGGTCAGTCTAATCTTAAGACCTTTTGTGATGATAAATGGCAACGACCTTGACTTTTCATTAAAGGGCGTGTCCGTGGTGGCCTGGCAAATTATGGCTAAATGAATCACATTTTTGAATGCCTAAACAAGCTCAAAAAGTCATGAAACATTGCACACATGTCAAATGTGGCGTAAATTAAAATCTGGTATAGGCTTCAGATATCGGGGTGTAAAATGGCTTGATGGCGCCACCTACAAAAATTCAAGAGAGCAGCCCCCCTGCTACATTAAACATACAGGTGCGAATTGCAGTAGGATCATAAATCACCTCAAGACCTACAAAAAAGTCTCTTGGAGCCAAGCTCTAAATGCCACAGGAAGTCGACCAATTTGAATTTTTTCTGTAATTTGGGTGCAAATTTAGTCATTTCATACTTTTACAAACTCCTCCTAGACATTTAAACAGATCATAGCCATATTTGTCAGTCTCATCTAATGGCCATTGCAATGTTAAATTGCGAAGATCTTGACTTTTTGTTGGAAGGTGTGTCCGTGGCAGCCTGCCAAATTTCTGTGTTTTGCTATGAAACAGGAAGTTGTTCTAACTAAGGCTTAAAATGTGCAATCTGTCCCAGGATTCACATGGTTGATAAGTGTCCTGGCCTGAACACATTAACATTGCATTATTCAGAGACAGTCATAGCACCACCTGGTGGCAGTAGGAAATGTCATGTTATACACTGTGATTCACTGCTCATAGAAATTTATTCAGATCATCATCATATTTGGTCAGACTGAGCTTAAGGACTTTGCAGTGGTAAATTGCGAAGATCTTGAATCTTCGTTAAAGGGCGTGTCCGTGGCAGCCTGGCAAAGATCGATGTTTCACCATGAAAAAGTTGTTGTAACTTAGGCATTCAATGTCCGACCTATCCCAGACTTCACACATTTGATAAGGGTGCTGGCCTGATTATGTCAACATACCAATAATCAGTTACAGTCATAGCGCCACCTGTATATTTACCCACTTAAATTCATATCCCCCTGGTTCACTGCTTTACTAAGGCCATAGAGTGTAGTGTTGCACGGTGCACCAAAACTTCAAAAGCATCGCGATTCTCGGAAATTGAAAATGTTACGGTTCCTACATTTATGATTATCGATACTTCTAAGAATGACTGCGTTCCAGATTTGTAAGAGACGCAGTTCAAGTTGGTGTGCAACACACGCTTCCAGTGCCTCCCATGGACGTCTATGTTTTTTCTCCTCACGCAAGTGATACTGTGGCCGCCGTAGGGCTTTGACGGTTGTCATAATGATGCTTATGACTTGCAAATGTAACTCAGTTAACTGAAATAAACTAGGCTTGATGACAGTCTGCAGCCTTTGGATTGAGAAAAGGCCGTACTCTCTTGTCACTCAAAGTTGCAAAAAAGTAACAATCTGCGCTACCAGTAAACCATCAGAACACGTTTTCAGCACGGCTGGAAACGTTAAAACCCCAAAAAGGTTCCTCACTTGTTTTTTTTACGGATGGAAGTGCTACAATAAAACTCAAATAGGCACCGATGCCATGGGTGCTCGAGTCGAGCTCCGGTGGCCAAGCACACATTCACGGTTGCTTCACATTTACTTCATGTGTCGCATCTAAAACTACAAGGAAAACGTGACCGCGCAGTTTTGCTCATCTTCAAGGTGCGTGGGTGCTGTCCAGAGCCTCTTTCGTTGCTAAGCATGCACGCACCCCTGCATATATAACTTTATGGATAATTTTAATAATTTGCAAGCTGCTAAAATAAAGCATACAAAATTTCAGCTAAAATTATCTATAGGCTATATGATTATAATCAAAGCATGTGCATGTTTTTTAGTTATTTATTTATGTTAGGTTATTATTTTACAGCATTTAAAGAGCACAGACCTACGTAAATAAGGTGTATTTTATTTGTGAAACGCCTTGTAAGAAATTATGGACTCAAATATAAAGTTAACCACATATAAATCACACATTAAAGTATAGGAAACATTAGCCTATATATTAATCCATATATCACACCTTAAAGGCGTTCTAAGCGAATCTGCGAGATGTTAGTTTTTGTTGACGTTTGAATTGTTTTCAAACAGACGGAGCGTAGCTAACTCCTCCCCCTCCCTTCCGTGCTTTCATGAACGTGCCCAACCCCCACCCCCAAATCCTTCTTGTCGTTTATTGGCTGGAATACTTTGTTATGGTTTCTGTTTGTAGGTTTGGCCACTGTGTTGTTATTGCCGTTTGTGAAGCCTGGGCTGTCTACAGAGATCGCGTTTTTTTACAGTTTGATCAGCGGACAGGCAGCAAGCAGATAGTGAGGAGATGTTTGCTGTATGTAACAAAAAAATTTTTATGGTCTAAAAAGCGTCAATTCGCTTAGAGCACCTTTAAATAACATTAGGTTATTATTTATGCTCATCCAGCAGCCATATCACCCTGTAGCCCAAGACTGCTTGCCCACTTAGATGGGAGACCTCCTGGGAAAACCAGGTTGCTGCTGGTAGAGGTGTTAGTGAGACCAGCAGGGGGTGCTCACCCTGTGGTCTGGGTGGGTCCTAACACCCCAGTATAGTGACGGGGACACTATACTGTCAAAAAGCACTGTCTTTCGGATGAGACGTTAAACCGAGGTCCTGATTCTCTGTGGTTGTTAAAAATCCCAGGATGTCAATAAAAAAAAAGTATAGGTGTGCCCTGGCATCCTGGCCATACTTGCCTACTTGGCCTACTAATCATCCCCATATCTACTAATTGGCTATATCACTCAGTCTCCTCTCCACTATTAAGCTGGTGTGTGGTGGGTGTTCTGGTGCAATATGGCTGCCGTCGCATCATCCAAGTGGAGAAAAAGCGCTATATAAATGTAACAAATTATTATTATTTCCTATTAATTATGGTAATGTTATGGTTAAGTGAATGTTAGCAGTTATCACTATAACCACTGCATATAGAGATGTTTTTCATATTTTGTTCAATTTTTTAATATATGTGCTGTTCATATGGACCCCTTCACGGTTCACGTCACAGGAGAATTCGCGGTTCATACTGCGCATGTCTGGGTCAGAAAAGTAATTTTATCAAGTTGAGTTGCGTATTGTTCGGTTGAATCCAAAAAGAATTGTTATCTACTTGTTGCGTCATGGGCTGTGAAATTGCACCAGCTCTGCAGTTAAGTTTTTCAGGATTCCTCCAGGATCTCATCCATAAAAAAAAAATAGGCGACATATCGTCGCTGTCGGGCGGAATCCTTGTATCTCCAAAACCATTCTTTTTCAGGAAATTAAAAAAATGCCATATTTTTTTTTTTTGAGTTATTAAACATTTGTATCGTTAAAGTTGTTATTATGCCTTATTTTGCTATCATATACTGTTGTGTACCAACATTAACACAACATTTCCCAAAGTCATGTTTTATTGGAGATACGAGCTTTATGACTTGGGAGCAGGGAGATACAAGATTATGCTGTCATTGATAAGAATGGTACGGACACAGACATCACTGCTGCCAGCAGTGTTCGACAAAGACTGCGGTCACGTTGAGCCTTTTGACAAGAGACGAGGCTTCAATATTTAACCAAAGCTGAATGTAGTTACACACATTTTCCTAAACTCTATTTTAAAGGAACACGCCCACATTTTGGGAATTTAGCTTATTCACCATATCCCCCAGAGTTAGATAAATCCATACATACCTTTCTCATCTCCGTGCGTGCTGTAACTCTGTCTGACGCAGCCCCCGGTATCTTAGCACAAAGACTGGAAGTGAATGGCTCCACATAGCAAACTGCTCCCAATAAGTGACAACATTTTCCTATTTATTTGTTGATTTGTATAGTCACACACAATAATTTAATGGTGGTATCCAAAACATTCAATTTAATTCAAGTATAAGATACATTTTAAAACTTCAATGCACATGTAAGTCTAGTAATAAGTAAATATTTAAAATACATCAATAAATGATATCATAGGTAAACACTAATAAAATCATAGTTAGGTCTTCCTTTATTAAGCCCATTACTGAGTGTATTTGTGTTTTGTGAGCCCTTGTTTGTGTGTCGGTGTGCATGTATCTGTGAGGGTCTGTGTGTGGTGTTACATTGTCATCGTATTGACTCTGTTAATACTGCGTCCTATATTAAACTAGTGAAGCAAATTGTCATAAAAGCTGTGAAAGTCTTTTGGGATGACTTCCTTCAGGTCTTGGAGGTGTTTGAATTTTAGCTATTTGATCTTCAGGTGGTCTGAATAGAGTGGGGTGACTGTGTGGCTGTCTGAGGCGGAGTTTCGTAGTTGGTGACTCGGATGTGGATGCCAGTCATCAGAATGGTTGATTTTCAAGTTCATCATTCCATTGTTGTTGTACCTGACAGAGTTCCTTTCAGGACACAGACATAGTTGCTGCAAAATTAAAAATTATTAATAAAGGTCAAATGATCGTTTCCCTACGTTATAATAAGGCATGTTTACGTATAATGAGGCAAAAAGCCAGCTAGCTTGCATAATGATTCATGACTGCAATGGCAGAACTAGCGGGGGCCAAGATTTTTTTTCTTTAAGCCCCACGAAAATAACGTTAGATATCTTACTAAAAATGAAGACAAAACCATAGTGGCTAACTAAGTTAACGGCAGGCAATTTTTGTGCTTTAAATTCATGTCAGAAACAAAACAATGAAAGATTTAAAATCAACAAGATAGCATAAAGAAAAATCTTTATATATTATTATTATATTATAATATATATTTATACATTTATTATATAATTCATATAACTAAATCATAAATAACCAGTGTTTTGAGGACATTTACCTCAGTGGATGTGTCGCTCGACGAGGATTTCGATTCTCAATCTTGAGGAGAAATACTGTATGCAGCGAAGCTCTCCCGCAGAGTGAAGAAGAAGTGGAGTTATAAGGTTTCTCAGACAGTTGAAATGTCCAATGGAGTTAAGATATTTGCGCTCAAGCTTTTTCAGGACTTTAGATTGGTTAATAACAGACCCAAGTGGGGACTGACCAATAGCATCGGTTTGTGAAAAATATGAAATTGAAAAAAATTTGGACATACAAGGTTTCCGCCCGACAGCGACGATATGTGGTTGCAACCAATTAAACGTGCAGACTGGGACAATGCAAAGATCAAAGATGCTTGTGTTTGTAGTGCTTACTTTTTTCAGTTAAGTCATCATTTATCACCTAGGTTAGTGTCCATTTAAGCCTGCTATTTCTGATATACTGTTGCTTTCCTCATGTGCTTCACAATCAGTCTGGTACAAACTGCTACTGCCTTGGTCTCTCTCAAACTAGAGTTCTTTAAAGGTAAAATAACAATAGCAGTTTTTTAAACTGTCCTTCAAACATTGCATTGTATTCATGTAGTACAACGTGTTCCTTTTTAAGCCTGAAGAAATGTGTGGCACCATGTACTGTGCAGACACTATGATTCAGCTTGACACCCAAGACTGAATCTGGTTCTGCAGATAGAGTGAATAAATGTCTTTCCAACCTTAATAGCTGAGTGAGTCATATCGTTGCAACCATTTTATGAGATTATATAGCAGGCCAACTTGGAATCAGCATGCGCCTGCTGAAAGCTGTGCAGATTTCTGCACAACTGAATGCTTGAATTAAATTAGCCGCAGTGTAAACAATTGATGCCTAATGCTTTTCTTAACACACAGTGATAAAACAATGCTAGATATCCGCATTAGTAGTCACTGTGTGTTCTTGGCTTTACTATACTCTCTCTGGCCATGTCAATGCTGCATCGGCAGTTCACATTGCAATGCAAGAGAGAAGTGACAAAAGCACAGGGAGGGGGAAAAGGGTTGGTGCGGCAGAAAATATTGCTAGTATTCTACAAGTACACTGTAAAGAAATACTGCAGTGCTGCATGCAAGTTTAATCATTGGTCATGCAAATCAATTGAACCTACTATTTTAAGTTTTTGACTTATATATAGTTGACATCAATTATAAACAAGTTGAAATTATTTAACTTAATTTGTTAAGTTAAAGTAAAACAAAATCATATGTTTTTTTTTTTTGCATAAAAATGCACATTTGGATCTTAAAATATTTACTGTACCACTACCAACATACTTTTTTAAGTTAAAACAAAGTTTTTTTCCAACTTAAAATTTCACTTAGTATTTTTATAAGTCTTACTTATACATATAAGTTGAAAAAAAGAGAAAGTAATTGTTTAAGTTTATCCAACTTTTAATTTTTTACAGTGTTCCCTGTAGTGCAGATTTTTTATTAAGCAGTATCGCTCTTGGAGTCGTGTGATTTAGGTCTATATTGTCACGGCTGTGATTAGACCTGAGGCACGAAGCAATCATAGATCTATATCACACGACTCCGAGAGCGATATTGCTTTTATACAACAGTTCGACGGCACACGTTTGAAAAAAGACCTAGAAAATTACAACGGAGGCTTTGAAGGCTAGAATGACAGGTAACACTTTCGGCTGTTTTGAATCTCATAACAAGTCAATAGATTGTGGTGGAATAATACAAACGGTTAAGCGTTTACTGTTATGTTATCAGTACAATATTGCACGCCTGGGAAGAGCTCTTAGCCAATCAGATTCGAGAACCAGAAAGAACTGTTGTATAATAAGATATATCATTTATTATTAGCCATTGCTATATTAAAAAGAAATTCTATGTACAGTACAGTGGTGTGAAAAAGTGTTTGCCCCCTTTTTGCAAAAAACAAATGTAAATATTAATCAAGAATAACACAGTAAACACAACATTCAGTTTTTAAGAATTCAGAGTTGAGTTTCTCTAGCCACACCCAGGCCTGATTACTGTCACACCTGTTCACAATCAAGAAATTAGGGTTTCTCAATTATAATACCGCCTCTTAAAGGGCCATTTCACCGGTAGAAACATTAATCTTTATTGAAAGTGGGTCATATTTGTAGTCGAACTGTAACATAAATTTAGAATTTGTGCCTATTTGACCGAGAAAAGACAGAACGTGACTTTAGAGCACATTTGTATGAAAAACTACAACTCCCACTATGCACCACAATACACAGTTCTGCAAGCCACTCCCATTAATCGGAACACGGCTCAGATATGCTATTGTGTACATAAATGCCATGTAGTAAAACAAAGAAAATAGCCACCACTGTGTCTGACAGCCCCCCATCATGACTTACTTTTAAACGTGATATTACGTTGTGTTACACAGAATAATACTCTGGCCTGGTGTGTAGCAAAGTCTTATTCAAACAGTAACGTGAGGTGTCAGATCTGCAATACAAATGTATTTTCAAGTACTTAAAAAAAAGGGTATGCATATTAAATGTTTATTTAGTTTTACCAATTTTCTTTTTGTCTTTTGTTTACTGTAATTACATCTGTTATATCAGCCTCACTGCTCCCACAATATAGACATATAAAACACCGCTCAGATATATGCTATTGTGTACATAAATGCCACCTTAGTATAACAAAGAAAATAGAAACACGTCTGATTATAAACGCGTCACCCTGCACAATATCTCCACAGACGCGCTGCCTCAGCTCTGTGCTTGTAAGCCGAAACACGTCTTTGAATTAAGCAGTGCCCGGAAACATTCACAAAACAAACGTTCATATCCTTATCTGATGCAGAAATGTTAAGGCACACAGCGAGAGTAGAGGCACTATCAGTCCGGGCTTCTCTACGCGGCAGAGGCCAATGGTTGCGGCGTCTTCCCCCGGCTCCTCTACTCAGCCGAAGCCCAGGCTCTGGCCTACTCCTCGGGCTTCTGTTCCTCCATCTGCCTCAGCTCTTTGCTGTATTGTGGCTCATAAAGGTGCAATGAACAGCGGATTAGAGCTTTACGCTTGCGAAATCACCCTCTTCTATATCATATTGATTAACTTCCGCTGTTATTGTAACACGAAGTCTGGCTCGCTCCACAACATCTGTTTAGCTTAGCTTAGCATAAATATGGCGGCATATCGTTTTTTTTTTCGTCTGTGTTCCCACCCATAGCCCCCACCTTGGAAAAATGAGGAATGAGTGTCTGTAGTCTTTCACCCTCAACAGAGATACAGGATTCCCTTCTTTCAATGACGCAAAACGACGATTTTTACATCATTGAAAGAAGGAAGTGCCTCACTGAAATTAGTATTTCTCCCGTCTCAGGGGAAACTGAGGGAATGATGCACGACCATTTAAAAACATAACTGGGGTTCTAACGATACGAAGCTTAATGCAAATGGGTGAAGTTTCCCTTTAATCTGCACTATTCAACCACGGCACTGCCATTTAGAGAGAGAAAGAGAGAAAAAATTTTTTTGACAGCACAATTGAGTTTTAATTGCAACAAACCACCATCATTGTGATCAGTGTTTGCATTTCATCAGCTCATTTGCATTTTAAAAGACACACCCAAAAATGGCACACTTTTGCTCAGGCCTACAAAGTAGCAATTTTAACATGTTATAATAAATTATCTATATTGTATTTTGAGCTAAAACCTCATATGCTCATATTTTACATCTTAAAAAAAAATCTAATAATATGACCCCTTTAAACAGGACATGCCTGACAAAGTAAAGTAGACCAAAAGATCCTCAAAAGCTACACATCATGTTGAGATCCAAACAAATTCAGGAACAAATGAGAAGGAAAGTAATTGAGATCTACCAGACTGGAAAAGGTTATTAAGCCATTTCTAAAGCTTTGGGACCATCCACAAATGGCGAAAACATGTAACAGTGGTGAACCTTCTCAGGAGTGGCCAAAAATTACCCCAAGAGTGCAGCGACGAGTTATCCAAGAAATCACAAAAGATCCTACAACAACATCCAAAGAACTGTGGGTCTCACTTGCCTCAGTTAAGGTTAGTGTTCATGACTCCACCATAAGAAAGAGACCGGACAAAAAGAACTGCATGGCGGAGTTCCAAGACGAAACCCGCTGCTGAGCAAAAAGAACATAAAGGCTCGTCTCAGTTTTGCTGATCTTAATGATTCCAAAGACTTTCTGTTTGTGACCTCAAGCTGAAGTGAACTTGGGTTCTGCAGAAGGACAATGATCCAAAACACACCAGCAAGTCCACCTCTGAATGGCTGAAGAAAAACAAAATGAAGACTTTGGGGTGGCCTAGTCAAAGTCCTGACCTCAATCCTATTGAGATGCTGTAGCATGACCTTAAAAAGGCGTTTCATGCTCAATAACCCTCCAATGTGTCTGAATTACAACAATTCTGCAAAGATGAGTGGACCAAAATTCTTTCACAGCCCTGTAACAGACTCATTGCAAGTTATCGCAAACGCTTGATTGCAGTTGTTGCTACTAAGGGTGGCCCAACCAGTTATTAGGTTTAGGGGGTAAACACTTTTTCACACAGAGCCATGTGTGTTTGGATTTTGTTTTCCCTTCATAATAAAAACCTTCATTTAAAAAATTTGATTACCGTAGTTCATATTTCATAGCTAAAGCGTATAAAAAACTACACCGAGCGAACGTTATTTTGTAACATATGTGTACTATAATGTATACAATGTTAACTATAAACCGGCTACAAATCATGGATTCACATAGCAGTGATCCATGATCGCAGTCTCCCCTCGTCTTTAGGAAACCAAAACATTTGTTATTTTCGACGAGGTATTTGTTCCAGAGTTTGTTTAATGGTCTGACACTAGTCAGACCATTAAACAAACAGAGACCGGAAGTTAAGTTCCGACCAGACACGTAACCGCGACAACGCACATGCGTCCAATGAAACCGCCTACATACTGTGCAAAAGTCTTAGGAAATGTCACGTCCAAACATTGTTTCTTCCTCATAAATGCACACATGAAAATGAAAATGCATATTTTACTCTCTTTGAAGAGCCATCCCTTCTACATTTGTTGGGTATTTTTGCTGCTGGTTTGTGCATTTTTATTCACCTTATTCCTACAAAGTGTCTCTCTCAAAAACGTTTTTGTCACTGTCATGATTCTGCCCTCTTGTCCTTGTTTAATTCTTAGTCTTAGCACATGGGCTGTGTGCTTCCTTATCTTGTTTCCTGACAATGCCCCTCACCTTTTCATTAATACATTTTTTACTGTTTCATGACTGTCACCCGTTACTCTCTGGATTTGCTCCCTTATTTAATTCCCTTGTATTTGCTGGCCTTTGCTGGCCTTTGCTGGTTAGTTTTGTACTTACCTATGAATACTCTGTGAAAGTGTAGTGAATTATTGTCTAATGTTAAGTTGTCCTGTCCTGTTTTGTCTTGGTTTAGTGCAGTACAGTTTTTTTTTACCTGTCATTGTATACATAGTTTTACCCCCTTTTTTGCTTTGTGTTTTTGTATTAAAAACCTTGTCTATGTACACCTGTTACCTGTATCTGCTCTACAAACCGTGACAGTCACATTTTTTCACAGTAGCGCATGTATATTTCCCTAAAACAAAATAAAAATGTATGTTTCTCTGATGTCTAGACTCTATCATCAGGGGTTTAGAGAAATATAATAAATAGTTCAGTATATTGTCTGAGAAATTTAAATTTTCACTTAAAATGTCACATCTAGAAAGTTCAAATTGCTTTTTTTGCAAATGTTTAATAACCATCCATATTTATTTTTGGCTCAATTTATTAGTTTAATTATTACAATTTAATACAAACAGGAAATACCTGAAATATCTACACACAAAAAAATTTTTCAGAACGAACAGGCAGCACGAATGTGCCAAAAGTCAGTATTTAGTGAAACCTTTCTTGGCACTAAACACATCTTAAACTCTTTTGACGAGACGGAAGTCATGAAGACATTGGATTAGAAATAAATTAGGCTTTGATTTTGGTTTAAGAGAGTCTCACATTTCTTTTATTGCTCAAGTGTAAAGGGAACTCACACTAAATATTTGACACTTTAGCTTAAAAAATTATTCTGTTTTTTAACACTGCATACAAATTTCCTGAATTTTCTGGTTGTATTCTAATAAAGAGACTGAGAGATAATTATATATGCTCAATGTACCATTGCAAAAACAACAAATCTAATCGTGGCATGGTAGCCTAAGAAGTATTGTATATATAATAGTAATCTTATGTAAATGTTTTGTTTTTCATTATTTTTCATATTCTTTACTCATTTAACATACATTTATCCTTCCATCATGTTGGTGGCATGGAGTTTGGGTTGAAATGCTGGTGAGTGACTCAGTGTGTTACAGTATATCACACTAAAGATATTGTCTCACCCCCCACCTCCAACAATTATTTTATGAACAGTACTGTCTGACTGATGCCACTCCTATTATTATATGCACACCAACACACACACATTCGACCCACTCTGCTGCAGTTTTTCAATGGAACTAACCAAATACTGTCATTGTGGAGCTATTAGTATGTTTGGCTGTCTGGTTTCTGTAATGGGGTGTGTTTTTGTCCTGTGAGATTGTGAGGATTATATTATTGGCAGACAAACAATTTCCATTATTTACTGTACACAAAAATGCCATCTAATTGCCTAAAGCTTTGAATTAAATGGAAACACGGGAAACTCTCTAAAAATAGTAAAAATGTCACCTAAAGACAACATAAATTCTCAGATTCCAGAAAGTTTCTCCATCTTACGTGCGTTAGACTTCAGCATGTCATATACTCCAAAAAATGCTGGTTTATTTTCAACCCAGTTGGGTCAAAAAGGGAAAAACTCAGCTGTTGGGTTAAATTAAATCCGTAAAACAACGAGTAAGGAACCTTTTGGGGTTATAATGTTTCCAGCCACACTGAAAACGCATTCTGAAGGTGTACTGGTAGATTGATACTTTTTCGCAACCTTGAGTGACCAAGAGAGAACAGGCGTTTCTCAATCCTACGGCTGCAGCCTTCAGAGGTTGCATATGTCATAAAGCCTGGTTTATTTCAGTTAACTAAGCATTACATTTGCAAGTCATAAGCATATCACAACAATGTACGATTAACAAAGAATAATAGTTAACTTTATAATAAGCGGTCATCACTGATATCAGCTGCCCTCCCTTGCAAATAGTGCATTAACTCAGAGTCTGCTGGTCGTTTGCCTAAACACGAACTTGAAGACACTTTTTCATAGTTTGTGACATGCACTGCAGGGCGCACTTTCCCACCGTGGGTCGCACTTGGTTATGACAACCATCACAGCCCTACTCCAAATGGGGCTTTTTTTCTTAAGCCAGTCTGTGGTGAATTTACTTTGAAGCTTAAGCTCATTGTCCCGCTGCATCAACCAACTTCTACTGAGCTTCAACTGGCGTACAGCCACCCTGACCTTATCCTGTAGGATATTTTGTTAAACTTGGGATTTCTCTTTCCCTTGATGATGCAAATGGTCCAAGCCCTGATGCAGCAAACCATGCCAAAAGCATGATGTTTCCTCCACCATACTTCACTGTTGGGATGATGTTTACTGTTGGTAATCTGTGCACTTTTTGTGCCATATACTGTAGTATTTTTCCCAAACAATGAAACTTTTGTTTCATCAGTCCATAAAATATTTTCCAATAGCACTGCGGTTTGCCAATTAAGGTGCTTTTTTGCAAAGTTCAGGCTCACAGCAATGTTTTTCGGAGAGCAGTGGCTTCCTCTGGAAGGGCAGTGGTACGTTCAAAAACGTACGTATGGTAGATTCATGAACAGAGATGTGTAGTACCAGTTCCAATGATGTCTTAAAGCCTTCAGCTGTTACTCGTGGGTTCTTTTTCTGAGTATTCTGCATTGTGCCTTAGGAGTCATCTTGGCTGTGCGCCCGCTTCTAGAAAGAGTAGCTACAGTATTAAACTGTCTCCATTTATAGACAATTTGTCTAAGTGTCGATGTCTAAACATTTTGAGATTGTTTTTTATCCCTTTTCAGCCTTATGTAGTGCAACAACTCTTCAGTTTGGCAATGCATGACGTCACCCATTCAAAGTAAATGAGAGGCATTAATGCTTATGCCCAGTGTAAATGTACCATGAGGGGGTCCTCATCCAAGAGGAGGAGGAGGAGTAGACCTCTACCAGTAGCATTGGCAGGGCATTTCAAGCAGATATATTGGCCAAACCACAGGGTACTGAGAGAATACTGGGAAGTGTCAGCTAATTCGTAAGAAAATAGAGGCACTACGGAGACCATACCTTACCCAACTGGGGAAGATCATATGGAGATGGTCTCACCATCTGGGGAGAACACATGACCAAGAATGTGTCTAAATCCTTCAACAAGGAGACACCAATGCAGTGTGAATACTGCTGGGGGAACACTGTCCAAACTAGGAGAGTGAGAAAAAGACTGAACATTATTCACAATACTGGCATAGTATGGATAAGATTACTCAAGATCCGGGCTTACGAAAACGGCTTTACATAGTTTCCATCAGAAAAGCTTAATAATGGAAAGTTACCAACCCATTCATCTAAGAAGGCAATTGCTGGTATAGGACCCTGACTCAGGAGAGAAGGGGAGAGGGTACTAAGGCAAGCGGGACCCTCAAAGTGTTAATCTGAGTGTTTTTACAGTAGGGTGCAGCGCAACCTGGACACAACAACAACAGAGTTGCGTCTTCTCTCCCGGAAGGGAGTGATTGCAAGTTCAACACCTGATCCCAGGGGCAGCACCAGGTGATTTTCCAGGGGCTTCAGCCCCGAATGTTTTGAGTTTAGCCCCAAATGTATTTTTAAAAGTTTACTGACAAATATGAAACCGGACAATAGCCTACGGTATGTAAACCCCTTAAATTAAGTTGCCTTATTTCATTGTGATTTGGCTTTACTGCAAACAGCCTGTTAAAATAGACACAGGGCTAGGTCTTAAAAAAGTCTAGCCTATAAAATACGTTTCTTTGCTGTCGGTAGCCTATGGGCTACTCCAATTCTTCTTCTCTGTTGAATATGCAGCAGGTAAGGGAGGAGCTAATGAGAGCAGTATTTAACTACAGGAATGGAACTACTAATCTCTACAACGGTAAATTGAAAAAGGATCTTTAAAATTGTAATCAGATAATTTAACGCATTATTAGATTAAACGTAATAGTATAAAACAAAATTCTGTATATTAAAATAAAAGAGTTTGGTTGTAGTACAAAGGAACAAAGGGTCTTGCCGAGGGCTGAGAGTGCATTGGTCCACTTGGTATCAAAAGAACACTGTGTGCTACCTCCACCTGAGGACTCGGGCGTATAGTCAATGCTAAAACATTTTAAGTGCATCAACCCAAGGGGAACAACCACTGCCAAGGATGCCCCATTAGCTTCTGAAAGAGTTTTCCAGTTGAGCTGAAACGCAGACGATCTAAGTGTAAAACTGTGGCCCTGTGGGCGCAAACCAAATCCTGCGAGTTTGTTAAAATGAGTCATTCCCAGTCATCAAGGAAATTGAGAATCCATATACCCAGCCACCTGAGAGGCGTTAGGGCCCCCTCCATGACCTTAACAAGACAAAGGGGGACAGGGAGGACCCTTTACTGCCCCCCTCGAAATCAAACCATAGAAAGGGTCCATATCAAGCGAAAACGTACACGTCCTTTAGGATGATGACCATGCTTAACATCCTAAACGGCATAGTCCAAGATGGGATGCAGCCCCCTTCCAACTTTGGAATTATAAAGTACAGGCTGTAAAACCCAGAGGACATCTCGGTTGAGGGGACCGTTACCTCTTGAGAGGTAACAAGAGCTCTGTGAACTTGGGAAGGGCTTCTGCCAAGCGTATCGCAAGGCCAAGATGGATTGTTCGCAAATAAACAAAGCGACAGGCTATCCAAAGTAACTTACACATGAGTAAACAAGAAATGTGCCATAAAATCTGAAAATAACTATAGTACACAAAAGCTAAGTTTGGGGTACAAGCAAGATTAGAGTTTTTTAAGAATGGTTTAAACACACAATGCCATCAGTTGATTAGTCAAAGTTTGGCAAATTTAAAAATAAACAGCCTTTGTTCATTCAAAGGAAAGCCTTTGGCTTGAGGGATAACTTTGCTGATAAAGTTCTAAGGAAATATATTGACACGAGAGATGGGCCACTGTGATTGCTGCAAAAGATGGACATACAGTACCAAATATTAAAGTTGAAGTGGAATAATAAAAAAAAACTACAACTCACTTCATCCGACATTAAATGTGATCACAGCAACCATCATTATAAAATGAAAGGTCAATATTTTTAAATCTGTCAGGTGTTCTAATAATTTTGGTCACAACTGATTGTATTTTCACTGTATGAATGCAGTCGTATTAAATTGTAAAAGTGAACCGCTATTATTAATGTGCTTTTGCATTTAAGACAAGAGGAAGTGACGTGCTGTAAACCATTTATGATCATTTCTGCTTGCCTCTGCAAACTTCGATAGACAACCCAATTTCTTTGGTACAACTGAATTACTTTTGGCACCTTTTAATTCATAGCCACATAGCTGCTTAGCAGATTGGTACAGGGATGCAGCTTGATGACACAAGTGTACCACAGTTCAGAACCAACAGAGACCAGTGGGGGAGGGCAGAGTAATCGAACTCTGCTTTAGACCAGGCTATTGAACCAACTATGAAAGCACCCTAAATGTCAGTATTTCCCAAATGAAGCGAAATGGAGCGTTGGTTTTGAATGATGAATGATGTACAGAACTTTGTTTTGCTATTTCAAACTGCTTGTAATGGGCTTGCAGCTTTGCAAACCTGGTCTGAAGATCAGTGTGGGCAAGTACCACTTTTAGTGTGTAAGCAATTTCAAGAAAATTGCAAACACCCAAGCATAAACAAGACGAAAGGCAAAAAGATAGAGAATAGGTCATCAAAGTTTTGTTCGCTCCCTGAATCATGAAAACTGTATTCAGACATCACACTCATTTGAAGTACTGAACTGCAATGCATTTTGTAGTAGGGAAGTATGGATATTCAGACGCAGGGAAAAATGTCTGGCTAACGAAGTGAAAGGCTATTAAATTTGGTCCCTTCTAAAAGAGAGAGAGAACAGCTTGAGGAATTGAAAGGGGACTGAATATAGTGAATGACGTACTCTTTAACCTTCTGGGGTCAAAGGGGTTTTTTGGGCCCTGGAGACGTTTTGACCTGCACTGACATTTGTGCTTTTTTCAGTTGCTTAAAAACATAATAATGGCAAAAGTCTCATAACGCTGTGCACAAACTGGGCTACAGTATTATATGAACAACATGTATGTACATGTTTGTATTTTTGAGAGAAAATGTTTATGCGGTTTGCGGTGACCCCATAGAGTTAATTTTGCCAATATTTATCCTTCTGCATGCACACAAGTAGTTTTAACAGAATGAACCATGACAGTTTGTTGATATTGCCAGAGCTGGTGAAAGTAGATTGACTGTGATTTTTTGGCTTTAAGTGCTGAACTACCTCTCTTACGCAGCGAATTGGGAAGATGGAATAAGACCTGACAGGATCTGTCGGCCAGCTGAGCTTCGCCACACAGGTGCACCTTACACCGCTCATTAGTACATTATACGAAGAGCTGGGTAAAGCAGCTTCTGTGCAGGGCTTTTGAAATGAGTTTCTGAAACATACATCTTAAACATTCCTCGCGCAGTCTCTGACACATCACAGATCCCTGGCTCGGCTGTTGCCATGGGCCTCAGACGTGGAGTTAAGCGGGATGGCAGCTGTGAAACTACTTTGTGGGATTGAACTTGCTCGGGGGACACAAATTTATAGGCGCTCATGAAAGAAACCCCTCATCAGCTTTAACCCCTGACAGCTCATATTCCCTACCTCATTTAATTCTTCATTTTTCATAGTGGAGGCATTTTGGACTCACATAGAATGCTGTGTATTAGGGCCCTTAACCAGTATTCTCATTTTATTAATTATTAATGCCATTAAAAACTTAGTTTTTGTTGTTGAATTATGTACTCATAATTGTTTGAAGCAGGTTTGTTAAATGTAAGCAATAAGGTATAAGAAAAGCGCTGTGTCCCTGATTGGCCAGCTAACCAGTACGCTGTGATTGGCCTGAATACCTCTGATGTTACACTGTAAAAAATAAATTGTTGGCTCAATGAATTATTTTTTAGTAACTAGTTCCACAGAAATTTTACGTTCACTCAATTTCTGACTCCAAAGTGTTTCCTGGATTGATGTTTTTTAGTTGGCCCAAACTTGACTCAAATATAAAAAAGTATGTTTGTTCAACTAGCTTTATAGCTCATTCAACTAAAATGTTTTAATCAGTTGAATCTTAAAACTTACAGCAAAGACTCTGTCAATTAAAATTTAAGTATTTACTCAATGTTTTATGTGTTACTTCAATTAATATTTATTAATTGGGAATTTTTAATAAACTTTTTAAAATTATTTATCAAATAATTTATGCTGGTGTTGTTAACAAATAATTAACTTCAGTCACATAAAAACAAAAGCTTTATTCACTTATCATACAGACTGAACATACAGAATTAAGTCTTCTCTAAATAGAAGGCATAAAACAGTCCAAAAGCACTCCAAAGTCAATCAGAACATCTGAAGGGCCATTAAGGAGAACTTCTTTCGCCATGTATCCCTCTGGTCTGCCTCTCCACATAATCACCGCTCTGGTTTGATAAACAGAGGAATATAAATACACACACACACATACATACATGTTTAATATAATAAAGCTTGATGGTGAACGACTTTATACCCTAAAATTGCCAAATTTCCCTCAGACATCACACGTAATTGAATTAAACACTATTGGGTGGTTTTCTCGGACAGGACTTATCACTGACTAAAATACTGACATCTCTTAACAAATATGTGCTATTGTTTTGTCTCAAAATGCACGCCAGTATTGTATTTTATAAGGTTTGTTTGTAAAAATGTCCCAATTATAATTAAGACAGAGTAATAAACCCTGTCCGGTAATCTTAACTAAAATAGCTCCACTTTAACTCGAACACATAACATAACACACCTTTATATAACTTATATCTTTACAAAAACGTTGAGTATTTGCATCTTTGCCAATTAATATAGTCTAAAATTAACATTTATTTACAAACACTTACCTGACGTGAACTTGAGGAAACGGCTGATGACTTGTGTCATGTGAATCAGTAAGTGATTCTGGCTGTTAGGTGCTGATTGATCTCAGATGAAATGACCTATGATCCTCCAGATCCTTCCGAGTTAAGACATTTTAAATTAAAAACTCACGCACATACTGTACATACACACACGCGCGCGAGCGGGTCGCGGGCACGCACGATCCGCACACGGGTACACACACGGGTATATTTAGAAGTTTTATTTAAGATTGTTATGATATTGGGACTATTTCTCCATCCGCTCCTTCAGCTCTGAAGTTCAAATTCGCATGCAGTCCGGTTATAACAAATGTAAAAGATATGAAACATCACTCAACAGGGATATCAATTAAGTGCAATCCTAAAATATGATTTAAAACATAACCCTTTCATTGTTAAGTAAGAGAAATTAAAATGAATTAAATCACGTTTAAACGCCACAGAGATATCAGAGCCAGCAGTCGATTTCTGATGCGCTTGCCGAGGCGAGGCTGCACTGGGCGGGGTGTGAGCGCTTAAGCGCCAGTGATTTTCTGGAGCTCTTCTGAAGCTCATCTCCGTCCGAAAGTGTCCGAGCACACTTTTAAATAGACGCTACACTGTAAAAAGATTCCGTAGAAATTACAGTATTACTGGCAGCTGGGTGCCAGTAACTTACTGTAAATTTAAATTTATGTTATTTACTGACAACAGTTTCTTCAAAGTTAAATGAACATTAAACATTAACAAGTCTTTGTCTTACAAAATACAAATTTTATATATCAGCCTCATGCAAAGCATTCTGGGAACCAAAAATCCTTTCAACCTTTTTCATTTTTTTCCTTCAGATTTTGTTTCCCAGAATGCTTTGCTTGAGGCTGTTATTGTAGTTTTATTCTGTAAAGATAAAGATTTGCTAATATTTAATTTTCATTTAACTTTGAACAAACTGTTGCAGGTAATTAACATAAATTTAAATCTACAGTAAGTTACTGGCATCCAGCTGCCAGTAATACTGTAATTTCTACGAAATCTTTTTACAGTGTATCTTTATTAACCGACCGCATATTTAAACTTTAAGCACATACATTCACGCCTGAACAACTCTTACAATTACATTTTGTGACCTAATAACAGTAATATTAGGAACATTTTGTTGTCAGGAAACAGGTGTCATAAGTCCACATATTTACCTGATTTGTCTTAATTAGTTCAGTCAACATTAGCCATTCTGAATGTTGACTGGATTTGAAAATAACCATTCATTTAATGTTTTAAAAACAGATTTATCTAGACTTAAAATAATATGTCTTCTCAACTAGCTCAAACAAAAAAATTGGTTTAACTTATATATTTTTGCCCGTCCAACATTTCATTAATTGGATTTTTTACAGTGTAGCCACAAATGTGACGCTCCTTACCATGTTTGAAAGATTAGCTCTCAATGCAATGTTGACTGGAGTTAATATCGTCTTCACTACCTTATCAATACGAGACGAATTTGATCCAGAAAATGCAGACTGCAACCTAACTAGCAATTGTCCTGAGCTGTAATGTCAAAGGCAGCAGGCAGGGAAAAGCATGACTGTTTCGTGCATCCTACAATAAATTAATTTCTAAATTACAGTACAGTAGATACAGAATGTTCCAATACGGGCTAACTGTTAAAGTGAAAGTGACGTAATGGCCAATATATGGTAACTCATATTTGGAATGTGCATTTAAGTAAGCGGTGAACAAATGCACTACAAGTCCTGAAAACAAACAAACCCAGAGCAGTGGACAGCTATCATTGCAGTGCCCAGGGAAAAAATGGGGGAATGGTGCCTTGTTCAAGGACATCTCAGTTGCTGCCTGCCTAGTCTCAGGCTTAGACGTCACACCCACAGAATGTTGGCTAAATATCTGATGTTTATCGTACACTTTTCTGGGAACCCTGTGGTAATTTCAAAGTCGTCTTTGATTGGTTGAAATATAATTGGATTTCCAGAAGTCGCAATTAGTTTTGGTCCCTGGAAAACAAAGCTCTGATGTTCCATTGAGAAAGAGAATCAGTCGTGTTCATGTGGATAATAATGACCAGTTATCATGATCAGCTAAACATTGGATTCTCAAAAATATGCAAAGTTTGCGGCATAAACTCTCTAAAAGACATCCAAGAGTTTTGCTTGAGGCAGTTAGTGGAGTCAAAAAGTTTGTTTTTTCTGAATTGCTTGTATGTGTTAAAAAGTGGAGAGATATGCTTAAAAAAGATGTTTACTGGGAGCGTCTCATTAATGTGTGCACAATGTTGTTCTATGGTGAGTAATGTTGTTTAGATGCTATTCGGTTGGGGCTGGTTATTTCAATAACTGACTTGTTGCCAGCCGGCTCGTTATTGTGGGGAGTCCGAAACGTGACACTAGACGAAACAAACTGTGATTGGTTGTTTGACATCTCGGTCAAACAGCCTCGTGGGCGGGCTTTGTCCAGAAAAACCAGCGAAAAATACGGGGAATACGTAAGACTACTGCTTGCCAGACTTTGGAGTCTTGGAAATAGAAACGGTAACCTTCAGATTACAAGCCCAACCCCCACACTAGGGGCCCTATTTTAACGATCTGAAACGCAAGTGCGAAGCGCAATGCGCAAGTGACTTTGTGGGTGGATCTTGGGTGCTGTTGCTATTTTCCCGGCGGGAGAAATAACTCTTGCGCCAGGCGCAAATCAATAAGGGGTTGGTCTGAAGTAGGTTCATTATTCATAGGTGTGGTTTGGGCGTAACGTCAAATAAACCAATCAGAACGCTATCCAACATTCCCTTTAAACACAAGGGCGCAAGTTCCATGGCGGGTTGCTATTATTATGACGGATATACCAGGCGCACGCCAGGAGCGGTTCACAGCCAAGTAGACCGACGTTCTTGTAAGAGCAGTCAAGACAGAGAAGTTGTTTTGTATGGGGATAGGAGAAACCCGCCCAAATCAGCGTAGGTTAAACAGACGTGAGAGGAAATAGCCACAATTGTCTCATCAGCTGGCATCCCCATCGTTGCGCCAAGCGCTACAAAGATGTCAGGAGACAGGGGAATCCCAAGCTTGCGAGCATAAATCGGGCATGCCGTGTAACGGGAGGTGGATCTGCCTTTACACAGATCTACGTCCACCCTCACCGCTGAAAGGGTTTGGGGGCTTTGAAATCGGACCCAAGAAACGCAAGCAAGGTCCAACCCCAAAGAACACTTACAAATCAAGTTCATATACATTAAGGTTTCTTATGAAAACATTTTAATTATTATTTACATCAAATAAACGTAATACAGCCACACAACAAACTTATGAAAATATTTTAATCGTTATTTGCATGAGAATTTTTTAATGCAGCCACACAATAAATAAAAACTATCACCACAATGCTCACCACTATAATTTCCCTTATCTCATGTGTTAATATTTTTTATTGTAACAATTTATGATTTGCAAAAATAACTGTTGCATCTGTGTAGATTAGATAAGCAAATTGTGTGCGCGTTGTGCACGCTATACATTATTGTCAAGCATGCGCCCTTAAAATAGCATAATGAACCACGCGCAAGGCGCCACTGAGCAAAAAAAACTAGTCTAAAGTCGTTGCGCGTGGTTCAAATTGTTTTTTGAAACTGCAAAATAGCATCAGGTATGGTTTGCGCCGAAACACGCCTCCTTTTTTGCGCTGAACCGCCCAGGGAGCGCAAGTTCATTCCCTAGTTTGCCGACGTGCATCTGTGGAGATAGAAACCCGCTGTGCGCTGGTGCAAAATACGAATGATACATGCGTCACTGACAAAGTCAATTGCGCTGGGTGCAAGATAGGCCCTAGGTCCTGACTGCCCCCCCCAACTTGTTGTTGGCTTGTTAAAGCTTGTTCAAACTAACATGTCAAATCCTGGTTAATTTGTATTAACTGGTTTAACTATTTTGTTTAGGTTACACTTTTATGTCACAATTTACAGACCAGGCCTTCTCAATCAAACAGTTTTAGTATATTCAGATCTTTGTCCTGCTAAAATATTTGTATCAAACCACTTTTTTTAACAGACTGAGAAAGATTTGTGTCCATCGACTAGTATAGAATAGCACTAGCAATTCCAGATGTTGATTCCCAGAGAACACATAAAATGATAAAATGTATTTTGAATGCACTTTCGCCTTAGGATAAAAGCATCTGCAAAATACATAACTGTAAAAAATACTGTGCAGTATTTTCCTCTATGCATCACATAAAAATATGGCTAAAAGGTTCCCATAGTCTCATAACAGCTTGTATTTCATCGGTCCAAGTATCTTACCTTTATGGTTTTTGGTTGAGATATGCTATCACAAGTTTTTTTTTTTTTGATAATGGCTTTATTTGTGTACACTCCTATACAGGCTTGTGCTACAAAAAGCTCTTTGAAATAGTCAGGTACTGCGGTCTTCAGCTTCTTCAAAGTGATCTTAGGCTTCTCTAACAAGTCTTTCGTTATGTTCTCGAAGAGATTTTTGAGGATTTTCTAGGCAGTGTCTTGATGGTCTGATGTAGCCTTCACCTTCTAAGAATTGCACCATTAGTTGTCGAGACATTCTAGTATTTGTTTAGGTTTCTTTTGAGTGCTCTTTGTTTACATTTTTACAGCTCTTCTTTATATTCACGTGCTCAATAAAGGGCTCAACATAAAGGACTGCCCAATGGCCTGGGGCAAGAGTGAGAGACGCTCGGGCCAGTAAACAGTATTGTCACTGGCCCAATCTGTCATTTAATATATTTTCTTGCTGTGGCCATTTGTCTGTATGTATTCTTATGCAATGTTACCATCGAGACAAACGCGTCGCAAACTTTAACTTCTCAGCAATGTCATGACGTTTCTTCTACCTTTTTGGTTGTTGTGGGCACTGTTACGTGTGTTGCATGTTACGTTAGCTGGTAGAACAAAGAGAGTTTAAGATGGGGATGTTTTGCAGTTTACCTTCCGTTTTCAGGTAAAGCAGACAAGTTGGGAGCCTTTTTTATTGAAACAAGCAATTACCGTAAACAAAACGAAGCTCATGAGAAAAGCTGACAGCACATTGTGTGCATGGTGTCTAAAAGTGTTTCCAATTACCCTTCATCTGGTCCACTAAACTTAATGGTGAGACGTATGAGTAAAGAGAAATTTTAAGCACATCGAGTGTCATCAACACAGCATATAAATAACACTCTTTTATTAATATTGGTTCATTATCTTCCTTGCAACAAGATTCCTTTGACATGAGTTCTTCATTTCTGTGCACAGTTAATCCTGATATCCTGCAACTATTGACCCTGATGAGAGTATTTTTGAAATTTCAGAATTAGAGTTATTATATATATTTAAAATTCCATCACCCATAGTTTTATATATGATTTTCCCTTTAGAAGGCCATGTTCTTTCTCCATTTCTGTTTGCTGCTGCATCATTTGTGACCTGTGCTGGCAAATTGAGTTGGGATGAGCAAATTTTCAAAATTAGTTATTTATATTTTAAAGCAACACTATGTAGTTTCCATGTAAAAATGACTTACAGCTCCCCCATGTGGTTGAAAAGCGCAACAGTGCCTGGTATCAGAAACTCTTCTGCAGGCAGGGGGAGGAGCGGGGCTGTGTTTCCTACCCTCCACCGCCACTTTCAGTGCTTGTAGCAGCTAGGAGGCTGCTCAGGTTGCAGCAAAAGTACAATTTGTCCAGTTCAAAGTTCATCTATCACTAAAATAATTTTAGAGACATTATTTAAAGGTAAAAAAACTACATAGTGTTGCTTTAACATTCTCTATTAAAAAACTTCAAAACAATGCATGATTTGTTGGAATCTGACAAACATGACAGAACTACACCTGTTTACGCAAAGCAAAAACAATTTTAATATATGTTAAATATATGTTTTTCTTTTAATGTTTAATTTTGACATTGAGACAGACCGCTTTAAGATACTGTAGGCTAATGCAAGGGTTTAATATAATGTTACACAACAGATACTTTTCCTTAACAGTTAACCAAACATTCACTTCAGATATAACAGATTATAGGTCCTACTTGCATGGATTCTTGTCAAAACAGATAAACTGTAATTTTGTGTGGATGTCTATATTGGGGTAGCGCACTCACGCGTTTGTGTGCATGCGCTTCAGACGTCAGCATCAGGAAGATCGCTTTGAAGTCTTGTCACTCTTAATAACTATTTTAACATCAATCAGGCCCCGAACTTTATATGTCTTAATAATTATTTTAACATCAAGCAAGTCCTGTAGTCTATTTTCTATAAATTCTGCATGCTTTAAAAACGAAACCAAAATACGAGCAAATGAATGAAGACGCATCTCTGCTTAAGATTATGGATTTGGGACGGTACACCACTCAAAACTTAAAAATAAAGATAATTTTTGATGTTTAATGACCATTTAGAGCATTGGATTCACTAGACAAGAGCTCAGTGTTCTTATTTTTATGAAAACCTCCGACCCATCTAGACAGTGTGGGTCACTTGCTGCGTCTTAATTCATCCAGCTGTGGGCTAGACCAAGGGTCAAACAGAAATTGCGTGTTGCGTAAATTGCGCATTAATAAAATTAGTGGCGTTAAAATTAATTTGCGTTAATTTTGACAGCCCTAATATGTATACAATTATTTTATATTACTTTAAAGGTCATGTTCTTCCTGATTTTTATTTTTCAAACTTTAGTTAGTGTGTAATGTTGCTGTTAGAGCATTAATAATACCTGCAAAATGATAAAACTCAAAGGTGACTGTCAGGCGATATATATTTTCTTTAACAGAATTCCCCTTTTAAAGCCTACAGCTAACGACCGGTTTGGACTACAGGCCTCTACTTCACGGTTAAATGACATCAGTATAAGAGTTTTTTGACTAAACTCTGCCCACAGGAATATGCCAGTCGCCAGCTAAGCTCAAACGGCTCTGGGTAAGCTAAGCTACTGTCGAATCACAACACACTAAACAAACTACACAATCAGAACTCGTTACTGAAGAAGTGAAACATTAACACATTTTATATTGCGCACTATAAACACAAAGCTTCAAAAAACACAGGAAGAATGGGACCTTTAAATATGTGAGACATAAAAATCATTTAAATCATTTTTTTTTTGCTGGGGCCAGTGAACATTTTGGCAGGGCAAGTGAAACCTGAACTACTGACCAGACCGGGCCAGTATAAATAATCTGTTATTACTATTATTAGGTAGTTTATATAAAATAGATAATAACATTATCAATAACTTATGTCACCAAACGGGGTTTTACTATGCTTTGTAGGGTTATATTAATAATTTTATTGTCGATAAAAAGCTTCAGCTCCAGGCAAAAATTTACAGGACATAGGGTAAATGCGATAAACCGCATCTTTTGCCATCACCATCTCAGACATTAAACATTGTCTAAAATGTTGTGCTTCAATATGTAATTAATGGTTCATGATCAAATTAAATATGTACAGGTCAAGTGGCATATGTTTCCAGGACAAGCTTTACCAAAAGTACCTCTCTGTTAGTTTGGTGCTTCAGTATTTATATGAATCATTCAGCACAACATTGCTATTACGAATAACAAATAACATTTATTATCTCGGTTATTTACAGATACGTTAATGAAACTAAGTGGCATAATGTACAACGCAGCTAGAAGCTAACATTAACGTTTTCTAATGTTAGGCTAATGTTAGCCTTACGCTACATTAAAGTTATTAAAGATAACGTTCAAATACGTTGTTGACTTGTATATCCTGACATTTTACATGAGAATTTTACCTTTTTAATATCAGGGACTGGGCACCGTGACCAAACTGTAATTAAAGAGGGGTGGCACTGATGCCACCAGGTTGTACAGTTGTACTGGTACTTATTTTGGTAGCATCAGACTTGTAAGATGCATGTTCTTGCTTTTCATTGTATCGACAAAGACTCTCATTCTGGAACTTTATAGTTTTGTTTAAAGTAGTAGTTTTGTTTTATTGTATCCAAGACCGGAATGGGACAAAAAAAGTATATTCTATTCTATTCTATTCTATTCTATTCTCTTCAATTTTTTTCTATTCTATTATAAAACCCAGCTTTTCATTTATTTTTACAGTTCTGTTTGGTGCTGCTAGGGAACGAAAATTGCAACCTTCACCTACAAGATTTTGTGAGCTATTTTTTTTTCTTCTTTAGGCTATTTTTGTCTTCACAAATTTTTCTGAGATATTGCAGTGCTGGACTATTATAGGTACGCCCGCCATTAGCTCTGCCCTTTTGCCCTTATCTCCATATTACATAACAGACTCAGCTCTGAAGGGCAGATGAAAGAAAGTGTTCAGTGAAAGAGAATGACAGGCAGTAACTTACTGATTCATCAACCATCAAGATGATGTTTTTATATTCTTGACAGACATCCAAAGCGTAAAAAACATACTGACAAAGTCAAATCCAGTGAACTAGAGATAAAAATGAATGAATTTCCAAAGACATTTCTAAAAATGATTTTTTAAAACCCGTTAACTTTACGTAGGACACTCTGGCACTTAAACCATGTATGGTACAGACCACAAATCAAGCAGTTTAATGAGAAGTGTGCTATTACTTTTCTTCGTGTGGTCTGGCTTTTGTTTTCTAGTGGATGAATTCAATCTGATGACAAAATTCCAGAGATTTACCCAAGCTATAACCATCCAGAACTAAAGAAACCACACAGGAACATTATAGAAGCACTCAAAATACTTTATTTACTGTAAGGTGATGCCCTGGCACTCAGCATTAGGGGAATGCATGCTTCACAGTTTAGCATCACTGTATTTTGTCTTCTAAATAAATAAAAATGTGCCATTGCTGTTCTTCACATTTACATTTATTCATTTGGCAGATGCAAAACGACTTCACGAAGGCATACAATTTTCAGTATGTGTTCCCTGGGTTTGAACCTATGACCTTTTGCGCTGCTATTCAATGGTCTACCACTTTTCCCAAGTTTTTCTCCATGCAAATAAATGTGTTTATGAGATGCCTCTTTGTTGTTGTTAATTAGGAATGTACTTATTGTTTTTTAAAGTAAGTAGAACGTTAGTTCAACTGCTAATGTACATATTACATCAGTGCATATGTGTAAAAGTTCATATGCATTATGCACTGTAACATTGAAATGGCTGGTCTTTCTTTGCCTTAGGATTCTAGAGATAAATAGAAGTAATAAAGATCACCATCTTATGCATAACACAAACACTGTAACCATGATATATGAGCGTTAAACCCTCAGCAGGAAATACATTACATAATACAAAAATTATTTGAGTTTCTGTTTTTTAAGACAACATGTTGAAAATAGCAGGGAAGACAGGGTGTTACATCAGATGCATAAGCTGCTGGCTTTTAGTCTGTGATTTTTTTCTTGTTCTCTCTTCTGTGAGACAGAGGTGAGCTCTGTCATCTGTGGGAGTCTTTTAATAAGAGAAAACTTACATAAGTAACCCGCTGAAACACAGGCTGCTAAAATATACTTTCATCACAAACCATTTGGGACATACTAAAGCAGAGAAGTAAAAATGTAGCTTTTTGTACTATAGGGAAAAATGTATTGAATTTGATAAACTAGCAGGCTGTTCAGTTAAAATAGCCTCGAAATAATGTTGTCACAATACTGCAGCTCATTGCCAGATTGTTGTTTTACAGTAGTCATTGCTTTTAGATTGTAGCCATAATGAGTTATTAATACACAGCAAAATCACTGGTGTTAAAATAACACCCAGGGTGTCAAATTTAACACTGGAAAAGTGTGTATATGTGTCCACACTACACTGTGTTAATTTAGTCAAAAGTGTAGTGTTAATTTAACAACACTCATTATATGTTAATTTAACACTCAATATTGTTAAATTTTACACTTTGTTCAACACTATTCATTGTTGTTTCCACACTACACTGGTGTTGGCACAGAAATACAGTGTTAAAAATTAACACTCCTAATTTAAGGTCAACACCAGTGTAATGTGAATTCAACAATGTTAAGTGTTAAAATACTGATTAATAGCCACTTTTGTTGCTAATGGGTTGTTTCTATAAATGACAAATGACAAAAAATATTGCAAAACCTCTTTTTATTAAAGTACATCACATTTAATATTTACATTGATACACACAACACTTTGCATTTAACACTGCTTATTTAAATACCTCAGCTACAATTAGAATACAGAATACAGTATGGAATAATGAAAGTTATCTTATACCACAGCGCAGTGACATAAAAACCACTTATTATAAGGTCTTTAATATATCAAATGAGAGTTTAAAAAAAATTTGCCACCCTACTCAAAACTTGAACATTAAAATACACTGCAATTACCTTACTGGCAGGCAGAAATGCTTATCCTTCACAATACTAAAGATTTTTCCATAACAAAACAATTCAAAAGACGTTTCATTTTTCTTAAATACGTTCCAACCTGGTATTTAGTTCTGTAGTTGTTTTACTCATGATGTAGTGGAAGGCTGCATCAGTGGTCTTCATCATGGAGGGAATGGCTTTTTGGTCCAGAATGATGCAAAAATTCTGGATGCAACTTCTGTTCCCAACGCAGTGCAGGCAGGGCTGTGCTGATTCTTCCACCTCAAAGCATGGATTGATGCTCATCACCTAAGTGTTTTAAAAGAGTGTATTTGATGAATGTATTTGATGTGTATTTATTAACTTGTATGCATTTACATGGGGTGAACAATGCAAGCAAACTAACTGCTGAATAAATAACTAGAACAAAATACTAAAAAAACTTACATAGCACAATCAGTAGCTTCAGTTGCACATTGACCCTCTCCAGTCTTTCTTCCTTTCACAAATGAAAGGCAAGTGGTGAATGAGCCAGGGAAGAGCTGCCACATAACTGTCCCGTCCTAGCAAAACAGAATTTAAACACCATGAGTATACAGTTAAACTTTAAAACCGTAAAAGTAGCAAACCCATGTACACTTACCATATTTAAACTCCTGTTGACCAGACAGAGGGTCATCCATATTGTTGTATGTTGGCTATTTTGCAATACATCACCTCAGCATATTTCTGCAGATTTTCAAAGACAAAAAGAGTCAAGAAAATACCAAAAAGGGTGCAGTTTTAACCGTTATTTGAATAAAAATCATCTCAGTATAATAAATCATGTTAGAGACAGTGTACAGTACAAATGTACTGTGTGTACTCACATAACTAGTTGGTAAGCTCTTATCCTCCAAACTGGGTTAAGGAATAACAGTTCCAGAATTCATGGGTATGCCGTATACAAATATAGTCTGGTAGGGTCCTATCACAAAAATGACAATAAAGACTCTGAAAACTCAACATTCTTTTTATATTAAAAACAGCACTCAAGACAATATGAATCTTCATTTATACATTTTCAAAATAGTAATCAATTTGATTGCTATTTAATATGACATCAATAGCAAAACGATGTATGAGAAGATTATATTTTTATTAAAGTTGGCAGCAGGTCATGTGAGTTTCTTTCCAGATTAATAATAATAATAATAATACTATGTAAAAAACTACATATACTAAAAAGATTGGTTAACTGTTCAGTTATGTCAAATAAAATGATTTATATGTATAAATACAAAAACTTACCTTCTGTAATGAATTTATATAAGTAAGCAGTCGTTTCTCATTGGAAGTCATCCATGTCAGGTCTTCTTTAATAAACTGCCCTAAAAGCATCTCTTCTGAATGATTTGAAGCACTCAGTGTGAACTTTCACCAAACTAGCATCTATAATGACAGAAAAACAAATGTTCATCATACACGTTTTACACTTTCGTATGTATTTGCCATTTGCATCTGTCTGACATCTAGCGCCACACAAAGCTTACAACACACAATGCATCCAATCTGTGCATACAAATGCTGATATATTGTGAGGTTTTGGTCAAATTAATTGTTGGTTTGGCGATATTTCCCCTGTTTGCATACATCTTAGAAAACACATGACGATGCGGTTGCGGTTCCCTTTCAATACGGTTCACTTCGCATTGCGTCAGTTTGCTGACGCTATGGGGGGAAACTCCTGTTTACTCCGTGATTGAAGCCTATTGGTTAACGTCTGTAGAAAATACAGACCAATGACGTTTGAGCCCGCGCGGGGGCGTGGCACACGTCCCTATATAAGCCGGTGAAATACGTCAAGAGCTCATTACTTTTCTCCTTCAGCGCGAACCTTCTCGCTGCTCCGAAGAAGAAGCCCTTACTCGCCGTCGATCCAAGCACTGCAGCGGACTACAACACACCAGCGTGTTCCCCTGCCGCTTTCCGGTGAGCCTAAAAAGAGTTATCTAAAAGAGCAGAAGCGCGTTGAGATAATGTCGCTTCGGCATTGCGGCTCCTGCCGAGCCCCTTTGCCTGTGGAGGATTTCCACAAGGAGTGCGTCATCTGTCTGGGTCCTGCCCACGCCGAGGCCGTACTCGCTGAGGCGGGCTGCGCCCACTGCGAGCTCCTTCCTATCGCGGTGCTGCGCTCCCGCCTCGAGATCTTTAAACGGAAGGCTTCCCGTGCTCTCCCGCCTAAACAGCAGCGGAGCCGTGAAGCTGGAAGACGCCCTGAGACCGAGTCCACGCCGGCTCATCCCCCGCGTGCTCTGTCTCCCCGCCGTCACCCTGTCACCTTCGCCCATGAGGACCTACGCCCCCTGCCGAGTGCTAGCGGCATGGTTTCCTTTGGGTCCGGTGACAACTTGGAAGTGATGTCATCCTCTGAGGAGTTAGAGGATTGGGCGGCTTCGGATGACGACGCCCACGCAGCCGCCGCTGATGAACCTACCGAGTCGCGTCCTCACGACTCTGAGCTCATCCGCATCTTGACGCAAGCTACGGCGGAGCTCAACATTAAGTGGTCGCCGCCGTCAGAGCCTCAACTCAGCCGGTTGGACGAATGGTTTCTGCAGCCCGGGCGCCGTCAATCGTCCCGCCAATGGCAGGCGCCGTTTTTCCCTGAGGTTCACCAGGAGCTCACCAAATCTTGGCGTGCTCCCCACTCCACCCGAGCTCAGAGCGCCGTCTCCCACGTCCTCTCCGTAGTGGACGGCGCCGATGAACACGGCTACTCCAAGCTGCCGCCGCTCGAGGAAACTGTCGCCGCCCATCTCTGCCCGTCTTCAGCCGGCGGATGGAGGGCTAAGTTGAACCATCCGTCAAAGCCCTGTCGCCTGACATCGACCCTGGCGTCGAAATCTTACGCCGCCGACGGCCACGCTGCATCCGCTCTCCATACGATGGCGGTGCTGCAGGTATACCAGGCAAAACTCCTCCGTGACATGGACGAGACAGGTCCGGACCCGTCGACCTTTCAGAACCTGCGCAGCGCGACTGATCTGGCCCTTCGCGCCACTAAAGTCGCCACTCAGGCTGTAGGAAGAGCCATGGCCAGCCTGGTTGTTCTGGAGAGACATCTGTGGCTGAACTTGACGGAGATAAAGGACACGGATCGGGTTGCCCTTCTTGACTCGCCCGTGTCACCGTCGGGGCTCTTCGGCTCCGCTGTGGAGGGGTTCACCCAGCGCTTCACTGAGGCACAGAAATCGTCGCAGGCTATGCGGCATTTTCTACCAAAACGATCTGCCTCAGCGTCTGAGACCGGCCGCCCAAAACCGCCGCCAGCTCAGCGCCCTAAGCCAGCACCAGCTCAGCCCCAGCAGAGAGCTGAACCGGAGGTCAAGCGCCAGCGTCCTGCACGACCGGCTGGCCCGCCTCGACGCCGCGGTCCCCGTCCTCGGATTACGCTTGACCCGACGCCGGCGCCGCCTCCCTGAAGAGAGTCTGAGGAGGAAAAGAGGCTCTGGTCCCGCTTCGGCCGGCCCGCCATCGAAAGTTCTGCGTGTTTCAGTCCCCTCGGGCGCTGGACACACCCTCGCTGTAACAGCGAAACACAAATTTTTACCTTTTCACAAAAAGAGCAAATTTCCTCCTCTGTACACACAAACACACACACACGGCTTAACGTCCATAAGCATATCGACGCTCGCCGTCAAATTTCACGTTTGGCAATCCACCCCCGGTATGCCGGGCTGGATTCTAAACGTAATCCAACACGGTTATTCACTTCAATTCGCCCGGAGACCACCCCGGTTTCGCGGCGTTCTCTACACCACTGTCCCAGACGATCGTATGCAGATCCTCAGGGAAGAGGTGCGTTCTTTATTACTAAAAGACGCGATAGAGACGGTCCCGGCGGATCAAAGCGAATCAGGCTTTTACAGTCGTTATTTTCTCGTTCCAAAGAAAGACGGCGGCCTCAGACCGATATTGGATCTACGCGTTTTGAATCGCGCTCTTGCCAAACGGCCGTTCAAAATGCTTACAGCCAGACGAATCATGGCGTTAATTCGACCGGGCGATTGGTTCATATCAGTGGATCTGAAAGACGCTTACTTTCACATTCCGATAGCGCCACGTCACAGGCCGTTCCTAAGATTCGCGCTCGACGGGACAGCATACCAGTACAAAGTTCTGCCCTTCGGATTATCTCTGGCACCACGCACATTTACCAAATGTGCGGATGCGGCTCTCGCCCCTCTCAGACAGAGCGGCATCCGCATATTGAATTACCTCGACGATTGGCTTATTCTAGCACAGTCAGAGAGGGAAATTACTGCGCACAAGACCGTTGTACTCCAGCATTTGGAGAATTTGGGGTTCAAAATCAACCTCCAGAAGAGTTTGCTCACCCCCACGCAGCGAATCGCGTTCTTAGGCACGACGCTCGACTCATTAAAGATGCGGGCATGGCTTACACAGGAACGCGCGCTCACGGTCAGACGCGAGGCGGCATCGTTCAAAGCGGGTTCACACCTCCCTCTCAAACGATTCCAAAAAATGCTGGGTCTGATGGCAGCAGCATCCCCACTAATACCGTTGGGAATGCTGTTCATGAGGCCGCTTCAGTTTTGGTTGAAAGCGAAAGTTCCGCCCCGTGCTTGGTTGTCGGGCCGCTTATTAATCAAAATCACGTACAGCTGCGTGAAAGCGCTTTCGATATGGACATCCCCTCACCTTTTCCTCTCGGGCACGGAGCTCGGCTCCGTGAGCAGGAGGAAAGTGGTGACTACGGATGCGTCTGCGACGGGTTGGGGCGCTCACTGCGACGGCGAGCTCGCCTTCGGTGCGTGGAACAACCAGTTGTCTCAGCTACATATCAACCACCTCGAGATGTGGGCGGTTATCTTGGCGCTACGACACTTTCGACCGAAACTCCAACATCAACACGTTCTAGTGCGGTCGGACAGTATGACGGTGGTTTCGTTCATAAACCACCAAGGAGGGCTGAGATCTCGCCCCCTATCCAGGCTGGCGAGACGGCTTTTATTATGGGCTCACGCGAACGTACGTTCGTTGAAAGCGACTCACGTACCGGGTGTAGCCAATACGGATGCAGACATTCTCTCGCGCAACGGTTCGCCGCCGGGAGAATGGAGACTGCATCCTCAGACGGTCGAGAGAATATGGACCGTCTTCGGCCGGGCGGAGATCGATCTGTTTGCGTCAGACGAGAACGCGCATTGCCCGATCTTCTTCTCGAGACACCACGATGCCCTGTCGCAAGCATGGCCGGCGTGTCTTCTGTATGCTTTTCCTCCGGTGGCTCTGTTACCACAGGTCCTTCAGAGGATAAGAGAGACGAAATGCGCGATAATTCTGGTCGCCCCGTTTTGGCACAACCAACCATGGCTCCCCGACCTATGGCAGCTGAAAACATCAGCACCATGGCCAGTACCGCTGAGGAAAGACCTCCTATCTCAGGCGAGAGGGACGATATGGCATCCACAGCCGGAGCTATGGAATCTACACGTTTGGTCTCTGAACGGCAACCATCACGCCTTTCAGGACGAGTGTTAAATACTCTAAATGAAGCTAGGGCCCCATCTACCAGGCGCCTTTACGCTCAAAAGTGGTCTATTTTTTCTGACTGGTGCACGACGAAAGACCTAAACCCAAACACCTGTGAAGTGGAGCATATTCTCTCCTTTCTGCAGGAAATGCTGGACAGCGGTCGCGCGCCCTCGACGCTTAAAGTGTATGTGGCGGCGATAACGGCGAATCACGCCCTTATCGCCGGTCGCACCGTGGGAAAACATGATCTCATCATTAAATTCCTCAGAGGCGCTCGCAGACTAAACCCACCGCGACCTAACACGGTCCCGTCTTGGGATCTGTCCACGGTCCTGAAAGCGCTGCGCGGCCCCCCTTTCGAGCCCCTCGAACAGGCTGACCTGCGCGCTCTCTCGTTTAAAACCGCTCTCCTCCTGGCGTTGGCATCGGTTAAACGAGTGGGCGATTTACACGCGTTTTCAATTGACCCGTCGTGTCTGGAATTCGGTCCTAACGATAGCAAAGTGATCCTTAGACCGAGAGCGGGATACATTCCTTAAGTTTTGACCACCCCATTTAGAGTTCAGGTGGTTTCACTTCTCGCCCTTCCGACGGCGGACGGCGAACAAACCCCGAACACGCTCTGCCCCGTCAGAGCGTTAAGAATATACACGGACCGTTCTGCCTCATACCGCAAGTCAGATCAGCTGTTCGTAAGCTTCGCACAACATTCCTTAGGTATGCCGCTCACTAAACAGAGGCTATCTAAATGGATCGTCGAAGCCATTGCTTTGGCTTACGCCTCCCTGAATGAACATTGTCCAGTTGGTTTAAAAGCTCACTCCACGAGGGGTATGGCTTCATCTTGGGCTTGGTCTACGGGGATTTCTATCGTTGACATTTGTAACGCGGCCGGCTGGTCCTCGCCGTCTACGTTTGTCAGATTTTATAGCCTGGATGTCCCTGCCTTACAAGCACAGGTCTTATCGGCTTAATGATTCACGCGACTGCGTTTCTGTATGCCTTCACGGTGCGTTGCTAGCTCACCGTCATGGCTACCTATTAATAATTCATGCACAGCTCGCGGCGCGCTCAGGGAACCCGCCGTCTCGTGCTCTATTGTATATGCATCATGGTGCGTTTAGAAACTTCACTGTATGCGTATTACTGTTTCATATATGGTGCTTACACTTGCGCTCGCTAGAGCTATGTATATGCTGGGTTAGGGCCACATGCAGTGTCTCTCCGGTAAGGGCACCTCAGTCCGTTGTGTATGCACGGCGGGATGGGATTACGTTCCCCCATAGCGTCAGCAAACTGACGCAATGCGAAGTGAACCGTATTGAAAGGGAACGCTTAGGTTACTCACGTAACCCCGGTTCCCTGAAATAACGGGAACGAAGCATTGCGTCGCTGGCCGTGCTACAAACGTCTACGCAGCGAGTGTTATTCGGCTGCGCGCTTCAGTCGAATAATAATGAGCTCTTGACGTATTTCACCGGCTTATATAGGGACGTGTGCCACGCCCCCGCGCGGGCTCAAACGTCATTGGTCTGTATTTTCTACAGACGTTAACCAATAGGCTTCAATCACGGAGTAAACAGGAGTTTCCCCCCATAGCGTCAGCAAACTGACGCAATGCTTCGTTCCCGTTATTTCAGGGAACCGGGGTTACGTGAGTAACCTAAGCGTTTTCTCCGTGTTTTTTAGTAATTTGAATAATTAACCGATATCCGTGCAGTCACGTGCATGTAAACGACCTCGTTAACTCACGGTATCTAGCCTATATGATTACCTTATAACGAGCATCATATGGTGAATAAACGAGCTTTCATTTAACTTAATTTCATACCTTCAATTTGTAGTGCATGTCGCGTTTTATCATGGTTCAATTCTTTCGTTCATATCTCCTAATATTATCCTTCTTGGTTTTAAACTTTTAGCTAGCAGTTTAACTTTATACTAAACTAACAAGGGAACAACGTAACACAAGGTAGCTCTGATTAAACTGAACCAAATAACGAACAAAGGGGAAATAAAATGGGAAAAATATCTTATTTAGGTTTTTGGCATATGGCTGCGTAGAGTCAGACAGAAAAATAACAGTTTAATTTAGCTAAACCATGTGAATATTATGAGACTGATTTACCTGATCTCTTCAGTCCTCCTGTGAAAGAAAATGGCGGTAAAATCCCTGACAGGATATGTTTAGTGGAGGCGTGGCTTGATTTACACCGCTCAGTGTGAAATCTGATAACACCCTTGTTTTACACTGACACTGTCGTGAATATAACACTGGCCTAGCAATGGCAGTGTTATTTTATTACCAGATAGTGTTAAAACAGCATCAACACTGTGTATTTAACACCATCCCTGAAAATTTAACACTGGTGATTTTGCTGTGTATGCTGAAGTGCAGCTCATGTTCTTCTCTCTGCAATGCTGTTCAAGGTTGAAGTCAGAATAGTAGCAGGATTGTTCTTTTCTTCTCATATACTTTAGCTATGTATTGATCTATCTGCTTTACCTTGGTTCTAAAGCCTCAAGCCCTTAATATTTCAGAGCACACACCGACTGATGGGTCATGCAAGGTCTTTGGTAGACTTTTATTCAATAGGAGCAGTTTCTTACACCTCATTATGGCATAATAAGGAAGCCTCACCGAAATGTGCCCTTGTGCATTATAGAAAAGTAGTCAATGCTACAATGAAAATCTCTGAACTCTGCTCATATGAGATGCTTATTTGCCTGCACACTGCATTTATAGCGACAAATTGTAATGCCATATTAGGGTAATACCACAAATGCAGTAATAAATGACACTATGAGTAGATTACCAGCAGCTGAAGGTGGAAGCCTTATAAGTCTCTAGACTCATAGGCCATTTCTCAATTCCAAGAGCGCAAAGAATGGACTTCGGTTCTCGTGGAGACCGGTCTTGCCAGGAAACCTTGGAAGAGCGAACTCAGAAGGATGCGAGGACAGAGAAGGCATCTTTGCGAGAATTGAGATGTGCTTGTGCTTCCGATCTTTCTGATGGCTTTTTAGCATATTTTAAAGGGGGGTTAATGATATTTATGCATTCTGACTTGTTAACACAGTTTAAGAGTATTACTGTGCCGAATGCACCTCGCCAGGGTTCGTACTATTTACGGAAAAGTTTTTTTTTGAATACAGGTCCAGCTGACGTATCAGGAGTAAGCCATACATATCATTTATTTTTATGGGGACTTTCCCTTAAAAGCACGCCCAGACCTCAATCAGTGGGAGAGAGAGAACCGAGGACGCTAGAAGTCACAGGCATTACATCACGCGACATCTTTGTTTTATATCAAGATTCAACAAGGCAGGAAAGTAGAAGTGTGTTTTTGCATGTAAGAAGAAAGCCATCATTATGGAAACAATGGATATAGTTTATATATCCAGGGACGGAGCAGAGTTTTGCGTGTGTGTTTGATTAACGCTGGGTTTTATTGAAAAGTCCCAACTGGGTTATGAGTTGCATGTGGTAAGTAAGACTTCTGTGTAATGTTGGAAGTAGGCACGTAAGTGCATATTATAAAACGACACGAACATGTAGTCAATTATAAGTTATCCAGTGTTGTATAAAGTGTCGCATGACTTGCCGCAGCTCATAACTCCTACTTCCGAATTTTTTCGTACGTTATAAGAAAGAATTGATAAAGCTGATCTGTCTTTCATAAATCAGATAAAACTAAAGACTCTTCAGAGATATGAAGGATGTAATACTACTTTATACACTCTCAGAAATAAAGGTACAAAACTGTACCTTTTCTGTCACTGGGGCTGTACCCTAAATTTCCGTTTGGTACATTTACAGGAATACAAAACAGAATACAATTTTGGGTAGATTACCGTAACTTAAGGACCTACATTGTTAGAAAGAAGTCAAAATATCTACCCTAGCTGTAAGTAGGGCAGCACCCTTTAAAAAGGCAATTGTATGGAACATTAGGTACAGATATGTAAACATTTAGTACCAATATGTACCTAAGAGAGATACTAATATGTATTTTTCAGGTACTAATAAGTAGTGATGTAGTACTCGAGTACTTCTGCTTTCTCGGACTCATCTCGGACTTGTTCCTTTAAAGATTCGGTCTTGACTCGGTCTCGGAAGACAGTGAGAGGAGAAGGACTCGTAATTTCAGACCGAGTCCTCGAGACCAAACCATTTTTTTATGTTCATAAAAAAAACCACACAACATATAACAATAATAATAAATGCAATGTTGACGGGCATTTTTTGAAAATGACATCCCATGGTGAAATGCAAAGATACTGCCATCAGAGCCATTTATTTATCTCTAGAAAAATAGCCAGAAGATGATGCATGTGGTGGGATTTTTTTTATGATAGTCCATATTGAGACGTTAAGACTCCTCCTCTAAACAATTCCCAATCTAACTTAGTCTGTAGGCATAACTGTTGATTATTAACTGGGGTGATGTTAAATCATGAATATTAAAACTGACATGTTTTTCTGAGTCTTGGTCTCGACTCCTAACGGACTTGGTCTCGACTCGAACTTGCTTCCTCAAAGACTCGGTCTTGACTCGGACTCAAATCTATTTGAAATCCAACGGAGTCTGTCTCGAATCGGTCTAGACTTTTCAAAGACTCGGTCTTGACTCGGACTCGGCATAGGCGGTCTCGTCCCCTTCACTACTAATAAGCTCTCTTTGGTCCCAGTAAGTACCTCTGAGGTACTAAAATGAAATCCTAAGGTGCAAAGCTGTACTTTTTGAAAGGGTACAGCACCAGTGACAGAAAAGGTACAGTTTTGTACCTTTATTTCTGACAGTGTAGGTTCTCCAGATGTTTACAAGCAAATGTCTACTTTTACTAGCCTTCTTGTTACTTCAGCTAAATCGATAATAACAAATAATCAACTAAAGGCTAAACGGAGCAAATTCCAAAAAAGCGTAGATTGGAGTGGTAATTTACTAAAAATGCAAATTAAGTAACTCAGGCGCAACATCTCATTTTCATAATGACCAACCCTATCTACCAAGAGCAGGGCAAATATTTAGGGTTGCAAATAAGCAGAGCTCATGCTCCTCAGGTGCGGGTGATTAACCAAGGCTGCGGTAAAATTATCCAAACCAAACCGCGCTCGGGCGCGTTTGACTCCCAAAGCCTGGTTCATTTGTCTAGTGCAGGGGTCGGCAAGTAACTTTGGCCGCGGGCCAATATTTTTTTTAGCCAGTAGATGGCGGGCCAGCTGAATAAAAAAAAAAATTATTTTGTTTTTATTTCCTATTTAAAAGACGAAAGACGGCATTTAAAATTGCTTAAAACATGGTTGTTCTGCTTTTTCTTTGTCTGTTTGCACCCGCAATAGGCCTATAATCATGGAATATGATGGGTCCGTGTATCATTCGTTCAATCGTTTTTTCAAATTAAAAACAAAAATAAAAAAATGAAAAAAAACTATTATTTATTCCTGAACTTAACACCGTTATAGGCATATATCAATGAAATCATTTTAAGCAGATCAAGTACTATAGTGGTAACATTTTACAGGCATTTATGCTCCCATAAAAGTCTCTTACAGTCCGGCTTTTGAACTTTATTCCATTTTTTTAATATTAATTAATAATAATAATATTAATTATCATTTATTCGGGACACACACATACACACCTAAGGTTTAAGGAGGTCTGCGCGGGACTGTTTTTTTTTTGTCCAGCTCCCACAAGTTTCTATTCAGCAACGCTTAAAATACACACTGTGTTCACACGCTTTATTTCCCGACCTGACGGGTCCGCAAAACCTAAATCTCGTTTCCAGAATCTCAAATTCAAATGTCTCTAACTGAAAGAGAGAGATTAAGTAGCCTATAACAATTACAAATGCTATACAAAAATTGTGTTCGTGTCAATATAAATATTATTTTAACATTGTACTGTCAGCAGAGAAAAAATGTCACAGAAAAAATAATGAAATATAAATAATATAAATTAAATAGGACAAAGCCTATCACTCAAATATCTAACCAACATAAACAGAAACCATATTGCCCTACTTACAAATGAAGTAAGCTATTTTCTGCCAAACTATTTCAAACATAATTGCACAAAAATAATGTTGTTGGCTGACAATGGTTTCAGTACCAAACAGCTCCTAAAGCTGTACAGGTGGCCAGAATGAAGTGTGGATACGCTGTCACAGGAGGGCTATTGTCAGTCAGACCACCCGCTCCGTCCAAAGTATAGGTACCCCAGAGTTCCGCTACCGTCTTTATACTTAAAATGTCATCATGCGCCGCATGAATCCTTTTGGGCGTTTCATACAGTATGCAGCGGGGAAATCGCCGCGCGGCTACGGCTTTTCTCAAGTAGGCTAGTTGAAGAGTTTTGTGCAGCATTTAGTGCAAATATGTTTTATCAGGTAATACATATTATTTATTACGAATAATTAATAATGAAAAAAGTTCAAAAGTCGGACTGTAATAGAATAAAACTGGCGCATGGTTGCTATTCAAACCATTATTAAAACGGCTGTAATCTGTAATAAAAAAATCTGTAATAAAAATTAGTCTTAACCCGTTTCATTAATTTTTTCTATTTTTGATCTGAGCGCACAATCAGAAAATCGGAAAACGAGTCGTTAGGCCTATTTGTTTTTTTTATTTTAGTTCAGAAAATAAATAATAGAAAAACAAGTCGTTTTTCTTTATTTTCTTTTTGGTTTAAATTTAAAAAAACGAATGAAGGAATTATAGGAGCCATATTTGTAAACTGTTATTGTAAAATAAAAATTGTCTGATAAAAAAACGGACTTCCAAAATAATCCGGCGGGCCAGAAAATTTTGCTGGTGGGCCACTCTTGGCCCGCGGGCCGCCTGTTGCCGACCCCTGGTCTAGTGTGATCGGTCTGTACCACGCCCAGGTGGCGGGCGAAGTTTGGTTAATCGCACCCCAGCCAGGTTGCTGAGGTGAGCTGGAGCACGGTTCACTTGGGCTCAGGCGTGGAAGGCTATGGTGTGAGGGCAATCGTGGCTAAGTGTGATTCAAAGAAGAGATGTCAATTGCGCGACCATTCATCTTCATCTGCCTCCGTAAAAACCTTTTGATGCGCGCAGCAGGGTTACGTGAATGTCCGAGCTGCACAAGTTACAGATAGACAAAGCAATATGATGGCATGAGTAGTTATAACGGGCCAGCATTCGTCAAACTTTTATGACCCCCTCCCCCACCCGGTGACAGTTGCTGTCTGACAGGTCGTTTTTATGACCCCTTTGACAGGGGGCGGGACCATCAATCAAAATCTGTACAAGTTGTCAACTTTAGACAGAAAGTATTTAATGGTTTTATTACCGGTCATTTAGTGGTTTGTTTATTCCTGAGTGTGTTTTATGTCAAGCGTATGCTGTCATGTTTAATGACGGCTCGTGTTTGTGACATTTGCTGTTTATTGACATTTGATGTCAGCTCTCAACCATCCTCCCTCCTTTGCTCGCCCGTGCGCTTCTCAATACTGCGTGTCACACCGCGGGTGTGTTGTTGAATCTAAAGTTTTGCAAAAGCATAAGTTTATTTAAAGGCAATCACGAATCATATATATATATATATATATATATATATTAGATGTACCTGGCTACGCTTAAAGCCGATGTTTTCTATCGAGCTATAGTTTCTGATCAGACACAAAGTCTGAACTAAATAAAATTTTAAACGGTTCATGAAGTCCGGGGATCTTTTCATGACCTGGTCTATAGTTTCACGCGTATTAAAGATCCGGCGGTGTCTGACAAAGCGTCGGGTGATCGTTCATATCTGTCATTTTAAAATAAAGTTAATAAATGTAATTCTGTCCACTATGGCAAAATAGGAGTTTATTTTAGATTTAGGGGAATCTTTAACCATGTCTCTGATTAAAACTTTTGATTGTAACATCACAAGTTATTTAATTAAATATTCCGTATACGGGTATAGTTTAGGCAATGATCTGAGCCATAACCTTCGGAGCCGGCAATACTATAATATTTAGACGAAAGTCTAAACTAAATACAATTTTAAACGATTCATGAGTTCCGTGAATCTTTTCATGACCTGTTCTATAGTTTCACGCGTATTAAAGATCCGGCGGTGCATGACAAAGCGCCGGGTGAACGGTCATATCTGCCATTTTAAAATAAAGTTAATAAATGTAATTCTGTCCACTATGGCAAAATAGGAATTTATTTTAGATTTAGGGGAATCTTCAACCAAGTCTCTGATTAAGACATGTGTATACGTGAACCGATGGTGACAGAAAACTTATATCTGACGTAATAAACTTTTAAATGTTTTTTAAGATGTCTTCACCTCATTTTAGGGTTTTATTTTTAATTAAAGGCTTCTTAAAACATGTGTGAATATGTGTATATTATACAATATTGTCTGCTCTGACAAAAATAAATTATTATGTAGATTTTAGGTCAATTGCCTGCGTGTATCTTATAAATACAACTTGATAATACGTTTGTATTGGCAAGAGACTTCTTTAAAGTCACGCAAGAATAAAATATTTTAGTTGTAACTGGTTAACCTTAAATGTACTATTATCTATTTAACTATAAGCTATATTTTACTGAACAGCCTCAAAGTTTCTGATGCTGAACTTATGACCGTATGTGATAGATATTTCACAGCAGGGTCGGTTTGTAATCTATGTAGAGTCTTTTAAAACTGTAATGGTAAAATGTAATATGGACACTCTGTCAAAAATAAAGCATTTGTTTGTAACAAATTATTTAATGAAATATTCAGCAGTGGTATAGCGATGAACAGTGCCAAAACCACCGGGGACACCAATAACACATTCTTTAGACTAAAGGCTATTTATTTTAAACTAAATAAAAGTTTAATCTTTTCAGACATAGTATTCTGAACACACCATTAGAACGCGCTCCGGCGTTTACAATAGAGAACATACGCGGATGAGTGTTCATATCCACAGTTAAGAAACTTTTAAACGATTAAAAACACTTTCATATCATTTTCTGAGTTTGTTTTAAATTAATGACATCTTAAAATCAACTGTGAATATGTGTTTATTACACAATAAAATGTAATTCTGTCCGCACCGGTATAATAGGGGTTTTATTTTAGATTTGGGACTTTCTTTAACCAAAGTCTCTGATTAAAACATGTGAATGCGTGTACCAACGTTGCCAGAAAACGTACGCTGATGCGCTCATATTAGAGGTCTACACAGAAGACCCGAGACCCGAAGACCCGGGACCCGACCCGGGACCCGTACGGGTTCGGGTCTATATTTTAAATAATCAGCCGGGTCCGGGTCGGGTCTCAATCTATTACTTCGGGTCCCGGGTCTGTTTAACATTGTGGATAATACCCGAGGTCAATCGGACTCGGAGAACACACACTCACATTTAAATAAAATATTTCAAAATCAGCAACAAAAACTTAGATGAACTGTCGCATAGCATACATTTTTTCTATGACGCTAAAATTGCGTTAAAAAGTTTATATTTGGTTGCTCCAACCAGGCAGCTAACGCGCATGTGCTCTTGTAATGTTTCTCTGGCTACCAGTCAGGAGCTTCTGCAGTGAGACGCAATGACTTTACCTTTGACAATTGGCTCTTTTATTTAGAAGGCGGGACCTATTCCGCCGTACCGCGCATTTTGCACTGACTTCTCTCATTTTTATAATAATATTATAAATTGACCGTCTTGCTGTTATATCTAAAGTTTTCGCGACTCAAAGAGCACAGAGATGATAGCAAAGAAGCAAACGAAAGCAGCCATGGCACTGAACGAGCAATCGTTATTATAATCCAAATGGGCAAACATTATTAAGCAAGTTGACCCGATGTGAAACTGCGTTATTAATCACCATGACTGTAAAGTGGACTTTAAAAGCTGGAATAAGCATTAAACATTTCAATCGTCAAGATAGGAATAACATGGATGGAACTTTCTTGGAAATAAGGATTGTGCATCACACAGACAGGTACAAGGAGGGAGAAGACTAACTTCTATGGGTAAGACAAAAAGTTTAATTTTCGCTACTTGTTTATTGACTTTTTAATAACATTTAGCTAAAGAATATTTGCCGGTCGGGTCTGTGTCTTCCCGGACGGGTTCGGGTCCAGATATTAAATTATAGACGGGTCTTCGTCGGATCCGGGTCCAGCTTTTAAATAATAGACGGGTCCGGGTCGGGTCCGGGTCCAGCTTTCATAACAACAGACGGGTCCGGGTCGGTTCAGTGTAGCACATTTGCGGGTCTGATCGGGTTCGGGTAGGAATTTTTGGACCCGTGTAGACCTCTAGCTCATATATCTGGCGTTAAGAGCCTTTTAAACGTTTTAAGACATTTCACACCCTATTCTGAGTTTAATTCATTAATGTCATCTAATATCCAAGTGTGTACATGTCTATTTACGATAAATGTAACACGGTACACATTTGTCAAAATAAAAGGGTTCTTGAACATGTTATTCCAATGGTTGTTTCTTGTTTTGCGAGTGTTCGACATATTTATTGATGTGGAAAAAGTTTGTTGTTTGGACGAACAGTTTCAGTCTCTCTCTCTCTCTCTCTCTCTCTCGCTCTCTCACACTCTCTATCACCAGTCCGCTATCAACCAGCAGACAACCCCCAGATGTCTGGACAGAGGGAGTGTTGGTAAAATAAAAGAAACTCAGCCCCCCATTGTCAAAAAGTAAAAGGCTTATTTTAGATTTCAGGCTTCATTACTCAGATACAGATTAAATCATGTTATTTCTTATTCGTAATTTAAAGAAACTTAGAAGTTTTAAGACATTTCATCACACATCCTATGATGACTTAAACCCTTGTGTTAGCCCTTAGAGGACAACAAAACGGGTGCAAATATTATTTATCAAAGTTTGATGTTGTTATAAAACAGGTTGTCACATACGTGACAACAATCATTTCTTTAAAGACAAAACATTTAACAAATTTGACATATTGTTAAACATGCTTGTGTGCGTCCAAAAAACAAAACAACAGTTAGGACATGGTTCTACATAATATTAAAATCACGGGCTTACGTTAAATAGGTAAACCTTAATCTGATATTAGGTTAGGTTTAAGATGAATCAGTGTCTATAGCTTTACGAATTACATCGTAAAACCCCCAGCGGATATGGTGTGTGCGTGTGTGTGTGTGTGTGTGTGTGTGTGTGTGTGTGTGTGTGGGTGGGTGGGTGTGTGTGTAATGGCTGTTATCACGTGGTGCGGACCAAACGACCAACGCTGCGGGGGTTGTGAAGCGAAGAATGTGTTCTGTATAGATGAGAAGTTTTTCCTTCTGAACACAGAACATTTACCAAAAACGTAACCCCGGATTAACACATCACAGAACAATTTGAACAACCGTGTCGGATTCGTACACACCAGAGGTCTGTTTTATGTTTTGCAGAAACTGTGGAAACTTTTGATGCTGCCAAGGTGTCCGAATTCGCAAACAAACTATCAAACGCAACGCAGCGGAAACAGTGGACACGAGCCTTTTGTTGCTGAGAAGGCGATTGAACTCAGAAACAAACAAGCAAGCAAAGTTGTCTACGAAACCACGGATTCTTGAAAAAGATGGCACAAAGATCATTCGAACGACTACGCAATGGACAGAAGGGGTATGTGTACGGGACCGACCTTTTTAAAGATATGCTTAAAAAGAACTACAAGCGCGAGATGTCCAATCTACTATGTACTGTGATATACAAAGATGCCAATGTGTGCATGCCTCCAAACTATTGCGAAGCTAACGCCGGTCGTGTAACCAGACTCAAGGAAAAAACAGATGGTGTGAAAAGTATAGATGGCTCTCTCAATAACATGGTACAGACGGTTGTACAGGCCCAAGAGGAACCCCGTGTGATTATTAGAAAGGCCCTAGAGATATTTTATGAATGTGACGAGGCCGAGTTCTACATCATCAATATCATACTTATGTCGTCCTTTGTAATTGACGTATGCATTGATATCCTTATAAAGAAACGAGAAATTAATGTGTGTGAAATCATAGAAAATGCCGTAGATTTCATGTTTGATAGGGGTCTTGGATCATGCATGCACTTTCTATGGTATCTAGATAATATCATAACGTTTAATGATGACTAAAAAAACAAACCTGTGAGCCAATGGTATATTTTACGCAAGTTTTACAGTTGTTTTTTAGTTTTCCAAAAGTTTCATTCTGTTTTATTTTTTACTCAACATTATGATGGCAATCCATGTCCGTCAACATTTGTATACTTTAACAAAAACTACGTTCTAGTAGTTTCAATGTATGGTCACTGTTGTTTTTCATCATTGATTTTGTTTACTGCTTATGTTTTTTTTTTTTTTATGTTTTGCTGTACCGGTTTCATAAAAACAAAAAATATACAAGGATTTTTGGTCTTAATGTCTGTGTTGTTACCATTAGAACATTTAGAAATCTTTTTCAGACAACGTGTGACATTGCTCATTCTTCATATGTTCTTGCAAATCCACACAGAGAAATGTGAAAGATTAATAGAAATTACATGTGGCTACATCACATGTTTTTTCAGAGGCGTAAAAATAAAAGTCAACAGTGTTAGTATGGGAATCTAAAACAACACATACATGATATGATACTAATTTTGTTGCATGACGTCTGTCACATAGTCAAAGATCATCTACTTCATGTCTCTACGAATCCTGACAGAGCTTTAGTTTCATATACACAACACATCAAATGTAAACCACGGTAAACTAAATACATTTGACAGTCAAGATCTCTAATTTTCTGACAAGCCCAAAAAAGATGAGGAGGTCATCATCAAACATCACTCACTTTTAAGGTACCGAAAGGTTTTTGTTTATTTTAGTATAACTCAACACTGAAATTTTAGTTAAGCACACAGAAATGCACAGATTTTACGTTTTCAGTATACATGTGTACATCACATTGTGATTTCAGTCTCAACTAGATCGATGATCTATCAATATTAGCCACAAATGTTGTTTGTATGCGTGCTCTGATTTCACAAAACATCCATTTACATTCAAAACCTTTTGGATTCAACGCCTTAAAGTCATCAATTTATTTCGTTCACATCAAATGCACCAAAAATTTTGAATGTGCAAACTGTTTTACTTCGTTTTAAACATGTTTGTGCGTTTTCGGTCTAGATTTTTATAGAAAACTTCAGAACATGACACCATTTTAACATTTACAAAATGATGAAACATTTTACTTTTAAGTGGCTCCCATGAGTATGTGTTGCTGTGACAAATACCTTTGATTGTTTGGAAATTATATGAATGCAGAGAAACAACGCAAAAGTTTTGAACTTTAACATAATTTATATGCGTCCTGATTTTTAAAAACAGTAAGCTGTAATGTTTCTTACACACAGATCTAAACACATCACAAGTCTCAATGTTTAATAACATAAAAACCTGTATGCAAAGGTTTGTTGGCGTATTTTTAGACACAAGCTGTTTATTTTCATCTTTAAACAAATGTGTATGACAAAAGTTGTCCTGCCTGAACTGACACTAAGGATCGATGCCGAAATGTTAAATCTAAGTATTTTGAAAAACAACCTTCACCGTCATATAGATGTTTTCAATCTAATGGTACCTGTTTAAATGTGACCATACTATTTCAAACATTACCAAGTTGTAGATGGTTGTGACTCAATTTACAAAGGTTTTAACACACATTACTGTTTGTCACGATGTGTTTCATCGCATTGCTGTTGCATGCAACAGACTCTCAAGTTTTATGTTAAAAGGATTACTAAATAAAAACCTAAGCATTCTGTATTATGTTGCCACTGATGATTTTACAAGTTTACAGTTTCAAACATTTTTGCTATATTCGCTGTGAAAGATTTAGTAAATAAATCTAAAACATAAACAGTGTTGAAGCGTTACCTTAATCTTCTAGCAACAATTTTCAAGAGATTACCAACATGTATGATGTACTAACTGTCAGGGGATCTGTGATATTATTTTCTGAAGTAATTAGCTATCTAATGGCTACTGCACAATAACTTATGCGATAAAGAGTTTGTTACATAACCTATAGAAACGAAACAAGATAAATTACAAAGTCACTGGCACGAGGTTTACACTTAAACAAATCACGCAGATGTTTAAAGTGAAGTTCTTACGCCCAGAGAGGAATGTCCCTAACTCCAGGACTCCTATCTCCGCCTATCCATTACAGTCATTAAATCGGCGCCAGTATGATTCATTCAAACACAATCGCCTAACAAGTTTCAAGAAACTATGGACTCCTACTGCTACACCAACACATTCGCGCTACCCCACCCCAGAGCAATATGTATATGAGAGAACCTACAGCTGGACCTGTGCACTCAATAAGTCCACCATAGTATCTGATGGCGGACCATCAACCTACAACAACAACACAACCCTTTGTACGGATCAAGTAATGTCTGATAATGTACCAATGGACCGGTGCCCCCAAGAAGGATCCGACAAAGCCTGATGAATCGATACACATTGCGTGTATCGATTCCACAGACTGTTTGGTTTCAAGATCATGAAATAGTCGTAGTGATACATCTGTTACAAACTTGATGATAAAAAGCTAATGGCGTTCTATAGAATATTTAGAGACTATTACCTGCGTGGTTTGTGCGTATTTACAATATCAAATAATAATCAAATTGCTGTTGGTGAGATTATTGAACCGATCGTGAAAACGTTGTGATATTTCTACACTACAATGATAACATTTGATGTATTTCTTTTACTTGATGAGAAATAAAAAATATGTACCACTTTAAACATCTGCGTGATTTGTTTAAGTGTAAACCTTGTGCCAGTGACTTTGTAATTTATCTTGTTTCGTTTCTATAGGTTATGTAACAAACTCTTTATCGCATAAGTTATTGTGCAGTAGCCATTAGATAGCTAATTACTTCAGAAAATAATATCACAGATCCCCTGACAGTTAGTACATCATACATGTTGGTAATCTCTTGAAAATTGTTGCTAGAAGATTAAGGTAACGCTTCAACACTGTTTATGTTTTAGATTTATTTACTAAATCTTTCACAGCGAATATAGCAAAAATGTTTGAAACTGTAAACTTGTAAAATCATCAGTGGCAACATAATACAGAATGCTTAGGTTTTTATTTAGTAATCCTTTTAACATAAAACTTGAGAGTCTGTTGCATGCAACAGCAATGCGATGAAAAACATCGTGACAAACAGTAATGTGTGTTAAAACCTTTGTAAATTGAGTCACAACCATCTACAACTTGGTAATGTTTGAAATAGTATGGTCACATTTAAACAGGTACCATTAGATTGAAAACATCTATATGACGGTGAAGGTTGTTTTGCAAAATACTTAGATTTAACATTTCGGCATCGATCCTTAGTGTCAGTTCAGGCAGGAAAACTTTTGTCATACACATTTGTTTAAAGATGAAAATAAACAGCTTGTGTCTAAAAATACGCCAACAAACCTTTGCATACAGGTTTTTATGTTATTAAACATTGAGACTTGTGATGTGTTTAGATCTGTGTGTAAGAAACATTACAGCTTACTGTTTTTAAAAATCAGGACGCATATAAATTATGTTAAAGTTCAAAACTTTTGCGTTGTTTCTCTGCATTCATATAATTTCCAAACAATCAAAGGTATTTGTCACAGCAACACATACTCATGGGAGCCACTTAAAAGTAAAATGTTTCATCATTTTGTAAATGTTAAAATGGTGTCATGTTCTGAAGTTTTCTATAAAAATCTAGACCGAAAACGCACAAACATGTTTAAAACGAAGTAAAACAGTTTGCACATTCAAAATTTTTGGTGCATTTGATGTGAACGAAATAAATTGATGACTTTAAGGCGTTGAATCCAAAAGGTTTTGAATGTAAATGGATGTTTTGTGAAATCAGAGCACGCATACAAACAACATTTGTGGCTAATATTGATAGATCATCGATCTAGTTGAGACTGAAATCACAATGTGATGTACACATGTATACTGAAAACGTAAAATCTGTGCATTTCTGTGTGCTTAACTAAAATTTCAGTGTTGAGTTATACTAAAATAAACAAAAACCTTTCGGTACCTTAAAAGTGAGTGATGTTTGATGATGACCTCCTCATCTTTTTTGGGCTTGTCAGAAAATTAGAGATCTTGACTGTCAAATGTATTTAGTTTACCGTGGTTTACATTTGATGTGTTGTGTATATGAAACTAAAGCTCTGTCAGGATTCGTAGAGACATGAAGTAGATGATCTTTGACTATGTGACAGACGTCATGCAACAAAATTAGTATCATATCATGTATGTGTTGTTTTAGATTCCCATACTAACACTGTTGACTTTTATTTTTACGCCTCTGAAAAAACATGTGATGTAGCCACATGTAATTTCTATTAATCTTTCACATTTCTCTGTGTGGATTTGCAAGAACATATGAAGAATGAGCAATGTCACACGTTGTCTGAAAAAGATTTCTAAATGTTCTAATGGTAACAACACAGACATTAAGACCAAAAATCCTTGTATATTTTTTGTTTTTATGAAACCGGTACAGCAAAACATAAAAAAAAAAAAAACATAAGCAGTAAACAAAATCAATGATGAAAAACAACAGTGACCATACATTGAAACTACTAGAACGTAGTTTTTGTTAAAGTATACAAATGTTGACGGACATGGATTGCCATCATAATGTTGAGTAAAAAATAAAACAGAATGAAACTTTTGGAAAACTAAAAAACAACTGTAAAACTTGCGTAAAATATACCATTGGCTCACAGGTTTGTTTTTTTAGTCATCATTAAACGTTATGATATTATCTAGATACCATAGAAAGTGCATGCATGATCCAAGACCCCTATCAAACATGAAATCTACGGCATTTTCTATGATTTCACACACATTAATTTCTCGTTTCTTTATAAGGATATCAATGCATACGTCAATTACAAAGGACGACATAAGTATGATATTGATGATGTAGAACTCGGCCTCGTCACATTCATAAAATATCTCTAGGGCCTTTCTAATAATCACACGGGGTTCCTCTTGGGCCTGTACAACCGTCTGTACCATGTTATTGAGAGAGCCATCTATACTTTTCACACCATCTGTTTTTTCCTTGAGTCTGGTTACACGACCGGCGTTAGCTTCGCAATAGTTTGGAGGCATGCACACATTGGCATCTTTGTATATCACAGTACATAGTAGATTGGACATCTCGCGCTTGTAGTTCTTTTTAAGCATATCTTTAAAAAGGTCGGTCCCGTACACATACCCCTTCTGTCCATTGCGTAGTCGTTCGAATGATCTTTGTGCCATCTTTTTCAAGAATCCGTGGTTTCGTAGACAACTTTGCTTGCTTGTTTGTTTCTGAGTTCAATCGCCTTCTCAGCAACAAAAGGCTCGTGTCCACTGTTTCCGCTGCGTTGCGTTTGATAGTTTGTTTGCGAATTCGGACACCTTGGCAGCATCAAAAGTTTCCACAGTTTCTGCAAAACATAAAACAGACCTCTGGTGTGTACGAATCCGACACGGTTGTTCAAATTGTTCTGTGATGTGTTAATCCGGGGTTACGTTTTTGGTAAATGTTCTGTGTTCAGAAGGAAAAACTTCTCATCTATACAGAACACATTCTTCGCTTCACAACCCCCGCAGCGTTGGTCGTTTGGTCCGCACCACGTGATAACAGCCATTACACACACACCCACCCACCCACACACACACACACACACACACACACACACACACACACGCACACACCATATCCGCTGGGGGTTTTACGATGTAATTCGTAAAGCTATAGACACTGATTCATCTTAAACCTAACCTAATATCAGATTAAGGTTTACCTATTTAACGTAAGCCCGTGATTTTAATATTATGTAGAACCATGTCCTAACTGTTGTTTTGTTTTTTGGACGCACACAAGCATGTTTAACAATATGTCAAATTTGTTAAATGTTTTGTCTTTAAAGAAATGATTGTTGTCACGTATGTGACAACCTGTTTTATAACAACATCAAACTTTGATAAATAATATTTGCACCCGTTTTGTTGTCCTCTAAGGGCTAACACAAGGGTTTAAGTCATCATAGGATGTGTGATGAAATGTCTTAAAACTTCTAAGTTTCTTTAAATTACGAATAAGAAATAACATGATTTAATCTGTATCTGAGTAATGAAGCCTGAAATCTAAAATAAGCCTTTTACTTTTTGACAATGGGGGGCTGAGTTTCTTTTATTTTACCAACACTCCCTCTGTCCAGACATCTGGGGGTTGTCTGCTGGTTGATAGCGGACTGGTGATAGAGAGTGTGAGAGAGCGAGAGAGAGAGAGAGAGAGAGAGAGACTGAAACTGTTCGTCCAAACAACAAACTTTTTCCACATCAATAAATATGTCGAACACTCGCAAAACAAGAAACAACCATTGGAATAACATGTTCAAGAACCCTTTTATTTTGACAAATGTGTACCGTGTTACATTTATCGTAAATAGACATGTACACACTTGGATATTAGATGACATTAATGAATTAAACTCAGAATAGGGTGTGAAATGTCTTAAAACGTTTAAAAGGCTCTTAACGCCAGATATATGAGCGCATCAGCGTACGTTTTCTGGCAACGTTGGTACACGCATTCACATGTTTTAATCAGAGACTTTGGTTAAAGAAAGTCCCAAATCTAAAATAAAACCCCTATTATACCGGTGCGGACAGAATTACATTTTATTGTGTAATAAACACATATTCACAGTTGATTTTAAGATGTCATTAATTTAAAACAAACTCAGAAAATGATATGAAAGTGTTTTTAATCGTTTAAAAGTTTCTTAACTGTGGATATGAACACTCATCCGCGTATGTTCTCTATTGTAAACGCCGGAGCGCGTTCTAATGGTGTGTTCAGAATACTATGTCTGAAAAGATTAAACTTTTATTTAGTTTAAAATAAATAGCCTTTAGTCTAAAGAATGTGTTATTGGTGTCCCCGGTGGTTTTGGCACTGTTCATCGCTATACCACTGCTGAATATTTCATTAAATAATTTGTTACAAACAAATGCTTTATTTTTGACAGAGTGTCCATATTACATTTTACCATTACAGTTTTAAAAGACTCTACATAGATTACAAACCGACCCTGCTGTGAAATATCTATCACATACGGTCATAAGTTCAGCATCAGAAACTTTGAGGCTGTTCAGTAAAATATAGCTTATAGTTAAATAGATAATAGTACATTTAAGGTTAACCAGTTACAACTAAAATATTTTATTCTTGCGTGACTTTAAAGAAGTCTCTTGCCAATACAAACGTATTATCAAGTTGTATTTATAAGATACACGCAGGCAATTGACCTAAAATCTACATAATAATTTATTTTTGTCAGAGCAGACAATATTGTATAATATACACATATTCACACATGTTTTAAGAAGCCTTTAATTAAAAATAAAACCCTAAAATGAGGTGAAGACATCTTAAAAAACATTTAAAAGTTTATTACGTCAGATATAAGTTTTCTGTCACCATCGGTTCACGTATACACATGTCTTAATCAGAGACTTGGTTGAAGATTCCCCTAAATCTAAAATAAATTCCTATTTTGCCATAGTGGACAGAATTACATTTATTAACTTTATTTTAAAATGGCAGATATGACCGTTCACCCGGCGCTTTGTCATGCACCGCCGGATCTTTAATACGCGTGAAACTATAGAACAGGTCATGAAAAGATTCACGGAACTCATGAATCGTTTAAAATTGTATTTAGTTTAGACTTTCGTCTAAATATTATAGTATTGCCGGCTCCGAAGGTTATGGCTCAGATCATTGCCTAAACTATACCCGTATACGGAATATTTAATTAAATAACTTGTGATGTTACAATCAAAAGTTTTAATCAGAGACATGGTTAAAGATTCCCCTAAATCTAAAATAAACTCCTATTTTGCCATAGTGGACAGAATTACATTTATTAACTTTATTTTAAAATGACAGATATGAACGATCACCCGACGCTTTGTCAGACACCGCCGGATCTTTAATACGCGTGAAACTATAGACCAGGTCATGAAAAGATCCCCGGACTTCATGAACCGTTTAAAATTTTATTTAGTTCAGACTTTGTGTCTGATCAGAAACTATAGCTCGATAGAAAACATCGGCTTTAAGCGTAGCCAGGTACATCTAATATATATATATATATATATATATATATATGATTCGTGATTGCCTTTAAATAAACTTATGCTTTTGCAAAACTTTAGATTCAACAACACACCCGCGGTGTGACACGCAGTATTGAGAAGCGCACGGGCGAGCAAAGGAGGGAGGATGGTTGAGAGCTGACATCAAATGTCAATAAACAGCAAATGTCACAAACACGAGCCGTCATTAAACATGACAGCATACGCTTGACATAAAACACACTCAGGAATAAACAAACCACTAAATGACCGGTAATAAAACCATTAAATACTTTCTGTCTAAAGTTGACAACTTGTACAGATTTTGATTGATGGTCCCGCCCCCTGTCAAAGGGGTCATAAAAACGACCTGTCAGACAGCAACTGTCACCGGGTGGGGGAGGGGGTCATAAAAGTTTGACGAATGCTGGCCCGTTATAACTACTGGCATGTGACAGGGCTTTATGTAATCGCGCAACAATGACTCCGAATAAAAAACACAGACTTAACATTTTAATGGGTTCCAGTGTTAAGAGAGCGCTTTACTTACTGCATTTTTCAAAACAATCGCATCCTAATGAGGAAAGCACGCCCGGGCTCGGATCGATAAAAGTGCAGTGTGAGTGCATGCTTCTGGGGGAGTAGGGAGGGGGGACAATCGCGCTGGGGCATGGTTGGGTTTGGATTAGGGATGCACCGATAAGATTTTTTGGGGCCAATACCGATACCGATTTAAACAGACAACTTCTGGCCGATACCGATACCGATATTAAACACTTGTATACAATACTATATAGTTGGTCTATTAGCTAGTTTATTTCTGCATTAAATAATTGTTACTGAACATGGATTGGATCTAATTAACATTCAACTGACCAACATAATAAGAGAGGCACAAATTAAGCTAAAACAAATATAATAAGACAGCATGACAACCTTCAAAGGTGGTTTTTGCTATTCAGCATTTATTTTATTAACAACATTAACTCATTTTATTACATATAATGGATTTCTTTATGCAGTTAATTAATAAACAATCGGTATCTGCCTTTCTCGTGCTATTGCCGATATGCCGATGGTTTCAAATTCATAAAAAATCGGCCGATAAATATCGGTGGCCGATACATCGGTGCATCACTAGTTTGGATAATATGAGTGCACCCTAAACCAAACCCTAATCCTAAATTATAACTACGCTGTCTTAAATGTATTATTACACTGTAACAGTAAATGTGTAAGGTGAAGTGTAACCCAAAAAGTTACATAAATCTAATACAGACTGTTAAGTCTCTGGTTTCTTATTTAACTAGTTATTTTACTAGTACAACTACAGTTTTATTAGTGAGTTTGAGAAAAACAATTGCTTACATTCAATTGGATAAAAATCAGCATTTACAATATGTGGCTTTGCATTTTCTGACATAAATTTAAATCAGATCCAAACAGCGATATTGGCTTAAGTATTTCAGTGTGTGAAGCTTATTGGTCACCATCAAGGTCGAAAGTGCCCACACCATTGACTGCCAGTGATTATTTCAAACAAAACGGAAGCTGACTTAAAGTCGGTAGGGCCATTAACTCAGCAGGAGGTCAAATCACTGCAATTATTAATAGTCTCCCGCTGAGAGATGCCTTGGATTTTTTAGCAACTATGTAATGAAGCTTACATAGAAGTACATACTTACTGAAATATGACATGCCAGTTTAACTGATGAGATTAAAGCTGTTGGTCAGGGATGCCCTTGATGTTTATCAGTCTGTGAAGATTATTGCAAGATAACAGTGCAAACTCTAGAGAGACAGCTATGAAGTATGGAAAAAGGGACAGTCTAATTTGGGGCTGCTTTGCTGCCCCGGGCCTGGTTAGCATGCTTTCATTGACAGTCTTAAATCTCCAATTTTAAAAAGAATATAAAATGTATGATCATCTGTCTGTGAAATGAAGCTCAACGGATATTGGGTGATCCCTCAGGACAATGACCTGACCTGACGCCTTCAACAAAAGCAAATACACCGTCTGGAGTGACACATTCAGAGCCTCAATTTAGATGCGTTGACATGATGCATTTTCTTAGAAGTATGATTTAAAACCAGAGGATTTTTCTGAACTGAAATTCAGAATTCATCCAAACCATTGAGCAGGTCTGATCTGCAAGTACACAAAGTCTATATGATGGTGGTTACTGCTGCCAGGTTAACCAGCCATTAAATCCAATGGTTTACCTACTGATTCCACCCTGCACTGTGAATGGCTTCAGGCTGTGTCTTAAAACAAGGGCATACTCATTTGTGGGTTATTTGTTTTTCAATTTGTAAGACAAATCACAGAAACCCAGATAAATCCATTTGAATTTCTGCAACTGTATGCGGTAAAGGCAAGTTATTATTTTACACATTAAACTATGCTTACTGTTTGCAGACAAGGACAAATTAGTCTTATCATTCCAATGTTAATGTTTTTCTTACTAACACTGATCACTAATCCTTATTGTGGAAAAAAAACCTCTTGCCCTGGGTCACAACTCCATTTGCTCTTCACAACACCTGTCATGTGCAGAACCTTTAATCTCTCTCTTTTTATAACTCTTTATTCTGTCTTCTTCACATTCCCCTTCCCCATAACTCTCTTGCTGTGGCAGACGCAGGGCACTGGCAGAATACTAATAGATTTGCCTTGAGTCACTGAATTAAATCTATATTTCCAGTAACAACCATCTATTCTCAGTAATCTAAAACTAAGACTGAAAGATATTTCTTAGATTGCTTGGAAAAATGCATTACCATGCCTGGTATTACGGATGAATCATTATTCAAAAACAGCATTAGAACTCAGTAATAGGTAGGTGCACTCAATTCTGGTTAAAAAAAGATTTATAAATGTTACTAAAGAAAAAAAGAAATAAAAGTAATTTAAAATTTTTTTTTGCACTTTCATAAGATGAAGACCCCAATAAAAGTTTCTTTTGCATAGCACTACAGTACATACACAAGTGTCAGTACGACTGATTAACAACCACTACCATGGGACTTCTGCCATTCTCAGCCAAATAATCCTCATTTTGTTAATCGTCATTATGTTTCTTAGGTTATGTCTTGTTCTTATAAAATAGTCTGTATTATCCACTCCGTCTTTCATTTGGATTGTTTCAGTTTTAGTGATAGCACATTAAGAAGCTTTGAAACTCTCTAACCTTTCCAAACATTCATTACTGTTCACAGCGGCAGTCGGGCAGTGTTGGCCTCTCTCACTCCTGCTGTTTTTTTCAATATTAATTAAACTCAGTATGGCACTGTCACTACTCCAACTAATGCATCTTACCAGATTACACTTTGCTGCACAGAGATATTACCCACAATTAATTTTGGCCTAAAGCTGTTCATAAATCAAATATAAACATGGTATATAACATCAGCAATGCTAATCACCACAATACTTATCTGATGTTGTGTTGTTAATGCTGGTCTTGATCAGGCCTATTAATGCTTTATTAATCAGGTTGTGAATGAATCAGTCAATTAAAGTAAATTGCTAAAACATAAACTTGAGATTTATAGTGGAGCACAGCAGATTTACATTGGGATGCGTGCCCAAATAAAAGAAGTGTTGGGACGCCCCTAACACATTGTTTTCTATTAGTGTACGCTCTGCTCAAAATCCACAGACTGGAACTGGACAAAATGTAACAATATATTATTATATTTATCTCAAATTTATCCTAGGTTGAAAGATAAATAAAAAAGTTTAGACAGAATGGAAAATACAGGTCATTAATAAGAAAATGCCTTTGTTCCTGATGAGTTTTTATGTTAATCTATAATACCACGATTATCCACTTTATAAAAAAAACTAAAGCAAAAAATGTATTTATGAATTTTACACTCCGTGTAAGTTTTATAATCATTCTGAATCTGATTTTCAAAATTCCTTCAAAAAAATTCACTTTTTTATGTCTTGTTTGTTTGAAAGCAGAGGGTCTATTCTTTCATTTGATATATTTGTATGTTTATATATTTTCAGAAAATTTTCCTGGAAGGCATTTTGTGGTACTCACTTACCTTCAATGGAACTAATATCAAGTTCAAGTTCAATTTTATCATCCCAATAAGAGAAATTAGATTGCAGCCAGGTATCTAAAAACAAACCACACATATTCAAAAACCCAACACGATACTTCATAAATGATAAACCATATTATACCACAAAAAGAAGACAAGGACCGATACATAAAAAATACAATCCATTACGAGATCACTGCATCGAGGGAGCGAAATAAGTGACAATCCAGAAGTCTGATTTTGGAATATTGCATATTTCCTAAAATACATTTTTTTGCAATTGTTTACCTGGCACTGAATATGTAAATATGCTGTTCTTTTTGCATTTACACAGCGGGAATAACCAGCAGAATCTGGTTATTCCCTAAACAATGAATAGTAGTTTGTGTAATCTAATATCAATGTAGTAGAATAAAAAGCATTAAGTAGTTAATTTCATAGCAACAGCAACAGTGCTGGATACCTGAATAATTTTATGTTATGGACCTCAGCAAGCTTCTCAACAGTCTCATCGTTCATTTCAAATGCACGTGCACTTGAAGTTCAAATAGCTTTGATTTGGCTTTCAATGGTTTATCGTTCATCAGTTGGGAAAAAAATCAATCAAAAAGTGATCCAAATGATATAGTTCCTTGTATCTTTATCGTTATAGTTGTGGTGTGAACTCCGATATTCTCTTTAAAACGATTTTTAAAACTTTATCATTTATAGTTATTGTTAAAATGTGATTGTCCCTTTACTACAGTAGCCTATTTAACTACTATTACCTCTTCATTGATTAGCATATAAAGCTTCCCATTGTTTTCCATGATGTATCTCCTGGTACGAGAGCAAAAGTGATGTAAAAATAAGGGATAAAAATATTGTTTTTTTGTGGTTCATGTCTGTCTGATACATCTGCAAAGTGCTTGATCTGTTTTTGCTTACCTGTGAAAATCTAATATTGGTTTGACTAAATTAATTCAAAATGCCTGACTGCTTCCTACTCATATAGCCTAAAATCTTTAGCAAGTTGTAGGTGTAGTGTTTATTCTGTTTACCCCATTTAACAGCACTCTTTGAAGCCAAGATGAGTCAAATTTGTTTGGTCTCACAATCTGTGGCTATACACTAAACAAATTTCACAGAGGAGTTTTAAACTATTAAAATCTATTAAACTAACACATCTTAAAGCTATTACAGTTTCATGTCTTTAGTTTTAAGCAATGTCCGGTCAGCTTAATTTAATTGCATCATTAAGCTGGCTACCAGAATTCCTAGACTTGGTTTTGTCTTTTACCAATAAAACTGCCATTGTTTACTTAAAATCCATCACAGTCTCGAGGCAAGTTGTGTTATAGTAACAAAAAATTTATATCAATGGCTGTTCATGTCTGTGGCACGACTTTCTTTATCGTGTCATTTTATATTTTGTTTTCTCATCGCTCTTTCCTATTTTTAACTCATTGTCGCTTGGGGTTAGGGTTAGATTCGGGGTTTGCATTAGGATGTAATTTTATGCATTGGTTTCTACATGTTTTTTGTCCGCTTTTAAAACTATTCTAGCCTGGAGTGGGGGTTAGAGTTGGGGTTTGGGTTAGGAATTCGAGGAAAGTTATTCCAACCCAAACCCCAAGCGACAATGGTCAAAAAATAGAAAACAACGATTGGAAAACAAAACATAAAATGACATGATAAAGAAAGTCGTGCCACAGACACGAACAGCCATTGATAGAAATTCGTGCTGGGAGGGACGAAAAAGACATTCGTCTCCAGAGACACGCGAAAAAGCGGAAATTCGTGTCATCAAACGCAAATAAATCAATCAAATTTTGTTAAATTTTCATTACTATAACACGACTTGCCTTGAGACTGGGTTGTCAAATCTCATGAGAGTTTAGAGGTTCTGCCCCTTTTCTGTCTTTTCCTGTATTTTTTGTGGGTTATACCTGTCATTCATGCTTGCATTAATAAACTTTTAGGGTTAAACATATTTTTAAAGGACAACACACACTTACTTTTGTTTGTATATACAATATGTGACTTAGTTTGTAAAAACCCAACTAAGGCCCTGTTTACATTAGTGCGTTTTAAAATGGCATTTTAAAATGAAAACGATCCTCGTTTATACTGGCATTTTAAAAAGAATCTCCATCTACACTATACACGACCATAAACGCATGAAACATGACCAATCACGTAACTGGGCATGCGCATAAAAGTTTAAAATAACTTATTACTCTAAAAATAGCTTACCTTTGCGCATTTATGCAGCCTAGGGGTGTGCGAGATTGACAAAAAATTCATACCTGGATCCTTTGCCGGGAACTAAAACAGACACTATTTTTGAACCTATAAAAATGTGTTTGGGAAAGACTTATATTGTTCTAGCTCCCCCCTACAACATATTAATATGATAAATAGGTTAATGTTGATATTATAAACCAAACACAAAGGTCTTTATGATTTAAAAAGGAAGCATTCAAGTGAACAGTACTAAACAGTAGCGAACTTGAAGCACAAATAAATGTCAGCAAATGCAAACTTCAATCAAACATAATAAGTATAGCTTTAGCCTACAGAAATGCTTATTGCTTTAATGTAGGGAGTTTCTCTCCAGCCATTTCACACTGTTATATTTATAATAGTTCATTGTTCGCAGTTCATATTTCTGATCTTATAGTCCATTTGAAAATTTTCGTATGAACTGACTGTATTCTTCAGAAAAACACCAAATAACTTATCTTCCCTTACCTGTCGCTGTTCAGTGCGTGGGTGTTCCCTCACACACGTTCTCCGACAAAAAAGCGTGGCCGGCTAAAGTATTAAAAATTAATATGACGTTAATTTTTAAAAGCGTGCGAGGTCCGTGCACGTCCTCCGCTAGCAACACAGAAATAGCAAAAAGTGCAATCGGCTAAACGAGCATTACATATTAATATGACGTCGATTTTATTGTTTTTAGTAATTTATATTTACAAAACTTATCAACAAAACATCAATTAAAATTAAGAGACAAATTATGTGAAACGAAATTCATTTTAAAGTAGCAAACAAAACTTAAATTAAACTGGAAAATAATGTCTGACCCATTAGAATTCTCCCTTCATATTGACCTTTACAACGCCCTGTATGGCATATAAAATTACAGTCTATCTTTCTTAGAAAGCTAACTAAATTTAAACAAAACATAAACAACATTACAACAATATTCAAACCCAATAATACTAAAACATAAATATTAAATATACATTGTCTATAAGGATACATGTTATTTATAATAGCTGGTTGTTAGATGTTTACTATTTTTGGCAAAACCTCCGTTGCAAACCTCCACTTACCTGAATAAAAATAAATGTTACTTTGAACATGATGCGCTGTCATGTTAACATCAGCTGTTCGTTTACATAAGACTCCGTCTACGTTCATTTACACTGCAGCGCAACCCCGGAGATCTCAAACTAAAACAGGGTCTTCAGCGTTTACGAACGACTCCATTTATGAGGGTCGAAAACGGTGGCGTAGTGTAAATGAAAGGCATAAACGTGGCAAAAGTAATGCGTTTTAAAAGGTAAACGCATTAATGTAAACATAGCCTAAGTCATATAAAGAACATTCTGTAAACATAGTGTATTACAAATGTAAAACATATTACAAAGCTGCCAACTCTCACACTTTTGCCGTGTGACACACTGTTTTGCTGGTTTTCACACGCACTCAAGCCACACATCCAATTACTCATTCAAAAAAATCCGTCTGTAGCTGGCTGCACCTCGAGGTTAGCGACAGTAGAAGAGATAACTCTCGAAATTACAGCTATTTTTTTACAGTGTATGTCAGCTGAGATTACATTCTAATAAAAAAATCAATTAACCTATACCTTCAAATCTTAAACACAAGTCTATAAATAAGGGTTTTTTGCGGTACATAGGAAGTCATTTAGCCAGAACAATAGTTTTCTGGTTGAATAGTCTAGAAGGCACAACAAGTCATGATGCCAATCATGAATCAGAATAAGTTCAGGTATTGCACATCTTTAGAAGACCATCCAAAAATCCACTAGAATGCAGAAAATCTACTTAATCCTTAATATCCTTGGGATGGACTTTTAGCTATGTCTGCCTCACAGAATGTAACCAATAATGTCCATCTCCGGTAGGCTGCCCCTATCAACGGCTTTGGGCCTCCCCACAAACCACCAGAATGCAGGGTACAACATCAAATTAATTCCAATTCTCTGATATCTGAGCCAACAACTTGTGTGGCTGCATGTGCTGCATAATTTTGATCACCCCTGGCAAAATCTCACTCCATGAATTTTTTAAAAGTTCGCAGGTATGTTAACACTGACATCTTAAATATTGACTAAGGTCGTGTTTAAGATTAATTTAAAGTGAGATGAGATAAATCAAACTTTGATGTTCCAGATTCTCAAGTTTATAATTTTATTTTGTTTATCAATACTGCATATACAACTTTCCTGTATTTTCTGATTGCATTCTAGTAAAAAGACTGAGAAATAACAACTAACTATTGAGGGAAAAGGTAAAAAACCGCCCCAACTGGACATCAGACTGTCAAGAAACAAACTCTATAAACATTAAAGAAACAAGGCTTTGTTCACGCTGTCAAATTTATTTTTTTATTTTTTAAGGTAATAAAATTTCATTTGTTTTCCTGTTTAGTTCAACTCTTTTATGGCACCAGATTACTTAGCATGCTCTGTGATTTTTTTCTGATCCAAACAAGGATATAATGCTATTTGCATCTGATTAGTAAAAGGTGGGCATACATGTAGGTGCATTAACAGAGCAGTTTCCTTAATCTGAATCCTTTGAATCATACAATATCACATACCAATGTGCAGTAGTCTAAAATGTCTGAAGGCAGTTGCATGTTATTCATTTGGTATTGAAAGGTGAATGAGCAAACAAATTAGTATAATAAACTAATGCCTGTGACGAAAACGTTGTTACATCTCACAATGATAGCTACTGACTCACGTCTCATTTGATGTTGACGCAAAATATTACTGTAGCTGTAGATATACTGTACAGGATCACAAATTAAATTTTATTACCTTAAAAAATACAGGATTTGACAGTGAACAAAGCCTTGGTGTTTCTTTAATGTTTATATTAAAGTTGAAGTTTTTTCTTAACAGTATGATGTCCAGTTGGGGCTGTATTTGCCTTTAGATCTGATGGTTTCTGAGAAATCATTTTAAAAGAGGAGTGCTTTGTAAATGAGTTTACCCTTGCACAAAGACTAGGACAGCATTCTGTTTCAATGATGAGCAGTTAATGAGTAACGGAAATCCTGGAAAATATGCGTACAAAACAATATGTGTACAATACTGCTTGTCTCACTGAATGCTCTACAAAAGTGTTTGGTTTCATGGAAGTGTGTCTGATTCCTCTCCTGTCTTAGGTTGTCCCTATATATTCTTTTTGAAGGTTGTCATTTCATCTCAAGCATAGACATTAACCGTGTTTACATTCACATTTTCTGATAACGGTTGTTTTTTTAATTGAGACTTCATTGTGTGTACATGTACACCACTAGCCAGAATTCAGAAAATCTGAATGGTATATCCCAAAATAATTATTAGTCACATGCTATGTAACTTTCTGTGTAGAGGGATTGGTGACAGAATAACCATTACAGACAGGGGTCAAGACCAGAATCAGTCCAAATTGACAGTTTTCCTTTGACATGTTACAGCTGCAACAAAACAAAATTATAATTTATATTGGTTTAAATCTGTTGGGTCCAATTTTGTGACAAAAATGTCAAGCAACTGAGTAATGTTCATAAGCATAAATATGTAAATGTTGCACTAATGCCTGTGACAAATATGTTGCTTTTTACAATGACAACTACTCTCATGTGTCTCTTTTGATCTTGTACTGACGCAAATCATGATGTTGTACTGACGCAAATCTGTAGCAACAGATATACAGGACACCTGGTCTACCTCATTGTTTATGATTTTCATTAGTCATTTACAGGGGTGGAAAGCACCCTGCTATTTAAAATATAGCTTACATCAGTGTCATGTTATATGTATAGTTATTAGAAAGAAACACATAAGAATCCACCAACAGCTTTTTAACTGCTTATTTTAGAGACATGCAATCAATAAATCATTTAATTTACCATCATGGTTATATGATTATAGCTTAGGCTACTGTAATAAAACTATTTTTTATCAATGTTATTTGCAATACATGCACACATGAAAATAGACTGTAGTATTTACTATAGTAAACTTTGGTAAAAGTGTTTTTGAACTTTTGAATAGTTTATCAACTAATGTTCACTATTAATAATACTAAAGAATATAGTAGTATTCATGTACTACTACTGGGGACTACCATTTGAAATCACACTGAGAGAACATGTTTCATTTTTCCTCACATAATGTACTGACAGAGATAGCTCACCTTGATATGTTTATTTAATGTCAAATTAACACTGATATTTCGAATGGTCTAGGCAAGCAAAGCTGACACGACTTTATCACTGTTATTGCCCTTATTCATCTTCATTGCGAAAACTTCTTTTAGGTCTGCTCTCGCCCGATCTTAATGTCATGCCTGCTTGTTCTGCGCAACACTGCAGAAAGTTGCACACACATTTTGCCATGTGTGATTTGAAATGACTGAATAGTTTTCTCCCCTAACTCATTCCAAAGAAATGACAAGGAAAAGTTTTTTTTTTTACTTTTTAATAAGTATAATGTCTGGGAAAAAGTAGCTTGTTACAGTAACAAGAGTTTTTGTAATTTGTAAATATAAGACCATGATTTTACTGTAAGTAAGAGAGAAAGAGACAGTGTGCAGGAAGAAGCAGTTACTTTGTTTGTATGCTAATGTTCCTTGTAAATATATGCACATAACCAAACAGAAACACTTAGGCAGGTTAATGACAATATTATTAGGTAATATAAAAACCTTAATTTCTCTCTGCTGTACTTAAACTATCACAATCATTATATTTCTAATTCATCCTAAACAGGCTCTGGATGTTTTGAGAGGGTTTTTATTATTTTTCCTGCACAATTTTGACTGTTTTTGAATTCGATTACATGATGCAAAGCAATAAGCCTGCATAGTGTATTACATATAATGGGTTTTGGTAATTGTATCCTTTCCACAGCCATTGGCATTTTTTGGGTTTAATGTGTGTGCATCATGCCAGGTCTATTTTCAATGCATGCTAACTGCAATTTGCAAAGTGTGCCTTATTTATAACAAGGCAATATTTCACAACCACTGACTAAGTATAAAATAAGCCATGTAATTTGGGTTTAACATGCATTTGGTGGTCTGATTATTCAAATCTTAATTTGACATATAGTTCAAACACAACATTGCATTTACAGTACAGTGTGAACGCTAATCCATCCTGATGTATCATGAACAACAGTGAAGGACCGCATAATTTCATCCACTGTGGTTTTAGAGCTTTGCTGGCTAAATGCAACTTTAAAGGAAATGCTACAACAATTTCCATTAAATGTTAAGGCAACATCACATTGGTAATTATACTGTTATGGCCATATAATGTACAAGCACAATTTGATTACTTGTGGCTCTCTGTCTCATACCTATAGGGATAAATCTCAGCCATGCCAATATACAGTACGACTGTTGTGATATTGCTTTAATAATAAACCTAAGAAGACATTTGGGAGAAGTGTATATACATAACTTCACAAATCTTCTTTAGTATGTACGATAACAGTGTGTGACACTGGTCACTTAACACAAGTACTTAAATAAATGAGATTTCACCATGAAAAATCACATTGGTGCTTTATTAAAATGATTAGGACACAATAATTACTACAGGGTGTAAACGTCAACTTACTTCTGGTAGGAGATACTCAAGTGAAACAAAATACAGCATATTGCAGGTATGCTTCAATAAAGAATACATAAAGAACCTAATCCAAACCATGAACATGGAACCTGAAAACAGACCTAAATACATACAAGAAATGACAAAGACAATGGCAACATGAGCACAGTATATACATATGGCAAGCAGCGGGGGTGACAAATACATTTAGGCATGTAGACATGGTCAAGACGATCTGCTGCAGTTCAAACCGAGCATCAGGATGGGGAAGAAAGGTGATTTAAGTGACTTGGCATGGTTGTTAGTGCGAGACGGGCTGGTCTGAGTATTTCAGAAACTGCTGATCTCCTGGGATTTTCAAACACAACCATCTCAAGGGTTTACAGAGAATGGTCCGAAAAAGAGAAAATATCCAGTGAGTGGCAGTTCTGTGGGCGCAAATGCCTTGTTGATGCCAAAGGTCAGAGAAGAATGGACAGCCTGGTTCGAGCTGATAGAAAGGCAACAATAACCCAAATAACACATAACTCGTTACAACCGAGATATACAGAAGAGCATCTCTGACACAGCACGTCCTGACAGCTAAGAACAGGAAACTAAGGCTACAATTCACACAGGCTCACCGAAATTGGACAATAGAAGATTGGAAAAACGTTGCCTGGTCTGATGAGTCTTCATTTTTGCTGTGACATTCAGATGGTAGAGTCAGAATTTGGCTTCAACAACATGAAAGCATGGATCCATCCTGCCTTGTATCACCGGTTTAAGCTGGTGGTGGTGGTGGTGTAATGGTGTGGGGGATATCTTTTTGGCACACTTTGGGCCCATTAGTAAGCATTGTGGATTGTTTCTGACCATGTTCATCCCTTTATGACCACAGTGTACCCATCCTCTGATGGCTACTTCCAGCAGGATAATGCGCCATGTCATAAAGCGCAAATCATCTCAGACTGGTTTCTTGAACATGACAATGAGTTCACTGTACTCAAATGGGCTCCACAGTCACCAGATCTCAACCCAATGGAGCATCTTTGGGATATGGTGGAATGGGAGCTTCATGCCCTGGATGTGCAGCCGACAAATCTGCAGCAACTGCGTGATGCTATCATGTCAATATGGACCAAAATCTCGGAGGAATGTTTCCAGTACCTTGTTGAATCTGTGCCACGAAGGATTAAGGCAGTTCTGAAGGCAAAAGGGGGTCCAACCCGGTACTAGTAAGGTGTACCTAATGAAGTGGCCGGTGAGTGTATATATAGACTCGGGATATGAACTCCTAAGCATGGGAGAACACAGACCGGTTATATTGCAAATGAAACAGCAGAGTAGGCTACTTGAGGTCAGCATTCAGTTAGAGCTGCACGATTCTGTATAAAATGTGAATCACAAATCTTTTGCTTAAAATAAAGATTACGATTCTAAAGAACTTTATGATTTTTCAGATTTACAACCCCTGAACATTAGGTTAACAAACAAGATGGCAATAAAATAAGACAATACTCCAGAATAAGCCCACACTCCGGAAAAAGTTTATCTTTTTGGTACTAAAACAATAGGGTTAGGGTTCTTTACAGACGTACCTGTGCATTGCTCTGCCTCACTCATTCTCTTTTGTTTCTGTTTCTTTCCATCTAACTTCTGGGTGAAAGCATCCACTGTACCGGTGGAGCACAAGCACATCTGGCTTGCCCAATACCTGATGTGACATCAAGACGTCGATGTGGACGCTATTAGTGATTGCGTGTTGTCGCAGCAGGGTTAAGTGAATGTTTGAGCTGCAGACTAACTAAGCAATATGATGGCATGTGAGATGGCTGTGACACAGATTTCACTTTACGATGGGTTCCAGTGTTAAGAAGCGGGCAAAAAGCTTTCTAGAACCAATAAAAGAGTCCAATGACAAACTCAAATGACATTAAACAAAGAAATAAAACTTTGAAAGAGAGTTTTGTGAACGCTTTTCCCCGTCATGGATAAGTCATCGTGCCGTCACTATCCTGCTACTCTGTACTGCGCGCTTCAGCTCATGCCGAGCAAGGAGACGTGCATCCCCTGCCCAACATACAGTACAACATACAGTAAGGGCTGCCTTTTGTTGCATAACGTTGTCTTAAGTTTTTTTAAGGCTGAGTAATCAATAGTGTATTTGCATATTGTGCGAGAGTAGAAGATCGGATTCATATTCGTTTTGCCAAGACGCATTTATGTTACCAAATGTAAATGGAACAGTTTTAACAAATCAGTTGCTATCCGATCAGAGAAAACACATGAAGTGACCAGGTGTAAAAAGGCCCCAAAGGGAACATTTCATGTTTGACCATCAGACAAATTTCAGAAGGACTTGCCGAAATGAGGCTGCCCTTGGTGGTGTACATGCTGCTGACCGCCCACTAATCACCTGGAACTCTATCTTTACTAACTAACCACATATTTAAAGTTTATACACCTATATTCTAGATTAAAACGGCTCTTAAAGGAGTCATATGAACCGATTTCATGTTTTCCCTTGTTTTTAGAGTGTAAAAAGATGTCTGTGCATCAGGGGTGAGCGATATGACCCCAAAAAAAATGTCATGATAGTTTTAATTTTATATCATGATAACAATATGTACCACGGTAGAGTTTTTATCTTTTAATAAGGTTTTTATGTAAAAAACAACAACAACAGCGCGCGCATATTAGTGTTGTTTGTGTTTCAATGACGACTCTCCATAGGAAATTAATGACTTCCGGTTTATTTGCCATTTCTTGTCGTGTGCAGTGGAAAGGCGGCTATAACACCGCCCTAATGTACTGTAAAAAAGCTACATTTTATGAGTAAAATTTTGAATACTGTGCAGGTTTTCAGCTACATTGCCGTTGATGTGAAATGCATTCTGGGAAACTTGGCTGTCATAAGTCCACACAAGTCACCTCCTGATGCATCCTCGATAAAAGGGGCAGTTCAAGAACACATCCGGGGATTTTATGTATATGACTGATGACGTTTCACAGTCCACAAGAACAAAACAGTGAACACATATTGAGAAACGGCCCAAGACACACCTGGAGACAATTAGTAACACAAAAGACTACAATGACCATGACCAAGGAACTATACAGACATTATAAAAAAGCCATGAACTACAAAACACATTATTTCAGTGTGTAATAAATGTCTGAAGTAGAACAATGGATGTCTGAAAAAGTGAAAACTTATTTAGCAAAAGGGAAACCAAAGCAAACATGCTAAAATCAAATAGACTACATATATGTATGCATAATAGGCTATACCATGAATGATGGGTTTCATTGGTGTTTACACCAATTACTGTTCTACACTTCAGTAACGGCACCTTAATTTTTTTTAATCATTTCCAAAGTTTGAAATGCTTAAGGTATGTTCCCTCTTTCCATCATTTAGCCTCTCTGCCCGCCACCACCATGTTGAGAAACAGCTTGAAGATGTTGCTGACAGGGGGCAAGACAAAGAGGAAGAGCCGTAACAGCACCGGTTAGTTTTATTGTCTGTATTTATCCACAAAGCAAAAAAAGTATTTTTTTTGTGACGTGACTAAAACATGTTTGATCTCAGTGCATTTTTTATGCATGTCTTTTGAAACTAGCATTTTTTAAACAATTTGTCTAAGCATGCAGTGTTTCCATATGTTTTCTGATATAAGTGAAAAATCTGTAGAAAGATGGCAAACCCACAGATCGCCCACAGTCTGTTCACTGACAGCCTGATACAGTTTGCACAAAAATCACTTGTTAAAAGTTCCAATCAGATTGCATATATCAACTTTTAGTGTGCAAACAAACATATTTTATATGTGTTTGTTAAATGTGTTTGTTACGATTAATAATACACTTGATTTGCAAAGGTTGCAACCATTGTTTTTGGCTCAAAATTATTATTTTTTTAGATGATAAATTAAATATTTATGCTTAGATCTCTTTTCTCTGTTTTATTATCTCTGCAGAAAAAATCTAAATGTATGCTGGTTAGTTAAAAAGCCTGATGTGGGCATCAGCATACAAGCATGTAAATATGCTGGTATGCTGATGTGGCCAGATGGCAGAGGGAAGGTATGAGTTAAATAAATTTGAATAAGTTAATTAACCAAAGGGTTAATAATGCCTGACTACGCCACCCTGGGAGTCTCACCCAGGGAATTTATTGAAAACAATATGCACAGGTTCCCCACTCTGTGGCAAATAGGCAATGGAGACAGAGGTACTGGTATAAAAATAGAGTATTTATTGTAATTGCAAAGTCAGAAGAAATTTAAAATGCATTCACAAGATGCATAAAATGGGACCACAATCACACAAATGGTCCAGAAGGACGACACAAGGAGCTGCAGCCTCGGCTAAATGACCGGCCGTACAGGCCTTTACTCTACGTACACTGCAAACTCACACCACTCCAAAAGCCCCAGTGCACACGGCAAATCACAGCACTCCGTGAGGAAACACCATCACCACCTAAAGAAAGACTTTATTTAGCCCTGCTCTTCATCAAAGGTCTGCAGCTCCTGTAAAACAAAATAACACAGCACACACACAAACACACACTCAAACAGAAACAAAAATGATTTACAAAATTCAGGCAGGCAACACAGCTGACACTTAATGCCTGTCCAACACACAATAACAAAATTAACCAAATTAAATTGAATTAAAGAATAAAGAAACAAAACCAATTGTCACTGAAACAAACAGAAAGAAAACATATGTTCACGCCAGTACGCTGGCAATAATACAAAAATTAACCCAAATCAACAAGTAAATCACTGAAAACATAACTGGACCATATAAGTGCAAAAGCACTCCCACCGCATTAGCGGATTCACAAACGTATCAAAATAGGATTCACGTTCACGAACGCGAATATTCAACCCGGAACAAGACAGCGGTGACGTCACTGCATACCCCTATCACTCTATAAAATGGGGGAAAACTAATCATGTTAATCAGTCGTCACAATACATTTCTGTAATAAACCCACATGAGTGAGACATACCGAATAACAGGCACAGGGACCCGGGAATCAGTGGAGGTGAAGATAATACTCCATAGTGGCAATGCAAAGTTTTAGTTTCAGTTTAATCACTCAGCTGGTGGAGCTCAGGATACACAAGGAGAATAACTTGGCATATACAGTCGTCATCCGCCCATACGCAGCATCGTATTGACTATGATAAAGGCATAAGTTACTAATGAAATGCAAGTCAGTCAACACGCCATTAGAACACAACGTTACCTGAATGTGATCGCATAAACAGATGAAACACGCCGCCGACAAGTCAAAGCCACAATATCTGCAGCCACGGAGATGTTTACAGTTGCAGCAATCGTCCTGCACAGCTGCAGAAAACCGACATGTATAATCCATATTTTAAAGAGATGCACATAGCGGTAATAGTTTCACATACCCAAGATAACAACAGCCCTCAGTCCATACGCCGGAAGCGAAACGGGATACCGGGAAGTGACGCTCGTCTGGGTCACACACACGTATGCTGTTTATATATGCGTAATCCAACCCCCTCTATCGGCCCCAACCAATGAATAAACTAATACTCAATAATTACCTCCCGATCTCTACATGCCACAGTCCACCCCCAAGGTCTTGCATCGTCGCCCCGACGATCAACTTAATCCCATGGCCTAAAAATTGCTGAGGCTACAGTAGAAGCTGTATGGGCCTCCGACACTACCCTACCTACAGGCTGAGGAAGGCGGTAAACATTAGAGTGGTGGCCAGCGGTGGTTCGTCGCGGCCGTCGACCCTCATTCTCATCCCTAACAGACGGAACGCTTACCAACAAGTCTGCAGATAACTCACTGGCTTCTCTTACCCCTAAATCAGGCGCAACAGAAGATGTTGGCACAACTCCTGAAGGCGCTAACGAACCTGTGGAAGATGGTTCTACACAAGCTAGTTCAGCAGAATGTGATACTCCTGGTACCTGGTTTCCCCCTGGAATAACCAACAACCATTCTGGTTCAGACTCGTCCTCCTGCACACTCGCTTGTTCCAGTGGAGGGTTAACTTCAGAACCTTGATGGGTCTGATTACCCTCAAATACCAGTGACTCCCTCTGAACACATGCCTTTAATGAGGACCGGTGAACATGTTTAACCCTGTCTGGCTCACCCAGTGGTGCTACTGAATAGACAGCGCCGCTCGCCTTGGGTGTTTTCACTACCCGATATACAACAGAGCTCCACAAATCCTGAATTTTCTGACGACCCCTCTTAGCATAATCTCGAAGGTACACCAGCTGGCCTTCCTTTAACGGGACATCATGAACACCTTGATCATAATTGGCCTTACGGCGGTCTGCAGCCTGCCTTAACCGGTCACGAGCCCCCTCAAAAGCAACCTGAAGTCGGGCTTGGTGTTCCACCACCCAGTCATGTACAGTACCTGGTACCACCTCCTGGACCCTACCAAGGAGGAAATCCACAGGGAGCCGGGGTTCCTGCCCAAACATCAAGAAGTAGGGCGTTTCCCCGGTGGACTGGTGGGGAGTGGAATTATAACAGAACAACAGTTGTGGAAGACAAGACACCCAATCTCGTTTCTTTGACACTGGGAGGGTACGCAAGAGATTATGCAACGTACGGTTAAATCTCTCGCACTGGCCGTTTCCCGCTGGGTGATAAGGTGTAGTGCGAGACTTTTGAATGTTATACAAGGCACACAGCTGTTGCATTAGACAAGACTCAAAATTGCGGCCCTGGTCGGAATGAATCCGACCAGGAACCCCAAACTTGTAAAACCACTCCACCACCAATGTTCCAACAACGGTCTCGGCCCTCTGGTCCCGAGTAGGGACAGCCATACTGTATTTGGTGAAGACGTCGGTCATCACCAATACATTTTCTATCCCGGTCCGAGACGGCTCAAGGACCGTGAAATCGATTGCCAAAATCTCGTTAGGCCTAGATGCCAGTAAATGACCCATGAAGCTCCGGGCAGCGGGCTGTGTGTCCTTAGCCACCTGGCATCGCTCGCACACCCTACACCACTGAGCTACCTCCAAAGCCAAACTAGGCCAATAACAGCGCTGCCTGACTAGCTCCATAGTGCGCTCAATTCCTTGATGGCCATGATCTTGATGCAGCGAGGTCAGCACCTCCATACGCAGTGCGCTAGGTAGCAATACCTGCAGGAACTCCTCCCCACCATTAGGACGAAGAACTCGACGATAGACTACCCCATCCTGTTCCACTAACCTATCCCACTGACGAAGGAGGGCTAAGGCTGGCTTTGACAGCAGTCGGCGCTCTTCCCCACTAGGGAACCTCTTACTTTCCCACAACCCCAGGACTTCACTAAACACAGGGTCAGTCCTCTGTAAAGACCGCATCTCCTCACCTGAGTAACTGGGAAAAGACATCATAACAGCCTGAGTAACCGGAAGGACCACCCTATCTTCCAAAGCCTGATGTACCTCCACAGGCACACTAGTGCCCAAAGTCTCAATACCCAAACCCCAATTAAGGGAGCATGGTGGGTTCTGTCGTGAGAGGGCATCTGCGTTCTTATTACTTCTCCCTGACCTATACCGGATCTCAAAATCAAAGGAGGCCAGTTGTGCAGCCCAGCGCTGCTCTGTAGCGCCAAGTTTAGCTGACGCCAAATGACTTAGGGGGTTGTTGTCTGTAAACACAACACATTTCTGCCCTAATAGGTATTCCCTAAATTTTTCAGTCATGGCCCACTTGAGCGCAAGAAACTCCAATTTCATTGAGCTGTAATTTGACATATTGCGCTCAGTGGGCCGAAGACTGCGACTGGCGTAGGCAATGGGCCGCACCTGGCCTCCCTGCTCCTGGGAAAGGACAGCCCCCAGTCCTGCATGACTGGCATCCACTTCCAGGATAAACGGCTGGGAGAAGTCTGCATATGCCAAAACGGGTGCTGATGTAAGTTTACTTTTCAGCCCCTCAAAACTCTGTTGGCACTGATCGGTCCATGCCGCCCTGAAGTCCTGGGAAGCTCGCTTTCTGGGCCTTACCTCTGCAAATTCAGCGACTAGCCGATGTAATGGAGCGGCAAATTTTGCAAAGCCCTCGACAAATCGACGATAGTAACTTGCGAACCCGAGAAAGGAACGCAACTCACCAACAGTCTCTGGTTGACGCCACTGTGACACTGCCTCCACTTTACTGGGGTCTGTAGACACCCCTTCAGAGGAGATCACATGCCCAAGGTATTTTACCGACTTCTGGAAAAACGAGCATTTCTCCAACCTAGCCTTTAACCCCTCCCGTTCTAATCGACTCAAAACAACTTCCAACCGCATCAGATGTTGGGCCACAGATGACGAGAACACAACAATGTCATCAAGATATAACAGCAGCGATTGACCTTGCTGATCACCAAATAATCGTTGCATCAGCCGCTGAAAAGTGCTAGGGGCATTACAAAGCCCAAAGGGCATACGGTTGTATTCGAATAATCCGAAGGGGGTACAAAAAGCAGTCTTGGGTTGATCTCTCACAGCCATCGGGACTTGATTGTACCCGCTGGCTAAATCCATGGTGGAAAACCAGCGGGCCCCAGTTAGGGAATCCAAAGACTCCTCAATGCGCGGTAAAGGAAATGCATCCTTACGAGTCTTTGAATTCAACTGACGGTAGTCTACACACATGCGTAGACTACCGTCCTTTTTCTTCACCAACACTATTGGCGAGGCATAAGGGCTACTGCTCTCCTTGATCACTTGTGCCTCAAGCAACTGATTTATATGGGCTTTAACAACCTCGTACTCTGAAGGAGGTATCCTTCGATAACGCTGTCTCACTGGGATATCGTCAACCAGAGGGATCTCATGGGTAATCAAATTGGTACACCCCAGATCGCCCTCGTGTGCAGAAAACACTGAATGATAGTTCCGAAGCAGTGCCTTAACCTGACTGACTTCCTCACAGCTGAGCATAGATAAGTCAATGGCTTCAATCTGATCTAATACTGCACTTACCTGGGAGCCCTGACCACTAGCAGAGAGCACCTGGGAGTCCTGGGCATCAGTGGCAGCAACAGACTGTACCTCTACCACCTCAGTGGGCAAGCTGACCACCAAGACACTATTCAGACTACCCAAAATGCTGCGAGGGTAAAGCAACACATCCAGCGTCCCTACATTCACTACAGGTACATAAACCGTACCCTGAATGACTTTTATCAACGCAGGAGAGGCCAACAATCCAGAAGGCAAACCCTCCTCCAAGGGTTCGAAAAGCACGGTGGTATCTGCAAACTGCCTAGAACATGTTGCAGCCACTAACTTTATAGTACCACCAGGGATACGACATGCGCGACGGCCACGCACTCTAACCTTGCCCACACTACTCTCACTGGGCTGGGTACTAGCTTGCTGACAATGCTGGAGGGCCTGAACCATAATACTTGGGGCTTGTGAAACTGACGGCAAGCTGAATAAGGCGGGGCCATGCTGCCCAAAGAGCTCCTGGTAGCAGCGCCGTAGGATATTCATCCCTAAAACTCCTGGGACTCTAGTGCACGGCCCACCCGGAGGATCCCTGACCACCAGGACCCCGCACTTTGGTACCAGCCTACCGCACAGCTCCACATCCAACTCAATATACCCGACGTATGGTATTGCAAGACCATTAGCGGCACGAAGTTGTAACCAGTGACATGTCTTCATCCCTCCCTGTCCCCACTGGTCGCTATACTCACGGAAATAGCTCTCTGTTATGGTGGACACCATCGATCCAGTGTCCACCAAACAGGGAACTTAAACACCCCCAAAAAGGGCAACGAGATGAGGGCAAGACGAAACTAACTGAGGCACGGAAGTAAAAATAGAGCCATCAAACTCCCCAACCGAACAGTGGCTCTGCAGTTCGGTGGGTACTAGTTTTCCGACCGCTGTACAGAGTGAGCTGGTTCTTCCCGGGTTGCAGGAACAAACCTGGAAGAAGGCCTCGACCGAGGGGGAGCACGCTGTCCGTCGCAGTCCCTAGCAAAATGACCCTCACGTTGGCATCGTCGACATATTACTGGACCACGACGAGGAGAGGTATTTCGGGACTGAAAGCTCTGTAATCGGGCAAGCCCTTGTGTAAGCTGACCTATTTGCTCTTGCTGCAACTTAAGCATCTCGCGCAATTCTGCAAATTCTGAACGTGAACTACTGCTTTCAGCTTGTGGCTCCCCTTGTACCCCACACTGAAACCCATATGCTACCGGAAGTGATTGGCTCCTAGGTCTCGTTCCCCCGGGCATCCCTTCCCGTTCCCAACGTATCGCCTCACCCCGGACATCCAAAAAGGTACATAATGGCTGCCGGCGCACCAATTGTTTAAGTTCACGATGCAATGCCGGATCTAACACAAATTCAACAAATTGGTCGCGCAACAATATTTCTGCATTTGGCATGGCGGAGGACGACTGCTGCTTAACTTTCTCCTGGAGGCCCATCAGGGCAAGGGAGAACTCCAAAAGGGTCTCCCCCTCCCGCTGCCTCCGTGAGAAAAAGGCCTCTTGCAAAGCCACATATGACAACGAACAGCCATACAATTCACGTAGGGCCTCGACTATAAGAGTTGGATTACTTCTATCGGCGTCAGAACGATGCCTAATTTCCTCCCGAGCCTCACCCTCTAAGTGATCGAACAAAAAGAACGCCTGGTCAGCCGTAGACAAGCAACGGGCCCGGATACAAGCCTGTGCCTCTTCGACCCATTCATCAATACCTATACCTGACGTTCCACTAAATTTTGGACATTTCCGGTCTCTAGGGACAAAAACAAACCTATCTGCTGATGTGGCACCATCACCTGGCAAAGTAGGCCTAACCGCTGCTGCCGCGTCATTGCCCTGTGTGGTGTTACTCGCTAGGGAACTTACTGGAGGTTGGTCCTGCTTCAACCTCTCATTCTCCACTCTCAACTGAGTCACCAGGTCCCGTAGCTCCTGCAATTCTCCCTCCATCTTGAACAGTAAGCAAACAATTAAATTGCCTGCAAAAATAAGATTTGAGAAAACAGTTGAACATATACCGCTGTCTTGTTCCTACATACACGTTACAAAAACAAATACACATATACACACTAAACCCAAAACCAATACCAATGTCTCCAAAACAAGAAAAACCACAACAGCAGATCCTGCCGACTACGCCAGTTTGTGGCCAGATGGCAGAGGGAAGGTATGAGTTAAATAAATTTGAATAAGTTAATTAACCAAAGGGTTAATAATGCCTGACTACGCCACCCTGGGAGTCTCACCCAGGGAATTTATTGAAAACAATATGCACAGGTTCCCCACTCTGTGGCAAATAGGCAATGGAGACAGAGGTACTGGTATAAAAATAGAGTATTTATTGTAATTGCAAAGTCAGAAGAAATTTAAAATGCATTCACAAGATGCATAAAATGGGACCACAATCACACAAATGGTCCAGAAGGACGACACAAGGAGCTGCAGCCTCGGCTAAATGACCGGCCGTACAGGCCTTTACTCTACGTACACTGCAAACTCACACTCCAAAAGCCCCAGTGCACACGGCAAATCACAGCACTCCGTGAGGAAACACCATCACCACCTAAAGAAAGACTTTATTTAGCCCTGCTCTTCATCAAAGGTCTGCAGCTCCTGTAAAACAAAATAACACAGCACACACACAAACACACACTCAAACAGAAACAAAAATGATTTACAAAATTCAGGCAGGCAACACAGCTGACACTTAATGCCTGTCCAACACACAATAACAAAATTAACCAAATTAAATTGAATTAAAGAATAAAGAAACAAAACCAATTGTCACTGAAACAAACAGAAAGAAAACATATGTTCACGCCAGTACGCTGGCAATAATACAAAAATTAACCCAAAACAACAAGTAAATCACTGAAAACATAACTGGACCATATAAGTGCAAAAGCACTCCCACCGCATTAGCGGATTCACAAACGTATCAAAATAGGATTCACGTTCACGAACGCGAATATTCAACCCGGAACAAGACAGCGGTGACGTCACTGCATACCCCTATCACTCTATAAAATGGGGGAAAACTAATCATGTTAATCAGTCGTCACAATACATTTCTGTAATAAACCCACATGAGTGAGACATACCGAATAACAGGCACAGGGACCCGGGAATCAGTGGAGGTGAAGATAATACTCCATAGTGGCAATGCAAAGTTTTAGTTTCAGTTTAATCACTCAGCTGGTGGAGCTCAGGATACACAAGGAGAATAACTTGGCATATACAGTCGTCATCCGCCCATACGCAGCATCGTATTGACTATGATAAAGGCATAAGTTACTAATGAAATGCAAGTCAGTCAACACGCCATTAGAACACAACGTTACCTGAATGTGATCGCATAAACAGATGAAACACGCCGCCGACAAGTCAAAGCCACAATATCTGCAGCCACGGAGATGTTTACAGTTGCAGCAATCGTCCTGCACAGCTGCAGAAAACCGACATGTATAATCCATATTTTAAAGAGATGCACATAGCGGTAATAGTTTCACATACCCAAGATAACAACAGCCCTCAGTCCATACGCCGGAAGCGAAACGGGATACCGGGAAGTGACGCTCGTCTGGGTCACACACACGTATGCTGTTTATATATGCGTAATCCAACCCCCTCTATCGGCCCCAACCAATGAATAAACTAATACTCAATAATTACCTCCCGATCTCTACATGCCACACTGATATGATGTTACTTTCAGTAAGAACAAGTCGTGTTCGAACAAGGCTCATTTACTTAACAACAGATGTGTGGATGCACTGTAGATCAGCTGATTCTTTTACTCATTAAGTGTCAAAGTACAGTAGGCCTAACTTCATTCCTGGCCCGCTGTGACCTCATCATTTTGTGTCAGTCATAAAAAATGCATACTAGGAATAGGCGGCATGACGGTATATTCCGTTACCGTAAAATAAAATGTCAGAAGTTACAAATGTTTCTATTTCGTGCATTCTGCAGAATGTAAATAAATGGGCGTGGGTGATTGATGCGCCGCTTGCTCATAGTTCAAACATCTTTGATCAGAAAGAAAACGTTATGTTCTAAAGCCCGGGATACACTGCACGATTATTGGCTGTCCCAGACGAAAGATCGTCATTATGAAACAATCGCTGCGATTTCTGTTATCGTGGCTCTTCAACGGTGATCCTATGTTGTACAGTGAGAGAGGTTCAAAGACGGCCGTTTTTACGGTCTTGCGTCAAAAGATAACCTACAATAGTTTTCTGACAGTGTCAGAAATTCAGCATGATCACCGCACAGTGTGTTTGCTTCTACGATCTGCGTACTGGTATTTGTTTACCACGAGCGCATGCTGGTGACGTTGCACAACGTGTGACACTGCCGCCGAAGCTTCCGTGTCATCATCATACAGTCTACATACCTGTCGTACCCGAGTTTAAATGATCCATGTTGCACAGTGTGATAAGTTAATGATCTTACAAGAGGGCAAAAATCCTGCAGTGTATTCCGGGCTTAATAGAAAGTAAAGAGCGACAAGACCTTTAAACATGGCTCATCGCCTCATAGCACCTGTCATATTTATAATATCCATGTCTACATAGAGATCCATTTCTCATATACAGGTATATATCCTGTCTGTAGGTTTGTGCATATATTCATACTTTTCTTTTTACATATTGCCTATTTTTAATGTACTCTATACATAAATACACTCTAAAAACAAACGGTGCTAAATAGCACTAAAATTCTAAAATATCAATACCAGGTGGAATTATGAACAAATGTAAAACAACTTCAGTACGATTTCACTTTAAACATAGGTACACTCAAAAAAATAAAAAGTTGGATTTACTTAAAAAAAACTTTGTCAAGTGGGTTCCACATAGCTTTGTGAAGTAATGTCAACAATGTAAGTTGTATTTACTAAAAAGTTTGTGTAAAATTAACAATTTAAATGTTGCATGGACTAAAGAAATCCTAGTAAAGTCACTATTATGAAACATTTAATTGATTAAAAATAATGATTTAATAACTCCATAACAATGAATCAATCAACCAGATTGCAGCTGCTCACCTTTATTTAATTACAGTTAATCAAACATATCACAAACATATTTGAAATGCAATGTAACATTTCAAACTGTTTGTTGGTTTGTTTTGTTCTAAAATATATCAGAACAAGTTAATTAACTTATACTTGGCCACTTATTACTTAGGTACCTATCTAATCATGCTACACTTTTGCAAGAGGGTACAACAATTCTGCCAGAACAACAATTTTCCCATAATACACTGCAGCATCATCAGCCAATGAGATGCAAGTCTGTATTGGTTTTATTAATCTGTTACTTTTACGCAACAATGTTATATTGGCTGAACAAATAATTTTGAAGTAAAGCTGACAAGACACAGTCTTTTGTTGAAATTACTAAGTTAAATTAATCATATGCCATTACTTGTCTTTGTTAAGTAAAGTGAAAAAGAAATTATTTAGTAAAACTGACTCCAACCAAGTTCATTTTTTTGAGTGATAGTGCATTGTTACTTTTTTGGTACCCTGTCAGCTGGAATAAATATTTACCCGCTCGCAAAATGAAACTAATGAAAGACGCGGAGATCATCCACTTTAGGTTTATCAGTGAAAGCGTAAAGATAGCGCTTTACTGTGTGTTCGCGCTAGAAGTCAGAAAAGATGTAAAACATTGTGCTCAGTACCTCAGATTCGATAAATAGGTGCAAAATGCGATTATTAAATCGCTGTCTGAAGCCCTGCAAAAGTTATAGTGCGTGGCATATTTCAGCAAATTTTTATATTCCAAAAACTGTAAAAAAAAATGTTTACTGTGAAATATACAGTTGCTGTGAAATAAAATGACTTATTCCATGAAATGGATTTTTGGTCATACCACCCACCCCTAATGCATACTGTAATTATTGTTTTAATACAGGCTTTTGCATTATTGTAATATGATTCAATTTCAATGTAGATTAAAGAGCAGCTTGTAAATTCTGCTAACCATCTCTTTGGTGCTTCTGCCAAAAATCTTTTTGCGTTACAAAAACATGTTTGATTCATACCTGTACTCCAAACCAGATGGTCTCAAACGATCTGATGTTTATATCCATCTGTATATTTTATTGAGTAGAAGTGAAAGAATATTAATGGGTCAATGTGTGTGATAGTTGATACCTGGATAAATTAAATCTCATCCTTTATCTTGCAATGATGAAATGAATTTTAAAGTTGAATTAGCAGCTTCAAGGACTTTAAAGTTAAGTCAGGGATTTAGATACATTCAGGGAAGATGTAAAGAAAGAGGGAGACATTTAAACAGCACATATTATGCCATCGCATTGCATGTAGTGTGTCATGTGGTTTTAATAAATGGTAAATGGACTGCATTTATATAGCGCTTTTAACAGACCTAAGGCCATCCAAAGCGCTTTACAATTAGCCTCACATTCACCCATTCACTCACACATTCATACACCGACGGCGGTGTCAGCCATGCAAGGCGCCAGCCAGCTCGTCGGGAGCAGTTGGGGATAAGTGTCTTGCTCATGGACACCGCGACACTTGGTCTGGTGGAGCCGGGGATTGAAACACCAACCTTCCGGTTTGTAGACAACCTACATGAACCACTAGGCCACTGCCGCCCCAAGTGAATGTAAACAGTCTGCAAAAGCTGAAGTTATTGGTTTTCAAAAGAAAAAGGTAGCTGGAAGGAGCCATGCAGAGTTCAAATCCCTTTTCTGTAAAGTTGCTGCGTCACGCCTGTCATACGTGGTCTTTATGCAGTCATGTTGAGAAGATGCTGTGCTCTCTCTCTGCACTGTGTAAGCGAATTCGGTTAATTCTCACCTCCAGAGGAGGAGGCTATGAACAATCAGTACTTAAAATTCATCTTCTGTACGATAAGATACAGTAACAGTCACTGATGACTGCTGCTCTGATCTGTAGGCTGGGTTCACCATGAGGGATGGGTTAGTGCAGTCAATTTGGACCAGAACAGCTAAAAAATCAAAAATCCAAGCTCTCGCAAGAAACCACTAACATCACATACAGTACTAGGAACATACAAGACCAAAGAATGAAGGAAACACTGGGGTTTAAATGGAGAAACTAATCAGAGTTTTTTGTAAACCATTAGGGTGGGGCAGCAAGGACAGAACTATAACATGAACAAAGAGCAAAACTACAAGAGGAAAGGGAAGTGACAACTACGGAACTACAGAATAAGAGTTAACTAAATATTAACACATAAACCCAACCAAGTAAGCAACACACACAAAACATTATCCCACTATTCGTGTGGTTTACATTATATGCATATACGCACCGATTGCCAACAAAACACAGACATTTAATGCAGTCACACCGCCTGTGACTCAAGACCAGGTTGGGATCGCTCCATTTTAACAAAATCCAGTGTTAAACACACACGCACGACTCCACTGCTACCTTGGATAAACTGATATCCATTGTTTTCATAAGTAGGGTTTGGTATAGTTTGAATTTGAATGATTCCGGTTCCGATTTCGATTCCGGTTCCTAACGATTCTCGATTCCGATTCTTTTAAGAGGCAAGGTCAAAAAAGTTTGATATTTCAAATGAGCTAACCAATGGTCTTTCTGAAGGCAATAGGCTGACCTTCTCCATCAATTTGAATATATGAACTTTTTACTTTTTGTGAAGTTTACTATGAAAATATAATATAAATATCAAATCTATGAACTTAAATATAAATATTATAAATTATGAATATATTTTCACAGGGGTAAACTTTCCTCAAGAGAGCTTTATTTTTGAAAACCTTAATGAAAACACATTTACACATGAGTGTATGATGCTGCATGTTTCCGTGCTCCCACTGATGGGCTAACCTGGTGCACAATAAAAACAATAGGAAACAAACCCAGTCCAGATTAGGAACAGGTACAGTATAAAATCAGAAACTTTCTCTCACACCACCCCTTTAGTATACTTTTTTATTTACTCACATTATTTCCCACCCACTCATGTTGAGAAACTGACAGCAAATGTATTGAGCAGGTAAGAGATAAAAAAAGAGAGAGCAAGAGATCATAAATGTTAAGGATTATTTGCACATCTTCGTTGCAACATATAGTCTGTATATTAAAATCTGTATTATGCGCTCTGCTTTCAGAGTGTTTCTGTTTTTAATCTACATTTCTTATTTCATGCATTTACCTTTCCATTCCCTTTATCCTCAAACCCACATCTCTCTCTGCCACAATCACCCTTCTACTGTATGTTCCTCCTACACAGCAGGTATAACAGCAGGTTTATTGAAAGGTGTGCGCGTGTTTTCTCAGTAAATAAAAATGCTGATTAAATGTTGATGCTTCCAAAAGTGTCCATTCCTCTGCTATACTTACATTACACTGCTTTGTTTTTATATATGTATTTTTAGATTTTTCACATATAATGCTCACTAGAAAAGGGTTGTCCCTTGCTGTAATACCTAGTTCTGACTAGAAATAGCAAGTAAGAAATTCTGTTTGTGGCTATAACAAACCAAAAGATGTTGGCTATTTAAAAACTAGTCATTTATATACTTCCCACAACTTCATGGTAATACATGCTTGGCTTCTTACAGATGTAACCCTGCTTTCTGTTATAATCTGCATTGAAGGTTGTTCTTTAAATTCATTTGTTTGTAATGCCCTTCCAGTGATTCATTGATTAATTGATTAATTCTTTGGATTAACTCTTCCCCCCATTGACAAGTTATCTTGTTTATATGTAAGTTTTTATGGCAATCCACAATTCTGCTAATATCCACTAGATGGCACTCTTAACCAACTTATAAAACACTGAAGCATCCACTGATCCATAAACAGTAAAAACTTTGTGTATGTTTTGATCATCTCTCTGAATCTGATCTCTAACAAAAGTCATTTACACAAATTTAATTAATTTTGTATTTTTTAAAGAACCTACCCATATTTGAAGAATAGAGAAAAAAGCATGAAGATACACTGTGAAAAATAAAGGTACAAAAGCTATCATTGAGGCCGCAGTACCATTTAGGTACCAAGTACTAATATGCACTCTTTGGGTACAAAGGTTTACCTTTTTGAAAGGGTACTGTCCCAGTGACTGCTTTTGTACCTTTATTTTTGAGAGTGTAGGAAAAAAACTTTTTTTGTTTAAAAGCAGAGGGGCTGTTTTTTATTTGATTTATTGTATGTTATATTTAAAGAAGAACATTTTCTGGAAGGTATTAAACTTTTGTGAAAAGCTGACGATGGCAACTTTTTTTAAACGCTGGCGGGAAAGAGTTAAGTACACTGCAGTATTACTCTACATTTAAAGCATTTTGAGCAGATAAAAGAAGGCTCTTCTGTAAGCTGTGCTCTGCCATACTGTAATACAGTACTGAACATTTGTCAGCTGCCAGCTTGGACCCACTGTACCCACCGTCTGCCAGGAAGTGCCATATCGCATTCAGTCTCTCAGGCACAGTAATGTGTGAGTGTGTGTTTGTGTGAGGTATTTTTGATTGGACTGACACTTTTTCATAACAGTGTTGTTCGCCTGCTGATTGCTCAGCATAAGCTCTGACGCAAACACTCCACATAGATCTGCGTCACCATGAGGAACCCACAGAGTTCTCACACAGACACACACTTTAATTATGGCCAACAAAAAATTACTGTTGTTGCAGAAAACATACTTTTTTCTCTTCTCTACTCGGAATGGTCTACATCTTACCTTTCTTCATTCTTGATTACATTTACATTCACACATTAATCCAAAGCGAATTTTTAAACATCAGTCTTGACTTGTTCTCAACATTCACTGGTCTTGGTGGTCTTGACTACAACACTTCTATGACGCATTATCAGCAAATGTGAAAGTAATTAATTCACTTAACAAGCAGAGTTTAACCATAAGGAACAGATTTCTTGGTGCCTCCTCTATATCTCTTACACTTAAAATGAGATGCCCATTAACACTTTCTGTTACTTTTTAACTTTTAAACGTTTTGGCAGCTCCTCAGTTCCTGTGTCCTCGTGGGATAATGTGTCCATCCACCACCTACTTAAAATCTCTGTGGAAGCAGGAGACCATCTGGGTATTTCTCTTAAATACTAAGAGTAGTGATCACCTGGGGATTATCCAAGCCATAACATGGCTTGTTGGAATGCTTGATTCTGATTAGCAAGTCACAACATTTACAGGTTATTTGTTCCCAAATAACAAACATGCAAAACTAATATCCCGCATGCTGCAAATCATTTTGACAGGTACAGTTTAATATAACACAAGATTAAATATAAATATGTCTTTAAATAACATATGACATTATATTTACAAATGATTAAACCAAATAGTGTGTTTGTGACATTTGAACGTATTGTCTAATCTCAAAACTGGAAAAAAATGGTTTTCCTTGCACACGGTCTGGATTCTTTAAAATTATCAAATAAAATATTTCAAATCAATATTTAATGTTCCTTACCTTACTTATGAGGTAAATAGCTGTGTAATAAGGGGGATAATGTACACTTCATGTCGGGTCTTGATCACACTGTCGGGGCTTATTTCTGCGATAACAACCGTCTGCCTATACATTATCCCTTACACTTTTACTCTCAGTTGCATGCACACATTAAAGCACATTCACTAACCGCAAGGCCAAATAACTTTTTATGAAGCACATTTAAATTCATCTTACATGGACCAAAACCAAATGACACATTTTGGACAGCATGGATGCTTTCACTAAGTGTGGCTGGAAGGAATATAAAATTATATAGAAAAATATATACTTTATTATGTATATTCTTCCTCTTTCTTTATTCATTCTGTTTTACTTTGAAGTTAAGAGAGCTGCTACTCTTGCCTTATGCTCAGCTCGTCAATGTCACTTCTCTCCCAGCCGTCCAATCACAGTTTTATTTTTAAATAAAAAGAAAGAAAGAGAAAAAAGGAAGAAAGTAAAAAAAAACAACTATGAATATTGTTGTTGTATAGTTTTAAAGGTCACATATTGTCAAAACTGAAATTTTGTGGCTTTTTTCATGATAACTGAGGTCTAGGGGCTATGTAAGTATCATATAAGTTTCAAAACAGTAATTTAAGAGTCAAATGCACACAGCCTGCTTGAAGTAGCTGTGAGTTAAAACGGTTCGTTCATACTTCCGTAAAGTTGCTATGTCACCAATACACAGTCGCCACCTTCACTCTCCACCCCACGCTGTCCACCGTCCACCACCCCACCCCCTTTTGGCCAAACAAACCTCTAAGGAACATCACACCATGTGAGAAAATGCAGTTTAATTGATGGATGTCAGGAAACTAAATCATTGCACAGGCTTCTGAAAAACATTTATATACTAGAACAATGGCTAATGTTCATTTATTCAGAAATTCGCTTCTGATAGCAGCTGATGGTGATTTATGCGATTTATCATGCAGTCGTAACTTTTAAGTTACATTATGGAGCCAGAGAAAACTGAACTGATATATTGTAAACAGTTCTACAACACTAACATGATGCTAACAAGATGCTTACGTGTTGTTTTTTAATGTTAAAGTCTTTGGTAGCCACAAGTTTTGATAGAATATCTGTTGGAAAGACGTTGTTTGTTTTCTTAATTTACAGACACCGGACCTGTTGGTGTCTGTTTGTTTATTGAGTTAAACATGGTAAGGTTAAAATATCTTAGTGTCTGTGTCTGTTGGTTTACTAACCTAACATTTAGTGCACAGAAACTAACATTTAGTGTATTTCCAAGGGTAACGTTATTTCAACTGTGTATTTCACTCATAAAACAACAGGCCTATCAGTAGAGAGAAGCTGTGAAAAATATATAGAGATTGTTTTTGGTACTTAAACTGCAAATATATATTCTAAAGGACATCATAACCTAAAATAAAACTCTAGAATTCTTAGAAATATGGGACCTTTAAACTTTCTATCGGGCATTCACACTGACAGGAATCTGTAGCAAGAAAGCCACCATTTACTTTGTATATTTTGTGAGAATTTTACTTTCAACTGTTAGAACTGTGAAAAAAGAGTTCAACTTTATGCAAAAATGAGCAGCAACACAACTGGCAAAGACCAATGGGGACAGACTATGATTTTCTGCCTACAGCAATTGAATCACTGTCAGTGTGCACAGCTCTCGAGTCTTGCTCTGGCAAGACCTATAAAAGGATGTTGTGACTGTTATGAATTTGATCCCCACTGATGTCCAGTAATTCACTTCAGGAATGCAGCTGTATTGCAGTCCCCAAAGTTCATCTCTGCACATAGAGCTAATGAGCATCTAAATGTGCTGTTGTTATATGGCTGATTCTTTATTCATTTTGAATAATTAAAATGTGTTAAAGGGGTAATATTATGAGTTTTTTTAACATGTAAAATAAGTCTTTGTTGTCCCCAGAGTGTTTATGTTAAGTTCAACTCTTTCTCCGCCATTGAGTTATCTCTTCAATTAAAGGATAATTCCGGTATTTAACACTTTGGGTCTCATTTCTGGTTTGTTTTGGATGAACTACAGTGATGGACACAGAAATTTTGACAATGGGTCGTGTCTTGAGTTTTTGACTTGTTTAGAAGCGTCTCTTGACTGCTTCAGAATGGAAGTCAATGGCCATGCACAAACATGTCATTAAAACAACACTTAACGTTCATTTTCAAAACTGTACTACTCACCCAGTGGTGCGTGGTGTTCGTTGATGTTTAAAAACAAGTTGTGAAGCGAAATACAGTTTCTGTCGTGTTTTATTTGGCATTTTGTAAAATTCCATTGATCTCTCTTGTAAGACTCATTGCTCGCTGATATATCACTCCGCCACTGGGAAACAGAAAAGGGTCTTTTTACATGTGGTAGTAGTTTTTTCGCTCGGTTTCTCTCAGAATAAATTTTTCCCATATTTGTAGGGCTGGACCAGAATATTTGAATATTTGTTCCGTGGGTTGACATTCGATTTTCAGTTTTGAGATTCGAATATATATATTAATATTTCACAGCGTTAATACAGAGCTTTTGCCAAGCAGGAAGTGCGCTTTACGCTCCCGCTCTATAGGTGGCGCAGAGAGACCAACATCCATAGCCAACAACAGCCACCAAACGCCACCAGTGGAAAAGATCGCCTCGAACGGAAAGCGCGCTTCCTGCTTTGGCATTCACGCTAATAGTGTTGTAAATAACGTTCAGTTTCTTGCAAAAACTGATTGATTTGCTTCACAAGACGTCAATATGTCACACGGAGTTATGGGGGATTACTGTTGTATTGGATATATATGCTTTAGCTCTTAAAGTGTGCGGATCGGTTGACTTGCATGACGGAGCACTGGGGTTTCTGCAAAATATCTTCTTTATTGTTTTGCTGATGAAAAAACATATTGGCTGGTGTAAGTGTTAGTAAATAAACTTAATTTGGAAAGTATGCTACCGTTTTATTACAGTTTGTTGAACTTCATTCATTTATTTTCGTTGTTTTATTTAAATAGCCTACCCTTTACGTTGTCAGTAATTACTGTGCTGTTAATTTCTGATACGGGAGTGTTTGTTTGTTAGAAAAATGTAAGGCTACCTTATTAAAAGTGCTCTTGTGTTTTGTTTCACTAATGCTGTTCTCGCAGGACGCGTGACAGGCATGCCGAGTGTGCTAACGCTTCAGACTCAAATATAGAGCGGAAGTATATACGCGGTTGTGAGGTATCTGAAAAAATAGTTCCACTATAGCAAATAACACGGATTGAAATCATACATTGCGCCAATATATTTGTTTTTAATCATCAACGAACACCACGAACTACTCGGTGAGTAGTACAGTTTTGAAAATGAACGTTAAGTGTTGTTTTAATGACATGTTTGTGCATGGTCATTGACTTCCATTCTGAAGCAGTCAAGAGACGCTTCTAAACAAGTCAAAAACTCAAGACACGACCCATTGTCAAAATGTCTGTGTACATCACTGTAGTTCGTCCAAAACAAACCAGAAATGAGACTGAAAGTGTTAAATACCGGAATTATCCTTTAAGAGAAAATGCTTCCCTGCCATAGACAAGTTTTTTTAAGGCAATCCATGTTTCCACTATTTTCCACTAGGTGGCACTCTTACCCAGTTTATAAAACCCGGAAGTATTCCCTTAGGGCAGTGTTTCCCAATCCTGGTTCTCGAGTACCCCCTCCCAGAAAGTTTAATCAGTTAAATCAGGTGTGTTAAACAAGGAGACATCTAAAACTTTCTGGGAGGGGGTACTTGAGGACCAGGATTGTGAAACACTGCCTAAGGGCAAACAGTAAGAACTCTGTGTATGTTTTGATCATCGCTCTGAATCTGATCTCTATCAAAAGTCCTTCACAAAAATGCAATTACGGTATTTTTGGTAGAAACCTAGCCATATTTGATAGGTGACAAATTAAGAACAAATGAAAACAGGATGAAACTTTTTTTTTGAAAGGAGAGGGTCTGTTCTTTCATTGTTTATATGTATGTTTATATATTTAAAGAAGAACATTTCTGAAAGGCATTAAACTTTTGTGAAAATCATAAAAAATGCTGGTGCTGGCTGGCAACTTAAAAAAGAAACACTGGCGGGGAAAGAGTTTTGCTCAAAATACCTCACAGATAATTTATTACAGCATGTTAAAATTGCCATTTTGTAGGTGTAATCAAAAAAGTACAGTTTTTGGGTATGCCGTTTAAAATGCAAATGAGCTGATGAAATGCAAACACTGGTTGCAATAATGATGGTTTGTTGAAATTGAAACTCAGTTGTGGTGTCAATTATTTGTTGTCTCTCTTTTCCTCGCTGTATTAAAGGGGACATTCCAGAAGATGTTTTTAAGATATTAAATACATTTTGATGTCCCCAGAGAACATATGTAAAGTTTTAGCTCAAAAACCATATAGATAATTTATTGTGGCATGTTAAAATAGCCACTTTATGGGTCTAAGCATTGTGTGTATCCCTCTAAATCCAAATGAGCTGCTCAGGTGGCCGTAGTCTCAAGCGCTCGTGCTGTAGACAAGACATTCCATTCTCTCACGAAAGAAGTTAGTAAGAGATGTTCAGCATTATATATTTGAACAAGTTTAAAAAGTCAATCATCTGTTTTATGCATACTAAATGTTTATCAGCAGATGGGGAACATTGTGGAATAAAAATAAAGACTTTAAGGTCTCATGCTGCCAGTGTTTTAAACAGGCACAATGATTTTCATGTTACAATAAAATCCACTTCCACAAGCACTCAGAAGTTTACTTTTTGACCAAACCACACGAGCACATTTAAATGATCTGTAAAACAACACGTTTAATGCTTAACTTTAGAGAAACAGATCAAATGACATGTTTAAGTTTATTGTGTATGATTGAACACATATTCGCGTTTCTGTCAGTCTCTCACTTTCTGTCTTGTAACTCCTCGTATTCATTTGAAACTTCAGAGAAACATTAAACAACATATTTATGCTTATTGTGTATGATAGTGAATAGTGAAGTGATAGTTGTTCTCTCACTCTGTCTCGTGCAGTGCATTAATCCTCGTGTTCATTTATATAAACTTCAGAAAAACATTAAACAACATACTTTTATTGATGAAAGTGAACCGTCGCGTTGCTCTCTCTCTCGTTCATTCGCTCACTCGCTCTCTCTCACTCACTCGCTCTCTCTCTTGCACTAAGGTAACGTTAATCATTTAGAACGTTAATTTAACCTTTAGAAAACCATTAAAACTACAAGTTATAAGATTGTAGGCTACTGTTTGTGTTTGAGGGAATACAAACGCGTCGTGCTGTCAGTAATTTTTTCTCTCTGTCTCTCGCACTTAGGGTTGCCACCCTTGTCTGATCAAAAATGACCCAAACAATTGGTTTGCTTACAAGCCCCCTACCCCCCCCCCCCCTCCATAGCATAATATTTCTATAGACCTATGCAATTATTGGCAACACTATTTTTCATGCTTTCTGTGTTGGTAGAAGCACTGGGGACCCGATTATAGCACTTAAACATGGAAAAAGTTTGATTTTCATGGAATGTCCCCTTTAAATAGCAGTGCTGTAGTTGGACAGTGCAAATTAAGGGGTGGTATTATTGTAATCAGACTAGCTACCTACGTCACAAAACAGGCAAAATCTGAAAAACCTATTTTTTTCACATGCTTTTAGATAATAATTTATAAAAACTTTACTAAAAGTTACTGGGCTGATCTTTTTTTTCATTTTCTAGGTTGATAGAAGCACTGGGGACATAATTATAGCACTTAAACATGGAAACATTTTACTATGCTCAATTTTACATAGCTCAATGCTATGACCACTTTAAAATGTTAAAATTACAATAAACCATGTGTGGTCTTTATGACTTAAGTTCCTTCTTTAATGGAAGTCTGAAAGATTTATTTTAACTATTGTATTATTTTCCAGGTGATAATTGTGAGTTGGTTCTCTCTCTTTAGCCACGCAATTTCCTAACCCCCATTTCCTATATAAATAATAACTATGATAATTTGCTACACAGTAGACTTTTACAATTTTCCTTAGAACTGGAGTTTGAAAACTGTACCCAGTTTGAAAACCCCTAGATTAGATAATGTCAGTGTCAAAATGTCATACTTGGAGTTGGTGGTTTTGATATATCCCCTAAATTGTTGTATGTATATAAACACTGTATGAGGCACTCGGATATTGATAATACACGCATAATAATAATAAAATCAGTCCTAATCATACAGTATTAGTATATAATGTATTATACACTCTTAGTCTTCACCCTACCTTGGTTGAAGAGCCACATTCAGACTGTCAGCCCACACATCAGGCTTCTCTTTTCTCCACCTCTTCAGTTTTACCCTCTTGTCTGCTGGGAACAGACTGAAGAGCAACTCATTTGTGTAGAGGACCTGTTGCAACTACTGACAAGTCCATCACTATCCTGTCACTAATGTGTGCATCTTGTCTACCAGAGTTTCAGCAGGTGACAGATAAAAACATTTGTTTGATGGACAAGTCTGATGTGTTGGTATTGCTGTGGATGTTGAGATGTCAAATATCCTGCTACCCTGCTGAAGCCTTCTGTGCAGCTGTGAATGTAGAGCAGCTCTCCTTAAAATTGTGCCAATAATCAGTCTGCCAAGGATTTAAAGCCGGACATAACAGATTTAAAACTACATAAACTTAATGTTGTAGCAAAGCCCTGATCATATTGTATTTGGAAATCTTGTGTACAAGCAAGAAACTGAAGCAAATCTGGTAAAAAGTGTCAAAATCCTCCCAAACATTGTGTCACTTTCTCTTTCCCCTGTTCATCTCCGTCCCAGCTGTCTAACTTTTTTGATCACTCGCTCTGGGTTTTTTACTGTACCAGGCTGAGCAAGTGTTTAAGGCACAATTTCGTAGAGGATTTCTCTGCCTTTGTGGAGTGAATGTTGGTAAAAATCAACTTCTGTCCTGACTACTTCGAGGGGATGGTCTATGGGCGATTCATTTAAACACAAGCAGGAGAAATGACAGGTTTAAATTGATGCACATTAATATTATGTTAGAGTACCGCTGCTTGTGTTGTTAGTAAACATGCTGTACAACGTTTTGTACATGTACTGTATATGTAGGGGCCTCCTAAGATATTTCAGAGCAATTGATAAAATAAGCTTGTGCAACTTTCACACACTTGCAAAATGAAACAAAAATAAAAGAGTCTTAGGGCAGACCCTTTAGTTTTATCAACGATAACTTAAAAACTGCACTGAACACTGTGGGTTCACACTAGAAGTCAGGACCGATGTACAAACAGTCCTTTGAGTGTGTCTGAATCCACTTTTGCTAATTTAATGAAAGGGAAAATGTATGCAATAAACCAATGAGAGTCTCATCTCCCATCCCCTTTAAAAGTCAGTGATGTTCCTATTCTGTTAATGAGTAATGGGTGTGTTGTGGGCATAACATGCAATAAACCAATGAAAGTCTCATCTCCCATCCCCTTTAAAAGCCAGTTGTGCTTGCGCCATGCAGATTCCCCATTTAGATGGCATAACTGAAAAACTAAGCAGAGGAAAGACCCCCAGTTTAAGATTGATGTTAAAAAAATGTATTTATATTGAAATTTTTATTTTTTGTATTGAAAGCTTTGTTTCTCTTTAAAAGTCGTATTGTTTTAGTCATGGGAGTACGCAGGGTTTTCTGTAAATGTATGCACTGTAAAAAAAATTCTGTAGAAATTAGAGTATTATTGGGTATTATTGACAACTAGCTGCCAGTAACTTACTGTTGATTTTATATTTATGTTATTTCCTGGCAACAGTTTGTTCAAAGTTGAATGAACATAAAACATTTTCAGTCTTTATCTTCTGCAGTAAGTTACTGGCAACCAGTTGCATAATTACAGCATTTTTTGACAGTGTGGATAGCCTTCATGTTCAGTATCTCAAAAAATAAGAACAAGAAAAAGTTGCATTTTAAAAATACTTTATTTGTGACAAACAGGAGATAAAGAATTTATAAACGTGTAAAGAGATTAAACGTTTCAGCACAGACAGCACCGTGAGTTTTTTGAAAACTATTACTTAAAAAAGTTCTCATCTTACCATATCCACAGGTACAATGTCATCATATACAATAAATCCATCAGGAAGCATTTAAAAAAAAAACATTTTAAAATAAATGCATTATTTCCATTTCCATGCAAAACATTTAATTACTTAACAGGCTACAGCTAAAACAGCTCTTTATGCCTCGAAATCGGTCCTCATTTATGTCCAAGAGACTCAATAATAAAATTTTATATTTTAATCCTTCATATTGAAAAATGTTTGTGTGCTGTCCATGTGTATAATAAACAAACGTGATTTGTGGTTTTGTTAATAACGCATTTTGATGTCCCATGAGGAAACAAGCTTATAAATTAAACAAAATTATGTATCTTGAAAATGTGAGTAGGAGAAAGGTTCCTGCGATGGTTGAGGTTAGGGAATGGGGTAGGTAAGGGGAATAGAATATACAGTTTGTACTGTATAAAATGCATAACGTCTATGATTTATTATGTTTTTGGCTGTGTACATTTCAATGTCCCCACAAAACATTGAAACCAGAATGTGTGTGTGTGTGTGTGTGTGTGTGTGTGTGTGTGTGTGTGTGTGTGTGTGTGTGTGTGTGTGTGTTTGAGAGAAAGAGGATGAGTGAGTAAGGGTGACTAATGTAAAAGTAGATATATGTGCTTTGGTCTTAACAGATGTCTGTGTTGTTGCACCATACTGATTATTTCAAGTGCATCTGCTTTTATACATATTCACACTGTACAAAAGAACTGCACTCATTGACTTTTGCTGATGATGTGGACAAAATAAAAAATCACCTTAATACTTTGTTTTAAGCTGCTTTTGGAATTATCTGCACATTGCATGATCACATGAAAAGCATTATGAAATGTACACAGCCAAAAACATAATAAATCACTTCTTATAGACAAATATGTTTCCCAGTGATCACATAATACTCTATTTTGAACAACACAAATGCATAGTAGTTCTGTTAAGTGTCGAAAGCAAACCCAGAGCATCACCTGCTCGACAGCATATCAACACCAAGATCTCTTTAATATCTTAATTGTTCATATCATGACATATGGGAGAACAATTGGAGACGTTTGCTTATATTTCCTGCTATTTGATTGTTCTCACGTCTTGTGGATTTTACAAGGCTCAAGAATGTCTCAAACTCTGCTTAAATTTAATTTCAATATAAACACAAACATTTTGAATCAAACTCATCTGAATCATTTGAGCAATATATACAATACAGTTTTAAAGCTCTGTATTTATGTCTCCTGTACTTTATTTTCCTCTTGCCAGCATAATGTGTACATCTTAAAGGTGCTCTAAGCGAATTGACGCGTTTTAGACCATAAAACATTTTTTGTTACATACAGCAACCATCTCCTCACTATCTGCTTGCTGCCTGTCCGCTGATCAAACTGTAAAAAAACGCGATCTCTGTAGACAGCCTAGGCTTCACAAACGGCAATAACAACACAGTGGCCAAACCTACAAACAGAAACCATAACAAAGAATTCCAGCCAATAAACGACAAGAAGGATTTGGGGGTGGGGGTTGGGCGCGTTCATGAAAGCACGGAAGGGAGGGGGAGGAGTTAACTACGCTCCATCTGTTTGAAACCAATTCAAACGTCAACAAAAACTAACGTCTCGCAGTTTCGCTTAGAACGCCTTTAACTGTGAAAACTTAACACACAATCCTTAATTTTGTTTATTTTTTGTTGAATGCTAAAACACACCGCATGCTGTACTGTATACTTTTCTTTGTGGGTCTTTTGAGCAGCGGTGATTGTATATAATGCTGTACACCAGTGGTTTTCAATCTTGTCCTAGGGGACCCACAGCTCTGCATATTTTGTATGTCTCCCTTAACTGACACAACCAGTTCTGTTCATGGATCTCTCCCTTAATGAGCTCATGATCTGAATCAGGTGTGTTAGATAGGGGAGACATGCAAAATCTGCAGGGCAGTGGGTCCCCTAGGACAAGATTGAAAACACTGTCAGAAAAAAGATTTAAAACTGTACCTTTTCTGTCACTGGGGTGGTCCCCTCAAAGGTAAATTTTTGTACCGTTTATGGGTCAATACTGGATATGGAAATGTTGCACCTTTTGGGGTACAATATTAAACCCTGAGGACCTATTGTGTACATTTAAGGAGCAATTTTGTACCAGTTAAATGTTGGGGCACAAAACATTTGGTGCTATTTGATGCATTCTGACTTATTAACACTGTTTAAGAGTTTTAACCCTCATGCTAAACATAAAGAAAGTGTCAAAAAAGCAGTTGAGCATCCTGTTTCCTACAAGTTTGGGAAAGTTTCGAACACGGGTATCTGATATGACTGATTGACCCCATATTCCTTTTATGGGCCATTACCCCCTGGAAAAGCATGCCTGCCCTGCGCGTCATGTGAGAGTGAGAATGCACATTAGCATTGCTCTGTCGAGTAGAAGTCACCTTTATCAAACCACAGAACGTGACAACTTTGTTTTATCAAGATGGTTTGACAAAATAAGTGTGTTTTTGGATGTAAGTAGAAGAAAAACTTATTTAGCTTTCCCTGTATTAAGGCAACAGTGGATGCCGTTTGTTTTTCCCGGACAGGAACGTCATTGCAAATGGGTTTATGTTGTTCCCTGGCTGCATTTCGGAGAGAATTGCTTTATTAACAAGGCTCAGTTTGACGCCGGATTTGCCACTTGTTTACAACGTTTAAGAGTCGAAAACACAATCATAAGTAAATCAAAATCTCAACTGTTTTGTTTGCAATCGACGCATACATGCATGTAATGTAAACCACACGAATAACAGCAAACATTTTCCGCCTCAGTTGGCATTGTACTGCACTTACAACATTTACACCCTTCACATTCTTCCTGATCCCATTATTTAAACCCTAGTTAGTGTGTAATGTTGCTATAATAGCATAAATAATACCTGCAAAATGATAAAGCTCAAAGTTCACTGCCAGGCGTTATGTTTTCTTTAACAGAATTCGCCTTAAACAGCGAATGGCCGGTTTGGACTACAGCCCTCTACTTCCTGCTTTAATGACGTCAGTAGAACAGTTTTTTGACCAACCTCCGCCCACAGGAATCCTTGATTCTGATTATGGTCAATAATAGATGTGCTTTATTCACGATAAAACACGGCTATGACCACTTCACCCAACGGTTCTATTCATCACTGCGCCCTTAGCAACCACACATATCGGTTTGTTGTTTTTATTTGAGCTTTCATGCTTATTACACATTGGAACAAATTTTTGTTCATGGTCAGGGAAATTTTTTTATCGGAAGGAATGCTTTTATTGATTTAACTTCATGAAAGTTGCACTAATAATTTTTTTAACTTTAATATTGTGTGATAACAGTTTTATAAAAACAATAAGGTACTCAAGGCAAATGCTGTATCGTAAATAAGTACCGGCTGAAGGGGTTGCAGGCACTACACTTCACGGCCCTTCGGCCATTACTTATTCATGATACAGCACACCATCTCGTACCTTATTGCATATGTAAGCCATAGTTATATACAAAAGTTTTTATTTAAATTTGATTTTCATTGATGTCACATCTGTTAGATTATTATCCAAAGTCTGTGCACACTCGTAACTCTTTAGCTCCGCCCACCGTACGCCTTCAAGTGCTCATCTTTCTCAACAAAAAAAAAACCGGAATGGCAGTTCTGTCTTTAAATATTCTGACAATACGAAAGACTCTTTGGACATATGAAGGATGAAATACAACTCTATAGGTAACCAAGATTAACATTAGATTTGCAAAACGGTGTGTGTTACAGTATGTGAGCTTTAAGCTACAGCAATGAAGCCAAAAATTTACAATATTGTATTATGTCTTGTATACCTGTAAAGGTTCAAAACATTACCTTAGGGTACCACCCCAGCGACAGAAAAGGTGCAGTTTTGTATATAGGTATGTTTTAGTTGAGCTATGGATCAGATTACTGTTTATTCTACTGTGATCCTTGGCATAATAATGAAATTGATGTTTTTATTTACCCTCTCACCTCTCATGTTCACTCCTTAATGGAATATTGATTGTTGTGACAGTAAATTCTTATTTGATATGCTGTAACAAGACAGCAATTTCCTTGAGAGAATGAGAGCAAGCGATCGCTATATTGTAGACATAATGGCTAAAGTTAATTTAGCAGCAATTAATCGAAACGTCTGCGAAAAGATGTCTATGCCTTTCTGTGGTCTGTGAAGCACTTAGACACCACTCTGTGGTTGCTTAGTTAAAAATCAAATGTTTACAGTAATTTCTGCTCTACTTTCATACATAAACTGTAAATCCCTGCTCTTTCAAGCTGGTGGGAATGCAAACTTGCCCTTTCATCGCAACACAGAGCCACAGTATTTACACCGGTCAGTACACATTGACATTTTTGCAATTACCCCCCCCCCCCAATATTCTTTCAAAATAAAATAAAACCAGAAATTTTAGACTTGGTCCTCAAAATAGAGAATGTAAGCAAATAATCAGCAAATTTATTTTGTCATTTTAACCCTTTTAGATTTAATTGAACCATACGGACACAAAATAATTAACGTCACATTGAAAAAAATATATAAAATTACCTTTGTAGTTTTCATAAGCTGGATAGTATACAAGTATTTTAACTTTTAAAATTGTCATTCAAGCTTTAAATATGTTCATTTGTGGTTTAATCTCATGCATACTGGGAAATTATTAAATGAATGTTGTTGTTACTAACACTGGCCTACATTGCACATGTATGCCGTGATAAAGTGCTTGACCCTGTGGCAAGTAATATACATGTATCGATTAGGTTGATTTTTCCACGTGCTTTCCTGTGCATTGTGTGTGTGTGTGGAGGAAACTTTAAATTTCATATCTTTCATATGATGAAATCATCATTTATTTTCAACATTATTTTCTTTCTGTAAGAGGATTGACTTCATAAAGAATAAGCTACTTGTACATACAAAGAATTTCAAAACATGTCTGATTAAATTATATTAATTGTTGCTTTTTATTTTTTAGCATTGTCTAATTGCTTTAAAAATGACAACCAAACGTGGTTTCTAGGGAAAATGCTTGAGATCTTTTTACAGCATTTACATTACATCCTTCTGTAATTTCTGTGTAACCAGCAAAAGCTTCTTAAAGACATGAACTTAATATTAAATGTGGTATGAAATATAAAAAATTCAAACGATGGTTAAAAAAAATTGTGTGAACTTGGTAAAACTTTTAAGCCACTCTCAAGAGGCACAGCAGAGGCTAACTTTAGTTGAACATGAAGCAATATCACATTTTCCTGACCACACCATACTACAGATATTTACATTCTTGCATTACATGAATAATGTGTTTTTATTACATTTTCCAGTATAAGCTTGCTGTATTTGCCAACTCCACTGATCAAGCTCTGTAAAGATGACTGTTGCTCACTGCTCTGTAGAGATGAGCCTAATTCCCATACAGTACATCTGCCCTTATAGGACAGACCAGACATTCCAGTCCCCTGTGGCCAGAAGTAATTGATCCTGCTATCGTTAGCTCCATGCTAGTCCATCATTGAACAACTCATTTACAGTGGGCCACAGTGTTTTCTGTATGCTCTCTCTCTCTCTTCCAGCCTCCACCTCTCATAACCACAAAAGTAGAGCAGTCTACAACAGATTTGTGTACAGGCATTATTACAATGCACCTGCTTCTGAATTCCTGTCTATCCTCATCAGTCTATGCTTGACTAACTGTAGGTTTTGATGTAGTCAGTTATTTGATGTTTTCAATAGTCATTGGTGGTCATGGGGAAGAAAAGGAAATGGTTTCCCTCAGTTTCATACTTTGCCACCATGAGGGGCAAGTCACCTTCTCGGCGGAGAAGTGTTGAGGGTCTTTGTGTGAGCACTTTGCTGGGGGTTCTGCACTCCAGAACCTGGTTACTGGACCCCCATTTGCTTAACCTGCTCGAAAAGACTCAAGCACGTCCCACTACTTCTTCCCGTGCTCACTCGCTTTGCTCTTTCTCTCATACCTTCTCTGCAGATGATGGCAATGAGGGCACCATAGACATTCAGACCTCCAGCCTGGATCCTCTTTACTTCACTGCACAGGGTAAGCTATGGTTTAGCTTTAACTTTTGCTTAGCGTGTATTTTAGAAACTGTCCTGACCTTTGTTCATACTAATTGTGTGACGCTGTAGGTGATTTGGTCGTATCCAAGCCTGGCCAAGGTAGTGTTTAGCTGATCTGGCATGTTGTCCAGCTGGTCTCCTAGCCTGACCAGCTGACAAATGCCAAAACTGCTGTTAAACTATTAAAGAGACCAGCTAACCACCTAGTCTAGAAAGGTTAGTTAGGCAGTTTTCATCTGAACTGCTTGTAAAGGTCTTTTAATTCTTATTTTAATGGAATTTAAACACTTGGGATAGACGAGCTACCATGTTTCAAAACACACCTACATGTACAAGCTTTTCCAGGATTTTGCAGCATATTTTTTATTGTCATTTGTCAGTAAAGAAGATATTTGGAGGAGTCTTCATTAAGCTGTTTGTTCATACAGCGGTCAAGATAAAAAATCAACCCTATTAAACTTGGAGACACTTTACAATATGTTTGTATTTGCTACCATTAGTGAATACATTTACCAACATGGACTAACAATGAACAACACTTCTACAGCATTTTTTCATCTTAGTTAATTTTCATTTCAGCATTTACTAATTTCCCAATACTTTTTTAAATGCAATGAACTAACATGAATAATTGTAAAATATGTTATTGAACTTTATTGCACATTGTTAGTTCATGTTACAAAATACAACCTTATTGTAAGTATTACTTTAACCCTTATGTACTGTTGGGAATGTTTTCCTCCACTATGGGGTGATTTTTGGTGTTAAATCTTTTATTGACACATATTTTGGAAAAATGCTTTAAAATTATTATATCACTGATTTGGGGAAAAACTGAGGGGCAACCTTCCGAACTCTCTAATGCAGTGTTTCCCAAACCTGGTCCTCAAGTACCCCTTCCCAGAAAGTTTTAGATGTCTCCTTATTTAACACACCTGATTCAACTCAACAGCTGGAGACATGTTTACCATTCTGGAAGGAGGCTGATGAGTTAAATCAGGTGTTTTAAATAAGTAGACATCTAAAACTTTCTAGAAGGGGGTACTTGAGGACTAGGATTGGAAAACACTGAAGCCAATACGGAAGTGACTTAAACTGCAATTCATTGACTGGCCGCTAAAGGTTTGGCTCCAAAACAGAGTAAATTCCCATAGACCTCCATGTTGAAATGCCCAACTTTACTGTAGAAAATAATGTTTTTTCACAGGCCTATCAAAAGGATTAATGGTGCCACCTGGTGATCCACAGTCAAAATTTTACCTCTTCCCAACAGGGAAAATTACCAACAATCAAGAATGCATGATTATATGATGTCATGGCTTTGCAATCAAAAAATGTCGTTATAATGGAAGTTAATGGGACAAAAACAGCCACGAACAGTAAATGAGGGAGAAAAAAAATGCATAAAGCCAACAGTGTTGGCCAAGCTACTTGGAAAATGTAGTGAGCTAAGCTACAAGTTACTTCATATTAAATAAATGCTTCATTACACTGAAGCAACCCCCCTGGGAAATGTAGCAAGCTAAGCTACATCAATAGTAGCTTGCTACATCCAAGCTACTTTTTTATTTTTAACCAGTTTTATTATGTAATTATTTATTCAGTTTCAATTTAGCATTTTTGTAATTATAGACAATACAAGCATAATGTAGGCCTAGGTACATTATGGGGTGGTTTGCTGGACAGGTCTTATCCTACTCCGAGAAAAAAATGCATGTTTGAGCTGCCTTAATTTAAAAACACCTTGCCCTGACATATCTTAACACAGGGGTCTCCAAACGTGGTGCCCGCGGGCAGCAGGAAGCCTGCACAGAGTCTGTGAGGTGGCCGCCAAATCACATTCTATTAAAGTCGCAATGAAATTGAAATGAAAAACTATATATGTATTTTTAATAGTGTGGTATTATTAACAAATGACTTATCTGTGAGCTTCATTATTTTTTAAAAATTCGTGTGTGCTCATAATCTTTAATCAAAAATGCAAATCTCCTCCCCTCCTCAAAACGATCTCTCTTCACTTCCGGTCAAAAGTATGGCAGGTGGGCGGGGTCCGGGAGAAGATCGCAGTGATTAGCAATTAGCAACACGACCCAACTTCAAACGATCCAATCAGATCTCGATGGACAAATTCAAATCCAGCACTGCCTTATTTCATCTCAAAAGCCGTTTCATTCGGATATACGTCACCACGGGGAAAATAAGGCAATCGCTACTTCCGTTTCATGGCGACTTTAATAGTTTCAATTGTAATATTTATTATATGTTTTTATATTAGCTTGGCTTAATGACATAACCCAGTCAGAGGTAGAGCACGAGTCTTCACAGAATGCGAGTGGTAACGTTTTGTATGAAGGAAGGAAGGCTGCACAACGCGAAAATACGGGACAAACGACGTCATGTGTCGATTCAAAATGACGCGCTTATTCTCAAATTCAGGACGACTTCAGAAATGTTTGGACAATTGTAGCTTGTGTGGAAGCTACTTCACTACTTGGTCAAAAAAAGAGCTTAGTTACTGAAAAGCTATTTGATTTAGAAAGCAGCTACGCTACAGCCAAGCTACTGAAAAATGTAGTTAAACTACTAGCTTCGCTACTTGTAGTGAAGCTACTGCCCAACACTGAAAGCCAATGTTGTTAGAAATCTTTGTCATGCCCAAGACTGTGATAAAAGGTTTAAAAAATCCTGTCCACAATCACTTTTTATATTGAAAATAAGTACTTTTGTGTGTTCCCTTTCAGTCGGTCACTACGACGTCACGTCGTGACCGACGAATTGGGGAACCGCTTCGCGGGGACCTATCTGCTTCGAGAAAATATTACAAAGCCAATGAAAGGGAATGCCGGTATTTGCATCTGCCGGCGCCGCCCTGCCGCACGAGCCGCACGAGAGGCAGGTGCGTATACCAAATTACTCTTTTCGCTTCGAAAGCCAGTAGATCAACTGCTATTGAGAAGCTCTCTCTGCTCGTGGGGATACGCTGCGTGTTGGTGTTGTTGGAGAGATAGCATTTCAGCGGAGGCTTGCAGAATTCCACCTCTTTACTTTCACTTTGAACTTGAGTTTGAGTGTGTGCGTTGCGCTCCCCTGTGTGCTTCATAAACTCAGCAAAGCATTAAAGAGTGATTTCCCTAAAAGAGCAGTACGAGTTGAATTTGTGTCTTTTTAAATACAGCCATTCTCTCGTGACACGGCAAGTGCGTCTTTTTAAAGATGTAATTTCGCTGTGCGTTTCGGATGTGACAGATATATGGGTCCTGGCACGATCTCTGTCTCTCGTGCCTGACTGTGCATGTTGAGGCGGCATTCGTGAAGGGTTCATACTCCTAAAAAGAGTATGACCCTTTTGGATATGCGGAGATGGTTTCGTACCTCCGGGAACGTTACCCCGCCTCTGTTGCTGAGCCCCGTTAAAGGTGCGGTTGCAAAAAGTTGCAGTGCTGAACCGGTCTGCAGACTGGTATCTTTCAGCACCCTGATCCACAGGGGTACCGATAGGTCTGGTGGCACGTGTTCTACGTTGCCTTCGGATTCTGTTGGGCCTCATCAGGATTCTATGTCCGTCGCAATATCGGAGAGGGGGCCATCTATTTTGCTCGCCGACTCGGACCACACCCTCCTTCGGGTAGGGTTGCAGTTCCGTGTTCGACCCAATGCAACGGCCAGGTTCGCTCAGGTGGCGGCAGCGGTTGGTTCAGAGTGGTCTCGGTCACCATCTCCCCAGGCGTTCCGCCTTTGATTGGTACTCGGGTCTGCAAGATATGCGCAGTCCTAACCTCCCGTACCTTTCTTTCCCGGGGTTCATGATGGCTGGTGTGGTCGTGGAAAACCCATTTTCCTCCTTGAACCGACTGTTCAGCCATCACCTCTCATCTCTCTTGATGGTGAGGCCGCTAAGGGTAACGCTGCTCCCAAACGACCAGCCACCCTTCCCTTATATGCACTCTGGGTTGTGGGGAGGCCGTCTCTGCCGTGCACTCTGTGGCGTTGCTGCAGGTTCACCAGGCAAAAGCACTGAAGGATCTGCACAGGGGAGGTCGCGATCTGGCGGTATACACAGACCTGGCGTTGAGAGCGTCCATGGTCACCGCACAAGCCGTCTGACGTGCGATGTCCACTCTGGTGGTCCAGGAATGCTATTTTTGGCTGTGTCTTGCGGATATGAAGGAGGTAGACAAGAAACATCTCCTGAATGCTCTGATTACCTTGACCGGCCATTTCGGCGATGCAGCTAAAGCATACAACAGCTCTCGGCAGCTCTGGGGCTATCACGCCACGTCAGAGCCTAGATGCCCCTCACTAGGTCAGCACCTCGGTTTGCTCCTCGCCAAGGGCGTCCTGCTATGGCATTTTTTGTTCCTACATCCGGCAGCTCCAGGAACATGCCGTATAAGCAGTTCACCCCCCCCCCCCCGCTCAGCCCGCTATTAGAGGTGGAAAACAAAACAAAGGGGCCTGGGGGGGCGACCTGGAGATGGAGGGGATCGCTCTGGGAGACGGTAAAGACGAATCCGTTGTTTTCTTTATTTTCTGTTCCTCTGGCTTTTTTAACCGGTACCCACAAAACCACAAAAAGGGAAAATTCCTCTCCCTTCTCCAGGTCTTCAGAGGAGCTCTGGAGCTATGGACGGGTGAAAAGCCCTGCTCTCTCCCTCTCCTCCCTCGCAGCGGCCAAGTCTTTTACAACGAGATCTCCCCAGCTCAGCCACCCATCAGCGGAAACAGGTGAGTGTAACAATGTACGACACCTCTGTCGGTGCGCTCACAGAGTGCGCATCGGAGACCACCTCCGCTCCTCTCGCCGCGGGTACTCTGATCGTTCCGTTAATTCATCTCGTTCAGTGTCTGGGAGCGTGTGAAGGGCTTCCCAGCCCGTCGCGTTGGTTTTTCCGCACGATTCGTCTCGGATACGCGATTCAATTCGCCCGGCGCACCCCCAAATTTGCGGGCATTCGGTTAACTACGGTGAGACACGCAGACGCGCACGTTCTCCATGCCGAGATTGCTGTCCTATTGGCGATGGACGTGATCGAGCCGGTCCCTCCAGCCGATATGAAATCTGGGTATTACAGCCCTTATTTCATTGACCGATCCTGGACCTGCGTTCGCTGAACCGAGCACTTCACAAGTTGCCATTCAAAATGCTGACGTACAAGAGCATATTCATTTGTCCAAACGTTTGGTTCGCAGCCATCGACCTGAAGGACAAGTACTTTCATGTCTCGATACTTCCTCGACACAGGCCATTTCTCCGCTTTGTGTTCGAGGGGCGGGCATATCAGTACAAAGTCTTACCGTTCTGGCTTTCTCTCTCTCTCCGTGTCTTCACGAAAGTTGTTGAGGGGGCATTAAAACCCCTGAGAGAGAGCGGTGTCCGCATTCTAACATATCTCGACGATTGGTTAATAATAGCCCAGTCCCGTCAGATGCTTTGCGATCACACAGACCGTATGTTAAAACACCTCGCCCGTCTTGGTCTTCAGGTCAACTGGGAAAAGCGCAAACTTTGCCCCACGCAGAGAATCTCTTTTCTCGGCATGGAACTGGATTTGGTCGATTTAACGCACGTCTAACAGAAGCGCGTGTACAGTCCATCCTGACTTGGAGCGTGGTCCCGCTGAAACAATTTCGGAAGCTCCTGGGTCATATGGCAGCAGCAGCCGCTGTGACACCGCTCGGGGTGCTCCATATGAGACCGCTTCAGCGTTGGCTTCACAACCGAATCCCGAGGAGAGCGTGGCTCACCGGCGCGCATCGCGTAACGATCACACTGACGTGCCGTCTTCGTTTCTTTCCATGGTTAGACCCGTCATTCCTCAGAGCAAGGGTAGCACTAAGACAGGTCTCCAGGCATGCCATTGTGTGCACAGATGCCTCCAACATGGGGTGGGAAGCCACGTACGACGGGCATGCAGTTTCGGGTGTCTGGACGTCATTCCAGAGACGCTGGCATATAAATTGCCTCAAGTTGTTGGCTGTATATGGTTAATAAGGTTTTGACTTTCTTCCATCGCCTTGACAGTCGATGTTGTGAAGCATCGGCTGTCAGCCTCTCACTAGCTGTATTCCTGAAAACCTGTGTTTGGCAAGGCACCTTAATAGCGCCCCCTTGAGGTGTCCTATGCGTGTATTTTCCGTGGAGCTAATCTACCATGTTTTCCCTTGCAGAGCCCGCTCTGCTCTCTCTCTAGTATCTGATACAGTTCTGAGAGTCACGTCATAGACCTACGGGCTATTTTGCGCCACCCATTCATACAATCTCCTCTGGGTTGGCTCCGCAGCGTCTCCTAGTTCTGCCAGGCTGGATTCGCTTCCCAGTTTGCCTAGTTCACTACCGTTTAGGAACAAGTAGTGACCGATCTTCTGCTGTAAGCCCAGGTTCCGTCTCTCATAAAGTGAAGACGGAAGGTTTTACACAGGCACTGGAAGGGTCATCTCCAGTGGCGCTTTGGTAGGGATTCCCAATTCCTCGGTCACAACGTGACGTTGTAGTGTCTCGGTTACGTAAGTAACCCTTGTTCCCTGAAAGAAGGGAATAGAGACGTCACGTCTTGTCGCCACAGTTGCTGTTCCATTGCTAAGTGTGTCTGGGCACTACATGCTCGGCTTTCTCAGCGAAAAGAGTAATTTGGTATACGCACCTGCCTCTCGTTAAATACTCGTGCGGCGGGGCGGCACCGGCAGATGCAAATACCTGCATGCCAATTTCATTGGCTTTTTAATAGTTTCTCGAAGCAGATAGGTCCCTGCGAAGCGGTTCCCCAATTCGTCGGTCAGTGACATCAATAATTAACTTGGAAATTAAAAATTTAATTCCTGGATTTTTTTTGTAAACATTTAGTAGGTTTGATCAGGCCTTAGGTTGATTAACAGAAAAAATATCTACATTTGCTATACATTTTTACAGCAGTTTAATTTAGTGGATGTTTTCATTCTGAACATAACAAAAGGTCCAAATTTGGTAGTATTTTGGACCAGTAACAAACTGGCAACAGTAGTCATACAAGCTTAACCTCTATCAAAGATAGTCAACGAGCCAACACTCATGGTCATAGACAAGCTACCATATTTCAAAACACACTTTCAAGCTTTTTCATGATTTTGCAGCATGTGTGAAACTGATTTTGGACTCTATACTGACACCTAATTTAAATCTCTGCGAATAGATGAAGATAACGAATTTCGGATGATAATAGCTGTGCTTAAATTCATCTGCGCAGACCGATCTGCATATTTTGTGCAGGCAGTGCTGCAAGAAGTCGAACGCAACCATTACCTTGTAAAACATGCTCAGCATGTGATTTCAACATGACAGCCAACATAATGGTGGGATCCACCTTATGTAGAATTAAACCTCAAGACAACTGATAATGACTTTAGTGAATATAAGTCAACATAATTTTAAACATATTTGTAAAATGTACAATTCATAAAATAACACTTGTGCAGAAAATTAAGTAGACCTAGTGTCCCTTCTATTATGCAAATCAATCTATTGATATTAATAAACATACTATTTTACTTTTTCATCTTATATTTCTTTATATCATTTTTACACTTTGCGTCAGTATACTTTCAATTAATGGTATACCCAGATGACCTACAGCACTGTATGCATTGTTCAACAGAGCACCATTTTTAGATTGACAAAAAACAACTCATTAATAAAAATAAATTCATTAATAAAATAAACATTATTTTGACACAATAATAGTCATTAACATTCTTACATTTGGTTCCATGTGTTCTCTAATTCGTAGGTAGCAGCAGTATAGACAGTGATTGTGCCTTTGAGGGTGAATATGCTGTGCCACCCATTTCCATGGCTGAGGGTCTACAGCACATTCGTCAGATGGAGGGGGTCTCTCGATCTCTGCCCTCATCTCCTCTATTTACCCACCAGAATGCCAGCTCAAGGCTCCAGCCTGTAAAAAAGGTCTTTGCCACAGGTACAGATCTCTCTCTGATCATACTTAAGTGTTATAATTACAAACACAATTTATTTTTAAGAAGAGTGGTTTTAAGAAGTTGTTCATCATGCAGCTGTTGTGGAGAGAGACAAGTGCTGGATGTGTAGTGTTGCATGTGTCCACTAGGGTGTGCCAGCCTCATATTCTTGTTGAAAACTTTACAGCTCTATTACTGAGCATTTTTGTCTTCTGTGAACTGGAATACATTGATGGATTTGATTTGCGGTATTGTAGGTATGAGTCACTTGATGGTTCTATATTTGTTTTTTTGTGATGTTAGTGTTAGTTTTTGCTCTGATTTAAGGTTCAGCTTCATCCAGATGACACAACTGTTCCAGCAAAGGGGTCTATGTGATATATTGTTAGTGAATCATCTTAACCCCCTTTAAGGAGAGCAACATAAAAGTAGTTTTGGTTTACCAGTTTGAGGATGTATAGTGGTTAGTCATCTTTATTCATTCCTAGCATTAATTGGAGTGTTTTTTTTTACTGTTTTGTAATTCTTCTGTGTACAGTAAGCGGTAATGTGGTGCGTCTCTTTAATGGAAATCAGGCCTCTCTATGAGCACTGTTTTATCTGTTTTTTAATGCATTTTGTGGCAGATTTATTAGAACCTAATTAGGTGTTGCATTTGCATATATTATGGTTTTATGCAGAGAGAAACATGACATATGGAATAAATGGAGAAAGGTTTATTGTACTCAATTAGATCCATCAATAAGCATACAATAACAGAAAATCTTTCCAGAGAAATACAACTTTCACATATTGAGACGGTTTTCCGGAGAGGGTTTAGATGAATCCTAGACTAGGCCTTGGTTATATGAGGCATTTAACTCATTCCCCGCCAGCCTTTTTTTTTTTGGAAAAGTTGCCCGTCAGGATTTTGTGTGATTTTCAAAAAAGTTTCACAAAATGCCTTCCAGGATTTTTTTTTCTAAAAATATATAAACATACAAATATACTAAATGAAAGAACAGACCCTCTGCTTTCAAACAAACAATAAACAAACAAACAAACAAAATGGGAAAAAAACCTTTTCATCCTATTTATATTTTTTTCTGCTTATAAACTCTTAAATATGCGTGTTTTTTTTCTCAAAAAACATTTTTTGACAAAAGCTAAAATAATAATTTTAGAGATCAGATTCAGAACTATTATCAAAACATACACGAAGTATAAAAAATGTTTTGCTTAATTTTTTTTCATTTGGGTAATGTAGCCATCTAGTGGATATCCGCGCTATTACAGATAACCATAAAAATTAATCAGGAACACGTTTTTTCACATAATTTACAAGATAACTGTCAATGGCGGGGAAAGAGTCAAGTAGTTTTTACAAACTCTTACGTGTCCAATTGGTTTTCACAATGCTGGAAGCGCAGCCGAACCATGTTCCCATGCTATCAATGGGGCGCCTATTTATTTCCGTTCTGTCTTGGTTCATCTCAATGCACCGCGCTATGGAATTATTCCCAGTCCCCCTCTTCCCCAGCACCACCTGTCTAGTTTCTCCCTATTTCCTTGGAGCTTTCTCTGTAATTATGTGCATGTTTCAGCAAAAGCCTTCACTCATCCCAGCAGCAGAAGTATGGCAGATAAAGCTTACAGTATATACATTCCTTGCCCCATAAAAATGTTAAAACTGCATTGTGAGAGTTGATTGAAGTAATTTTCATAATTTTCTAATGTAAATGTATCCTCCTTTGCTTTTTCCTCTTTTGTTCACCTTTATTGGCTTCATTCCATTAGTGTGTGATTACCTAGTGGCAGACAAAAAGATGAAAATAGCAGAATGTATCCATCTCTTCACCTTCAGATTTGAACAAAGCCCAGCAAGATAGCACTGACCTTTTTAACAGATCAATCGCATCCTGATTTGAGCCTGCCAGGATGAGGCAGGGGGTCCGATACAACCCCTCCTCCATCGGTTCTGTCTCAGTGAGCAGTAAAGATGTGTCGTAGCCTCCCTTGAAGAAACACCAGCTCTTGATTGAAAATGCCACTAGGCTTTTGTTTTTAACAGATTGAATTCTGTTTTTGTTAGGTGCATACCGGCAATGGCAATTAACTTCTGTCGATACTTACAGGGAAGCACTTAATTCACCTCTGAACACCACAAAGTCAGATGTGGGCCGATTGATGTTTTGAGTTTTTATAGTTGTTTGTGTCATCTTTTGAAAACACTGTCATTTCTCACCAGTCATTTGCAACTAATGGGAAAGTAATTGTGATGAGGGTTGACTGCTCGAGCTAGCTGCTCCATTGTGCGTCTTTTAGCACAATAAGCTACTGTTGCTGTTTAGCTGTGGCCCGGTTAGCTTACATAATTGCTTACATGAGTGTAAAAATGTTAGTGTCTGTCGTCGTTTTTATAACTTGGATTAATGATGTGTATTGATGTCGATTTTCAAACTTTAATGTCTTGTCAGTAGTTCGCGCTAGCTACTGGTTAATGCATGTGGCAGTTACACTACTGTTTATTGTAGCAATGCTGACATTGCGGGCACGCAAGTGACGAATTTCTGGGTCAAACTTCTGGTTTCAACCGGCTTGTTGCTTTAAAATGCATGTCATGCAATATCCACTTTTCGCCGCATGGTTGTAGTAGAGATGCACAATTAATCGTTAAAAGATCGTAGTCTCAATACGACCCCCCCAAACGATCTTAATCCAGCATTTCTACGATTCAGGTAAGTATATTTTCAAGGAGGAAAGACAAAGTCTCGGCAGTTCTCGCGGTACAGTGGATGCTTTTACCGAGAAGTTAGACAGAAAGAGGCAGAGCAAATCGCAAGTACGTCTGACAAGAACCCTAACGTTGTTTTAGTACCAAAAAGATTAACTTATTCCGGAGTGTGGGCTTATTCTGAGTATTATGTCTTATTTTATTGCCATCTTGTTTGTTAATCTAATGTTCAGGGGTTGTAAATCTGTAAAATAGTTATTGAGAATCGTGATCTTTATTTTAAGCAAAAGAATCGTGATTCTCATTTTATACAGAAACGTGCAGCTCTAGTTTGTAGTATTGTTTTACTAAATACTACAATAAATACGTGAAGAAGAACCACTGGATGTGTTTGATATTTTGAGCTTTCAGTCCTGTTTGAAAATTTGTGTCACTGTCAACTGGTCGGTGTGCTTCCGCTGGAGTTGGGCACAACTGAAAGGTAGAGGTGACAAAATATATCTCTTTTATCTTGGTACTGACAAAATTTCATTGAAACATATGGAGGAGAAGGTATTTAAATAAATCACGGAAATTTGGTAGTCACGTTTGTGGTGGTAGATTAGCGAATAGCAAATATCTGATGAAATGAGAAAGTTACAAGCAAAAACACTTGAATAAGCAACATTTTCGGTCACACACATTTCCTTGACATCCATATATAACTTTTTCCTCTGATTTAAAAATATCGTAACTTTCTCAAACCTCAACGGATTTTTACAATCCAAGTATCTTTGTAAATGGGAATTTCTGGGGTTTTTGAAAATTTGTCATCATACCTATTTACTGTTTAGCTGTGGCTTGGTTAGCTTACATACTTGCTTATATGAGTGTTAAATATTGTAGTGTCCGTCATCGTTTTTATTACTCGGATTAATCATGAATGATGTGTATTGATGTTGGTTTTCAAACTGTTAAGTCACTTTAGCACTAGGTCAATGCAGGTTGCACTATTGTTGACCAATCAGAGCAGATTAGGCTATCGAACACAATCGTGGCTCCACATTTGTGTCTCTTTGATCAATCCATGCAAAACACTATTTATTGGCACTCTTAAAGTAAAGTATGGAAACTTTGCAGTGTAAAACACAAACTATTTACTGGATGAGGAATAAAACACAAACCTTAAGATGTCTGTATTGTTTGTTTAGTAAAACCGGTAATGAAATTATAATGTTTAATAAAGACATATTTAAGAGATTGTTGTTTTATTCATGTTTTCATGTTTATATACTGTATCAAGCTCTGATTTTAGAAGTACCAGAGTTCTTCAAGGGAACAACTTCTTCAATCCTCTTCTTTGTGTTTGTTTTTGACTTGATGGCTTGCGTCACCCCGTGTCGGTTCAAATAATAGTGCAACAGCGAGTGCGTCAACTATAAATGCCTCGTCCGTTTGTTGAGATGCGCGCACAGTCAGGGGAGGCCCGCGTTGTGGACCAAAACGCGAGTATAAACAAACCATGAATCTTTCAATGGCTTTGCACAAATCATTTGGGGAACTCTGAGAAATCGGGTAATATTACATTTTTTTGATCCTGGAAGGAGTTTAAACATGTTTTTGGGGAGTCCTTAACAATATCAGGGACTTTCAATCAATTGGACCGGCACTTTAACAAATACAACCTTATTGTAAAGTGTTACCAAACAAACTAACAAAACTAGCATCAGTGAAGCGTTCAACAGACCTAAACCCCGCCCACAAAAACAGTGTTTGAAAATTGTAAAAGAGTCTATAGCAACTAAGCACTCAGCTGAAGAAACGCTGGCAAGTGCTTTGATGGACACAGGTCCTTACTCAGTCAATATTATAATGTTTACAAAAATGACTTTAGCTGGATTTTCACATATTATAAATAACATGCCTACAACTGTACTAAAACACTGTGTATGTACTCTGAAGCAGGTTTGATAAAAAAATATTTTGGCGCTTTTCCATTGCATAGTACCCCGCGGTTTAGTATAGTTTGGGTCGGGTCAGCTCACCTCACTTTGGCGTGGTTAGCTTTTCCATCGAGTTTGATATCACTTCGGAGTGGATGGGATTATAGCCGTGTCGTTATATTTGCGCTGTCTACTGCTGTGACATCATACAAGTGAGAGCGTCCATACATTCCCATACATTTATTTATTTCTCTGTCTGCCACAAAATTAAAATTGGCCACCACAAATAGATGTTTGCACATCATTTCCCCCATCTCTCATGACAGTTTCGGTTTAAACACCCGTGGCATCAGTAGTTGACGCACTCCGCTGAGCCTCATTGAAGTTGCATTTAAGCATATAATGCTGACGTGCTCGTCGCAAATGTTCCGCCACAAACTGCAAGTTTGGAAAAACTGTTATGGTGTCACTGATTCTCAACCTGTGGATGTTTTTCATCACTAAAAGGGAGTTTGGGAACTTACAGTAAAGCACAGAGGACAACATTTTTGATGACGCTTAGTGACAATTTTCTCAGACCAATCAGTGATCTACAGTGTTTTCGCATCATGTTTGGTATCAGTTTGGGTCGCTTGGAACCCCAACCGAGGTGGTACGAAAAAGTATCGGGTACTACGTACTGCACCCAATGGAAAAGCTCCCAAAAGTAAGCTGACCCGACCCAAACTGAACCGAACCGTGGGGTACTATGCAATGGAAAGGCGGCATTTGTTTAGCTAACAATGTGAAGGTATATGATTAGTTGCATTAAATTTATTTATTTATATTATTAATCAATGTTTTACATTGCTGTCCTTGACAGACCTGTCATTGATTTTTGCGTCACAACTTAATTATTATTTTTTAGGCTTTTGCTGTTTTTTTTTGTTCTTGTTTGGATTATACGACTCCTCCTAGATTTCATTTCTCCTCCTACTTCAGTTTTTAAATACAAATTAAATTCCACAATCAATAACATTACTGCCATCCGTATTGAACCCTATTGAAAATTACATTTTCTATCAATGTCCATTAATTGGCTTGACAAAATTACATGTCCCCCACCACCTTCTGTTATTTCAGTCAGCGTCCACTTTTCCCTCTCAATCTATAGCACAATTACACTGACACGATTAGCCCTTGAGGCAAAGCCCTGTTTTTCTGTTTTCTTTTAGAGGATAAAGGATCATAGAACAATGTCTTGTGGTAAAACACAGCACAGGGACCACCTCAGAAAAGGATAACTTGATAGACCTTTCTACCTTTATACTCTTTTGACTCATCCAAATCACTTTTCAATTACATCCCCTTCCCCCAGCCCCAGGTCCTCCCACAGTCGATCATTTGTTCAGCTAAATGGAAATGTGACATTTATGACTTGGAATCTTTCGCAGGTGAACAGGTTCAGGGAGAGAATAAGCCCACATTATAAAAAGATGGCAGTAAAATGACGAAGAGCTTAAAAAAGAAGCACACAGTCAATGTGAACGTTTTGTTTTTTAGGATGATAAACAAAGCAGGGCTCTAGACTGCACCTAAAATGCTTGCATTCCCAAGCAAAAAAACATATTAAAGGAACAGTATGTAAGAAATGTATATCAATTAATCATAAAATGTCCCTGATATATCACTAGACATTAAGAAATCATTTTCATTTCAAATACTTATATCACTGGCAACAGCAGTCCTGCCAGGATATTGTCATTTAAAAAGTGGAGTTGCAGCCCTCAACTGATGTTTATGTTGTCATTTTGTGTATTAGCCACCAGTTGTGTGATTGCAGTACCAGTTTTAGCCACAAGTTTTGTTGTTGCAATAATCCTACATACTGTTCCTTTAATAATTTGCGGGTGATGTTTTTATTGAGATCGACACTGGTGACAATGGAAATTTACGTTTGTATAGTAGGGGTGTGCAAAAAAATCGATTCACATTTGAATCGCGATTCAAGCTTTGCCGATTCTGAATCGATTCATAGAATTCCAAAAATCGATTCATACATTTTTTTTGTAATGCCGTTTTACTATTGTCCTGAAATGAGTTTATCTCAGTATTCCCATAGATGACGCGCGTCGTATTCACTCTGACGCCTGTACACTCGTCACAGTGTTTCCCACACATTGACTTTACTTGGGTGCTGTGCTTAGTTATATTTACAAGTGCCCAAGTATTTCTGGCGTCAAATTTTGTCTTTTTTTGTTTTTCTGTGATGATGACACTCTTTAATAATGACATTTTGTGTGCGACATGATGAGCTCGGTGTCCGTTCACGTCCTCTCTGTTTCGCAATGAATTGGGATGCGAACAAGCTCGTGTCACATTGTATCCTTCATGTTTCTGAACTTGAGCAGAGTTTTACCATTAGAGGACTTCACGGAGCACCCGCGGACCGTATGGTTCCGGGTTTGTATTTGAAATGGTCAGTCAGGTCCGGGTCAGTCAGTCAAAGTTAAATTACTTTGGGTCCCGAGTCTGATTAGTGAGTAAAACCCGAGTCGATCGGAGAATGACCGTGAGCGCTACCGTGCTAAAGCTCGCGTGCAGTTTCAGCGTGCCGACGGTTTCTATGGCGATAAAAACGGGCTCTTTTCTAACATTATTAATAAACCATATCTTTTCCAAAATCTATTGCACTGAACGAGCAAAGCTCAAGCTGACTCAAGATTTACAAAACACAAAGCTGTAATGTAAAGTCCCCTGTCAGTGGGACAGCAAGTAGACTTTTGAATCTGAAATAATGAGTGGATTTAGCTTTTTTTAATTGGCAAGAGAGAAATAGAGAGGCACTTTCCTTGCTTCTGCTCTATCTAATAGAAATAATAACCATTATAACACCAGTCACATTTATAATCTATAGACCTGCACTGTCTATCATTCATATACTATATTATTGTATTTAATAGAGTTTGATAAAAGGGGTCATCTAATTGCTTCATATCAGTTTTTATTTTTGCATAAAGACATAAAGTAATATCAAACTACATTTAATTTGTTGTGTTTCTTTTCTTTAAAATTGTATATCTCCTACAATCAGTCACATAGGAAGAAGTAAAACGCTTAGGTTACTCACGTAACCCCGGTTCCCTGAAATAACGGGAACGAAGCATTGCGTCAGTTAGCTGACGCTATGGGGGGGAAACTCCTGTTTACTCCGTGACTGAAGCCTATTGGTTAACGTCTGTACAAAGTACAGACCAATGACGTTTGAACCCGCGCGCGGGAGGAACGCGTCCCTATATAAGCGCGGTTCAATCGTCAGCAGCTCATTATTATTCGACTGAAGCGCGCTGCCGAATAACACTCGCTGCGTAGACGTTTGTAGCACGGCAAGAGACGCAATGCTTCGTTCCCGTTATTTCAGGGAACCGGGGTTACGTGAGTAACCTAAGCGTTCCCTTTCAATACGGTTCACTTCGCATTGCGTCAGTTAGCTGACGCTATGGGGGAACGTAATCCCATCACGCCGTGCATACACAACGTACTGAAGTGCCTTACCGGAGAGACACTGCGTGTGGCCCTATACCCGGCATATTCACAGCTTTAAAAGCAAATGTGTAAGCACCATATAAATTGTTGACGCGCACACGGTGGGGTTTTAAACGCACCGGGGGCACATAACATAGCACAAGACGGCGAGGTACGCGCCGCGGCTGTGCGAGATAAGTAAATTCAGAGTCACGTTGGTGAGCTCGCTGAGCGCACCGTGGTGTACACATAAAACGCATGAGCGTGCATGATTGAGCCGAGAGAACCTGCGCTCGTAGGGCAGGGACGTCTAAGCTGTACAATCTGACAACGTAGACGGCGAAGACCAGCCGGCCGCGTAGCAGATATTAAATATAGATATAGATACCCCTGTAGACCAAGTTCATGAAGAAGCCAAACTCGCACAGAGTGGGCTCTATATAGGACATAGCTCATAGAGGGGCGTGAGCCAGTGCGATGGTTTCAACGATCCATCTAAATAACCACTGTTAGCAACAGACATACGTAGTGAGTGATCTGCGAAGCTCACGAACGGCCGATCTGACTATAATATGCGGCAGAACGGTTCGTAGCGTGGGATTATACAGATACCACAATAGTGTGAACCCCGGTGCACCCTCGAGCGCATCGGGATGCATATAGGTAGTATTATAGTGCACAGATCGGTGAGCTTTCCAAGCGCGCCGTAAATGTGTATTGACTATAAATTGCACGGGCACAGGTGAACACTTGAATACATCGTGAATGCATATAGATGAATCAGAGTGTTATAATGCACAGGCCGGCAAGATTCTCGAGCGCGCCGTCATGTGTTCTGATAATAAATTGTGCGCACACGGGTGAACTCTTCAGTGCACCGTGAATGCGTATAGATAAATCAGTGCACACAACGCGCCGTGAATGTGTACAGATATGATTGATGAACGTAACGGTGGGCACCCAACACACCGTGAACGTACACAGATGAACAACAATGTATGTCTCACAAAGCATAACACAGCTGTGTATACAGGTGAGCTTTCCCAAGCGCATCTTATTGTATACCAAAATGTTATAGCGTGTACATGTGAGCTTCTCTAAGCGCACGGTGGACGCATATAATTAAAACCCATATCGTGCATACAGGTGAGCTAATGGGCGCACCTTTAATGCAACAAACCTCAGTAGTGCGCGAAGCAGGGATGTCGAAGCTGTAAACTGACAACGTGGACGGCGGGGACCAGCCGGCCGTGTCACAATTGTCAAATGAGAAACCTCTAAGACCATGCCCATGCTCTAAGACAAGTGAGCATAATTGTCACGGGAGGTGATAACGTCAACGATCCATAAATAGCCTGTATTGACAGGTGCTCTAGTGAGTGATCTGTGACGCAGATAAACAGCTGATCGTCTGATGTACGTCAGACGTATGTGTCATACAGGACCTTGGACAGTTCCAGAGCGCTGTGCCTCGGGCACCGTCCGCATCTGAGAAATGACAGGCTTATGAATAAAGTGAATGGCCAGCCGTAAAAGCATGGTTCGCTGTTACCGCCGCCGTCCGCATCTGAGAGATGACAGGCTTGTGAATTAAATGAATGGTCGGTCGTAAAAGCGTGGTTCGCTGTTATCACGGCCACATAGATATAGGTAGGGGAGAGAGCCGCCGTGCCTCTGTAGTGAGGAGAAAAGTGTTCCCCCGGCGATTCGCGGGGGGTTTTTACTTTCAAATGTCACTAGACAGAATGGATCAGACTTTGCATAAGGACGCCTCGTGAAAGGGGTCCTAGCAGCTTGTGTCAATGTGTCATAAGGCACGTAATGTAGGTCGTGTCCCACGGATGCCATCTCCGCACGCCCATCGTAATGGGTTAATATTGGTAGTTTAAGCATGAGATGCGTATCACTCTGATTGAACATAGCTTATAAAGCGATGCAATGGGTTTATAAAGGAGATGACTCGTCAGCTTGTTCAGGGGGCGAGATCTCAGTCTGGTTCGGTAAATAATGAAACCACCGTAGATTGCCCGACCGCATTATCACAATAACACGGTCGAGAGTGCTGCAGTGCTAAATCATCCTCATAATGTACCGTATTCACAGTACAAGGTGATTTATATGAGACAAACGGCGTTCCACGCGCCGAAGGCTGATTGCCGTCGTAAAGCGTGTTCAACCCACAGCAAATGCTGGGCTAGCTCGTAATGACAGCACTTCATGCAGCCGTGTGTAACTTAAGCAAGCTTCCCGGCCGTCAGCTCGGGGCGGGACCTTTGCTTAGTCAAACTGAAGTGGACTTATGAACAGAATGCCACGATATTCAGCTCTCTGAGGCTCGTTAGAGGGGTACGTGTGCCCGTCTTAAACGAGATGCCGCGCGCGTCTGACTGTGCGCGCGCTTTAAGCTTTGAAACTTATTGTGGCGGGTAGCAAGCTCACTTGAGGTTGATAATACCCTTAATATCTCCGAGTATTGGAGCGGAGGTGTGAGCGTCTTCGGATCCGCTAATATAAATCAGCTATATGGCCAAAAAACGTCATAAACCGCTTGGCTGTAAGCCTTTGAGTGGCCGTCCGGAGAGGGCGCGATTCAAACGCTTGGAGCCATGCAAAAGTCTGAGGCTGTCCTTCCTCTAGGAAGAGAGAATAACAGCCGTAAGACCGTGCTCGTTTGCGCCATCAGCATCGTAGCGGAGAAACTGAGGTGGGCTGCGAGCGAATTTGGCAGAAAGGTGTTAGAGACACCGTACAGTCGTGGGGTGTCAATACACAGTATATGGCCAAACCGGGGTCTTTTCGGCTAGCGTCGATAGAATTATGGACAGCGGACCGTGTGTGCGTATTACTGATTGCTTGTCAGTAAGGCGATAAAGTGTTTAGAGACACCGTACAACCGTGGGTGTCAATACACAGTATAGTAAGCACGGAAATTACTCTTTTTAGAGGAATTAAATACCGTTCGCCACTATAGTGAGGTCGCATAACTGTGTTGGTATTACACAGTATGTTTGGATAAACAGCACACAGAAAACATTACAGGGCAGTCCAGCCGAGGCGCGACATAACCCCTTTTCTCCCAGACAGTTTCGTTCTCTGTTGATGCAGCTGTGCTGCGGAGACCAGAGCTCAGCCGTTCAGGTGCACAAGCAGTAGTGACGGTGACCGAACGGCTCACGGAGCAGAGCAGTATGTCTAGGTGGTTTAATGTCAGACTGAACCCATCGCAGAGAGGAAGTCTGCCGTGAGGCCCGCGGTTTTGCCGTTTATTAAAAGGGCAGAAAAACCGGGTATATATATAAGAATGTACCAATATTCAGCGCACTGATATAGGACGGGACTGAATAAAGGGAGGTATTCGGGCCTCAGTATATTATAAACAAATTCGTTCTGCCTCTGATTCCGTCTAAACCAGAGAGAAATTACCAGGCAGACGAAAAATGAGCTATCTGAAGCGAGATCGGCTCAGGCCAGTAAAGCTCTATAATAAGTGTTTTAGCGCTCCAATAGAGGCGTGTCCGCCTTATCGAGCAGACGAATGAGATCGTGCCGCTCCAGGAGGGGAGGGGCATGAAGCTCTCTTATAATGAGTGTTCTTGGTGCTCCAATAGCGGCGAATCGGCCCTATCGAGCAGACGAATGAGATCGCGCCGCTCCAGAGGGGAGGGGCATGAAGCTCTGTAATCGTTGAACACTGGACAGCTGCATTTAGAGGCAGCGAGCCGTAATACCGCGTGCTAGCTAAGCCGTTAAGAGACCTCACCACTGTGGGGAAAGGAGCGAGGGACTCCGCGAGCGTGGAGCACGAGTGGCTGTGCTATGACAGAGACAGGAGCAGACCGCCCGTGTTTGCTTGTCGTATGCATCTATCCAGGTCTACGGTTCCCCGCTTGTTCATCTCAACAAGAGAGGAACGGCAGAGGGGAGCAGCAACACAGACAGAACAGCCATGCGTCGTGACGGTATCACCCGATGCACTCGGGGGATTAATATATGTGCCAGAGATCTCGCCACTGAATTTGAGAGGAGCGAAGGGACTCTGTAAGCATGAACGGTTGCGGTGTGACAGAACACAGGGGGGGTTAGTCCGTGTGTGCTTGTCTATGCATCCATCTAGTCTCATGGCTCGCCGTGTGTTCATCCCGGCGAGAGAGGAACAGCAGGGGGAGCACGAAACATGGATAAGACAACCAAAGCATAAGCGCGGTCCCGGCGTGGGAGGTGCCAGACCGGTAACGCGCTCGGAGGAAATTCATAGCAGAGAGGCTCACCGAGCCGCTGTGCTGGACGCTATTACAACAGCGCCTGCTCTTTTAGCGTATAGCTTTATATTAAAAATATTGATCTTACCGGGCGGCCGCAGGGGAGACCTCGTCAGGCGTGTCCGCTGCACAGGGCTCGTACCACGGCAAGCGAAGGCAGGGGAAAAGCGGTTCCGGAAAGCGGCAGGGGAAGACGCTAGGCCTGGACTCTGCTATCTTCGGTTCTCAGCCGGAAAACGGCAGGGGAAGACGCTAGGCCTGGACTCCGCTGCAGGGCTTTTGTCAACGGCGAGGTAAGGCTTCTTCTTTTCTTCGGAGCAGCGAGAGGTTCGCGCTGAAGGAGAAAATAATGAGCTGCTGACGATTGAACCGCGCTTATATAGGGACGCGTTCCTCCCGCGCGCGGGTTCAAACGTCATTGGTCTGTACTTTGTACAGACGTTAACCAATAGGCTTCAGTCACGGAGTAAACAGGAGTTTCCCCCCCATAGCGTCAGCTAACTGACGCAATGCGAAGTGAACCGTATTGAAAGGGAACTACATTTACATACTGTGAATCGTTTTTTAAAATCAAGAATCATTTTTGAATCGAAAATCGATTTTGAATCGAATCTTGAGCCTAAGAATCGGAATCGGATCGAATCGTGAAATTTTCTGAATCGTGCACCCCTATTGTATAGGCAGCCAGTTGTTATTGCAGGAATAAACCCCGACAGTGTGATCAGGACCCGACACAAAGCAGAGGTTATTAGTTGTGAGCGGTTTGTTATCTGGGAATAACAAACCTGCAAATTTCGCGACTGGCCAATCAGAATCTAGCATTCCAACAAGACGTGTAATAAAAATGTAAATGTAAAAAAGTAAAATGTAAAAATATAAAATTAGACTCTGCGTGTGAAAGTTTCATAGAGTTACTGAGCCAAAGTAAAATAAAATAAGAGAGTCAAAATATGGAAAACCAACTAGAAATATCAGACTTTTTTAAACAATCATCATTTTTGTCAAGCGCCAGCGCTGATGACACATCTGCTAATGAACAAGCAACTCCAGCTGTGCCAGCATGTGAGAAAGGGAAAACGACAGAGACAGAGGATCATCTGTCAGTAAAAGTGCAAAATAGATTTCATGATAGAGAACGCACAAAAAATATATATATTTGCTACGTGCAGTGTCTCATGCATGTGAACTAAAAGACATAAAATTCAATACATAATCTGTGAAGAGCTGCCGTTTATCTCTCAGATATTCTGTAACTCAGATAACTATGGTTACAATTTGTATTGCAACTTTGGTTATTCAATAAACATGGTTACTTTATTTTTACTTTACTAAAATTTTCTAGGGAAAAAGCAGGGTGTACACATAAAAAAAATGTACATGTGACATTTAAAAAATAATTTGGCACCTGTTTTTGCCTTCATTCAAACAAGTTTTTTTTGTTGTTGTTGGCATGGAGCCCTGCAAAGCATTGTGTTTCTTGGATGATAAAGTCCCAAAGAATTCAAAACTAATGTAATATTGCAGTGTTTATAACGAACAATTTTTCTGTGCAAGTCTTTTTTTTAATCATGTTCCCTTCAATCAAAATCTGAAAATGTTCCGCCCTCTTGGGGTGATCATTCTCTGATGATGTCAGCTAGAACGCTTGGGCACGGAGCATCCGTTAACTCCACCCCCTCCAACTGTCAATCTGCTGCCAGTTAAATTTTTGAATGAAATTATTACTTTTCTATATGCAATCAAAGCACAGTGTAAACCATAAGCCACGCCCACTATTTTCCTCTTGTCATATTCTGTTTCAATTTGAAATACGTCACAACTCGGAAGCTCGCAACTTCGGGTTTACATGGACTTTAAGTACATAATTGCAGTGGCAAAATATTATTTGAGCACTAATAGCATCAGTGGATTATTGTAAAATGAGACAGTTCAATTTGTGTCAATTCATGCATTTAATAATTTATACTATTTATTTTCAAAGAGACAGTCCATCCCAAAATAAAAAAAGTTATTTTCCTGTCTTTTTTATTTTAATGGAGGTCAAATAAAAGTTTAGTTGAAGATAGGGAAAAGTTGGGTAAATAAATAATTTTTTATGTTGAATTCAACCTGTTCAGCACTTTTCACAGTTTACACTGTTGCAAAGCAGCTTTAGAGGAGACAAAATACAGGAAACACATGGCAAATAAAAAATTTAAGAAACACAAAACTACAAAGACAAATTTAAATCAGTTCAGAGTTCAGAATTTCATCATACAATATGAAGTCCTTTGAAGTCCTTTCATGTGCCGGTGTCATCTTCCACTGGTGTTAGGTCATTTGACATCTTTGTGGGCTTTGTATGAGGTTTTTCCATGGTCTGGCATCATCTTCCACTGGTGTTGGGTCATCTGACATCCTTGTGGGAGGCTGGATCCATACTGGAGCTGGTGTAATCTTTGGTTACCTCAGAATCGGCACCATGCGGTGGAGGTAGAAGAGTAGATAAATAATAATTAGCGTAGCTGCAGTTTGCAACATTTAAGGTAGAGGATTTTGGTAATTTTACTTAAAACAGGTTTGCAAGATAAATTATGCTTTTCAAAAATGCTGGGTTATTTGGGTCAAAAACTGCATGTAAACAGGAGTGAAAAGGTTAGCAGCAGTCATGTACTGCGATTAAGTCCTTACTCGTAGGGTCATTGGGTTAGTCACATAATTATTTTCCCCACAAAATCGAGTCAAATCTATATTTTATTTATGTACTTACGCTTACGGGTACAGTATTTGCTAAGTACTGTAGTCGTATAATATGCAGACTAGCGTAAAGTCAGCCAGCCATATTAAGTGCTTAGCATAACACAGTGTCCTGCTGCTTTGTGTTGTGTATTAATCACTGTATTAAGATTTACTTAGACATGATGACCAGCTGACGGTACTCTTAGACAGCATACAGTACAGTGAATAATACAGTGAAGTGTTTATCATGCAGCGCTGGTACTTGACATTTAGAGGACAGAGAGACAAGTGATATTAAACCCATAAATCTCTGTCCGTTTTTCCAAAAGTATACTGCAGCACAATAAAGGAAAACAAGGCTGTCGAAAAGTTAGATAACTTCTGGCTAGATAACATTAACATTCAAGGCAAATGTTGGCCAGACTACACCGATGTATGAATAATCAATGTGCATTTCTTTGGAGAACATCATTAAATATTTAGTATATTTGCGGGTGGTGTGTGTACCCGCAAAGATAGTAATACCAGTAATAGCTGACCTTGTGGGGACATTTTTTGGTCCCCATGAGGAAACAAGCTTATAAATTGTGCATAAGGATATTTTTTGAAAATCTAAAATAGTAGAACGTTTTCTATGAGGGTAAGGTTTAGAGGAATGGGATAGAATATACAAAAGTCCCAGGAAAGTCCATATAAAACATGAAAACCAGTGTGCGAGTGTATGTGTGTGTGTATATTATATAAAATATTACATTTTGGCAAATTAGTTTAAAATTCACAAAAAATATTAACAGATTAATACAGGTTCTAAAAGAGCTATTTTTAGAACAACATGGAGGTGAGTAAATGATGACAGTGTTTTTATTTTTAGGTGAACTATCTCACTTGAGATCAGTGATTTGTAAGTGTAGACAGCTCGTTTAATTTAAATAAATATAACTTGTATTTTGACTAAGCTCAATAAGAAGATAAAAACATCTGCCAAATATGTAAATGTAAATGTTAACAGTGTGTCGTCAAATTTCCCATATTTAAATATAGCACAAAAAAGAAAAATCATAAATACTTTGTTTCCCTCTTTTTATTGAACAGGAAGCAGGGGTGACAAATGAATAGATTATGAAAGCAGGAATGGCATGAATATAAGGGGTACCGATGAGATAAAAAGATGAGTTGAGCATAGATGCATATTTTAATGAATGGACTTGTAAGTGAATGTGAATTGTGGTGATGGTGCTTTCAAGGATAAGAAAAGGTCACGCCAGCTGATGGATCAGACCTGTGCACCGCCAGCCCCTATTTATAAACCAGCTACAATTACCAGTCTCCGTACATACGCAACTGGCCATCCCAAAGCTACAGTGTCCCTCTGTGAAGCTCTTTCTCTCTCTCGCTCGCTCATTCTCTCACTCCCCCTCACCACTTTGCCGGCCTCCTCCCCAGTGGTTACCATGACAACAGCAGCACTGCACCATTCATGGACTGTAGCGGCAGTCACACTATCTCTCTCTCTCACCCTCTGTTTGCGCCGATCGCTGCTCTCTCCAGGTCTGTCAAGGGCTTCTCCCATACACACTTCAGCTAGAAAAGGCAGCGTTTTAGACGAAGAGTCAAACTGCCCGAGGAAATACGTGAATGCGTCGGGAAGGAAAAATAAAGGTGCGTTAGGGGTGCAGGTCGAACTACTTTTTCCAGCCCATGGTGGTATTCATTTGGTTTTATAGCTAGTTGGTGGGCAGATGATTTTTCTGTGACACCCTTCTTCGTTACTTCTTCTGAAACGTTACCGGATTTTACATACAGAACAGGTATTGTTTCTAAGAGGAGATACCCCTCTGTCTGTGTCTGGACTTTGGGCTGTAGAGCGTGTGTGTGGGCACACAGCGAGGCGTTGTGGATGAGCTGGCCATCGCTAAGACGGGCGCAGGGGTTGTGCGTGTCTGTTGACGGCGAAGGAGGACAGATCTACACCCGCCTTCCAGCCCAATGCGGGATTTGGGTTGAGCATGGTAAGCTATTGAACCCCACCCTCTACATATATCCTTACCTAACCCCTTTCCCTTTTATTGCTTCTTTCTTAGCATCACACACACATAAACACACTCTTGCTCTCTAGACTGTGTAGGAGTTTGAGGGTGTTAATGGGCTATTCTCCTGTTTTTTAAATGTGTTGGACGTGCAATTCCTTTTTGATGCCAAAGAGCCAGTCTTGATTTTAAAGATGTGAAAATATTTAGGAGCTTTCTAAACCGTTTTTTTGTGAATTTATGAGATGCAGTTAATGTTGTCTGCCGGTTTGAATGAATTCCTGGGCTGGGGTGTTTATGCTGCAGCAATGACAGAGAAGCTAATGATGCTGGTTGGAGAACCTGTGGGAGGTGGAGAGTACTGCAATGTTCTGCTTGAAGATTCTCACCGAGATGTACTTTTGTTCAGGTTTTTTCTCCTGCATGACCGTTTGACCCTGGCACATTCAGTACATCATTTCAAGGGGTGGCGCTTGATTTGTATGTTGAACTGTACCTGTGTACGTCTGGTATATTATGTTTGCCTTATTCTGTGAGGTTTGGAGTGGTTGGATGTTTGCTCTTCAAGTCTTAAGAGAGAAGGGCTATTTTGGAAAGGTGTTTATTGAGGCTTCTAAATATTGATATTTATATGGGTATGTAATATTATGACGGTATACAAGATCATCATTACCAACATGGCAAAATGAAATGTTTAATAGATGGTTGTTGTCATGAGGAATCTTGTCAAAGGTTGCAGGCTCAAACAGGGTGTGACCTTAGGGCACAATGATGATGGAATAAGAAACTGTTCTTCACTTTCTTGATCCCTTTGAGGTGAACAGTTACCTCCAGGATGATCCAGGAAGTCAATTTACTTGTATTGCACAAAACTACAATTTTTAAAGTTCACTCAAAATCATCCTCAAGTCAGCACAAACTTTCAAAATGACAGCCTGTCATCTGTTGAACACAAAAGGTGATTTTCCCATAATTTACATAACGTTAACATATAATGAAATTCGATTTTTACAGTCAAAGCAAAAATGCCAAAAAACATTTTCTGTACACTTGAATAAAGGTACAAAAGCTGTCACTGGAAGTGTCAATGTGATATTTATACATTTGGTACAAACATAATACGCAATCTTAAGGTACAAATGTGTACTTCTTCCAGCTTCTGTAGCTTTATTTCTGAGAGTGTACAGTATATATTCCAGTACTTCCAAGTTAAGTAATACAATTTTTGCTCCCATTTACGTCATTTTACAATTTGTCATGCTGAAATAGTAATGTGCGACAGAGCAATACATAAATTTATAGGACCCGTGATAATTTCATGGGTTACCCCCCCAGTTCCCAAACCCAATAAATAAGATATGCCATGGTGGTCCTTAAGGCTCCCAGCAACATTCATGGTTGACCCCATTCTGACAATGGCCTCTGTGTCTGAAGCAAGAGTGAATGAGATTTCACAAGATTGACACTGAATAATGCTTAATGCTGAATAAAGTTATAGTATGACTTTGGAAGACACAGAATTTAGTGCACAAGTGTTATGGACTATCCTTGTGCTGTTTTAATGCTATAATCTTTTATTTTATAGAAAAGAGGCTTGGACATTATGCAAATCTACCTTTGTATAAAAAGTCAAATGGGTTTGAAACCAAATAAAGGCGAGCAAATGATGACAAAATATTTATTTATTGTAAAGCTACTGGTTTTATTCTTGTAGCTCATTGGTAGGACATTGTGTTAGCAGCACAAAACTTTGCTGGTTCAATCCTAGGGAACAAGCATAATGATAAGTTGGATTTGTAATGCATTGCAAGTCGCTTTGGATAAAAGCTTCTGCCATACGTTTTAATGTGCAGTAAATACAAAGTTATGCTACCTAAGCTAAAGATATGCATAACAGCTATTGGTCACCTACTGATTTTAGATATCTGGCTGATCTAATGGTTGAAGAGACAGATAATGACATAAAGCCTCAGCCACCTTTAAAGGTTTTTCATCTCCTATATCTTTGAATCTAAAACAAACTCAGTTTTTAACTTTTTAGCAAGGCACTGTCATTTTCATTGTAATATTCAGAGTGAAAATTGATATCTTTTTTTTTTCGCAACAGCACTTTTTGTCCTATAAAAACAACTCAGAACATAATGTTCAGAATCTGTTTCTAATGCTCTTGGAATAAAGAGAGGACAAACTAGGATCTATTTCTAAAAATCTCTTGCTCTACCTTTTACTTTAAGGTTCTCTGGGCCTGTAGCATTGCTATTTTAAAACTGAATTTCAGTAAGAAGTTAAATGTTGTGTCCAATGTTTTCCAGTGTCATGCTCAAAGGGTTTCCATAAAGAGAAACAGAAGCCCAGCTTACTGTAGGAGACGTCATTTATAATTGATTTTAACGGAGTTTGGTGTAAGCATAGTGCTAAACTGCAGGACTCCGTTATCGTTTAACTTGGATACTAAAATACACAAACAGAATACTAAAACAGACATATACTGTATGATGTTTTCTTGTAAATGAGAATTTTTATCAGACTCTTAATGTATTTCTGAATGGCCTGAAGGTGGGATTAAACATATTTGAAACTAAAGTACTTAATGAACGTATAATGCAGAGAGCATTCGGGTATCATCTCCTTTTTGATGGAGGTGGTGTTTAGCAGCTTTTGCATCTAGGCTCCTCATATGTTGTTTATGGTTATTTAGCTTTACTCTTAGCTCCTCAACATTTTTTTAACATGTATCTAAGTTTGCTGTAGTACATTTTTGTTTTTGTATACAGTATAAATTAATAAGTAAGATGAGTGCAATGAATATGGCTAAACTAGGTATCTTGGGAGGCAGCATAATGAGGATGAAACAGACTTTCCTTTAGGAGTGCACATATGACGTCTTAGATGGGAGAGAGAGAGAAAAAGAGAGAGAGAGGAAGAGGAAGAGAGAATTCTGCAGTGTGCCATTAATAGTCTTGATAATGATTTGCTTACAAAACAGAGCTGTGGGATTAACAGTGTGTTGGATCTGTCCCCAAAGCTAATACTGGTGCTACTGAGCTGAGCTGTCATTTGCAAGCATTTGTGTGTGTGCATGTTAAGAAAATATAGTGCTTGACAATTTGTTCACTGTTCAATTTTATACATTTAGAGGTTATAATGCATTTAGAGCTTGACTGATGGGAGTTTTTGGGAGCAACAGTTTATGCCAATATTGATGTTTAGAGATTAGGGTAGATGATGACTCGCGTGATGCCAATATATGTGCACTGCAATTACATGTAAGCAAATACAAGCACATGGTGATCTGGGGGCGTATTACAGAAAAGTCCTAACTTTAAAATCTTATCTTAACTGTTTGGTAACCATGGTAATTTCAGTTAGGACCTCATTTAAGACAAAAGCTATAACAGAATGATGTTCCTAAATGCATTATCTTATCTTAACTGCAGATAGGAAAGTGGTATTACAGAAGCATCCTAACTTGACAAAACATCCTAAAAACAGTCTTAACTTTAGGGTAACCTCACAGGTGTCCTAACTTAAAACTTAAATGAGAGCCAGCTGAAACAATCACATTATGATAGAGCTGCGGGAGAATACAGTACACACTTGACTCAGCATCTATTTCTTGTCTCTATCAAATGTTGAAATGTACAATAGTATCCTAGCACTTAGGAAGAATAATTTTTTTAATTTTTGTAAGTCACATTTGCTAAATGTTTAAATTGAATGGTAACTGATAGATGATGTGCTAAAACACTAATACAGAAAGACACAGACTATGATTACTATGAATTTAATAAAATGTATTTTTCTGGTCCATTGAAATTAAAAGGACAATTCTTTTGTTTACTGTAGCAGCAGCTCACGCATTGCTGGTTGCTTGGTAACAGACATGACAGTTGATAGCCGAACATGATTAAGCGATTTGGGATTTACTAACTAGAGATGAGATAAGATTTGGTGAAATAAGATGAGAATCCTAAATCAATTTAAGATTTGCTTCTGTAATATGAATTTGTGAAAAATCTTAACTTAACACATCATATCTTAAGTTAAGACCTAAGATAGAATGTTTCTGTAATACGCCCCCTGTTGAATAAATCTGTTAAATGAGGACTTTACCAGCTAAAATGGTTCGGCAATTTTTCAGGGTTTACTTGTTTTATCACTGTTTGTACAATGAGAACTTAAACAGGTCAATGGGTTATGGCATTACATCTTAAAAAGAAATTAATGGTCTTTTTTGAGGCATGTGTATGTGTACCTGGTATTTATCACGTTGCGGGGACCAATTGTCCCCACAAAGATAGGAATACCAGTATTTTTGACATTTTGAGGTCCCCATGAGGAAACAAGCTTATAAATCAAACAGAATGATGTTTATTGAAAACGGGAAGTAGCATAAAGTTTTCTGTGGTGGTTGGGGTAAGCGTTTGGGTTAGGGGAAGGGAATAGAATATAAAGTTTGTACTGTATAAAAACCATTACATCTATAGAATGTCCCCACAAAACATGGAAACCAGAATGTGTGTGTGTTTGTGAAAACCCAGCTAAACATATCTTTTTCTACATAAAAGGTTACAAACATTTTTCTGTCACTGGGTTGGTACCCTCAAAAGTTCATTTTTGTACCTTTATGGGTATACAACAAAGTTAAATGTTGTACCTTTTGGGGTACAATATTATACCCTAAGGATATATTGTGTACCTTTAAGGAACAATTTTATACCAGAACCTTAAGGTCCTACCCCAGGGACAGAAATGTACTTTTTTGTTCCTTTCATTCTGACTATGTACATAATGTAAAGAACGTTCTGTGAGAAGTGAAAATATAACCTTGATATCTTTAATATTGACTGAGTGGCCTTGTGAAAGATTGAAATCAATGAGTGAAATCAATTATTGATGCTCCTAATTTCATATCTCTCATTGATTATGAGACATTAACCTGCATTTCAGAGGCGATGTCACATATTGTATTTTTCTTTTTGTCCTCAAAATTAAGTCAAATAAAGGACTTTGCTGAGAAAACTTTCTTCCACAAATGCACCACTGTTTCACAAGTTGATCCTTTTTTTTTTGTAGAGAAGAGGAATATCTGGTAAATGACTACTAGATGATGATTAATGCAGATGAGATCATGCATAAAAAGTACCAATCAGTTTTTTTGTGCGTGTCTTTGGAAAACATTGGGCAGCAGGTCATTTGCTACAAGTTACCATTAGAGTATCAAACAGAACAAATAAATCACCACAGCTGCTGGATTTCAGATCTCTGCATGGAGAAACTCCTGTTGTTTTTATAAATTTTTTATCTTTTTCCTGAATCATTTTTATCAGTGATAAGTGAATAGGGTCAAATGTTTTTAGGATATTGAAAATTTCATCTCTGTTAATACCTCTCATCCTTTATTTTGTGATAAATTATTTTACAGATATCTCTCTTTAAAGGTCCTGTTTTTCATGCTTTTTTGAAGCTTTGATTGTGTTTACGGTTTGCAATATAACGTGTTCATGTTTCATGTTTAAAAAAACGTTGTATTTTTTACACAATTTACTTATTTCTATAGCGCTGTTTTCACTGTCCTAAAAACGTGCTGATGTCTTCCTTATTTTACGAAGTCCCTCCTTCAGAATTACGTATCGAGTTCTGATTGTGTAGTTTGTTTAGTGTGTTGTGATTCGACAGCAGCTTAGCAGAGTCGTTTGAGCTTAGCTGGCGACTGACGTATTCCTGTTGGCGGAGTTTAGTCAAAGACTGTTTTATTGAAGTCATTTAATGGGAAGTAGAGGGCTGTAGTCCAATCCGGCCATTCGAGGTAGGCTTTGAAAGGGGAATTCTGTTAAAAAAAATATATAGCAACCTTACACACCAACTAAAGTTTGAAAAATGGGATCATGAAAAACATCCGGTTTAAAGGCATCTTACAAAAGGGTGGTTGATTGTGCTGGAATCATGGTTATTAGTGGAACCATTTTTGAAGTTTGTTGTATATTATTTAGCAAAAATTGAACTTTAAACTTTGTATGGCTAGGGACATAGTATTAAGTGGCAAGGGTCAATAAAGGTTAAAGGGATAGTTCAGCTTTAAATAATATTTCTGGTCAGATTTACTTACCGTGTAGCTCTTAGTCTTACTATGAAAGTGGGAGGAGGGCATAATCATTGCCGTTTCAGTATATTAAGGTGTTAATGTTTTTATGTTATGCTTGTTTATCAGAATTCACTTAAAGGACCAGTGTGTAGATTTTTAGGGGCATCTAGAGGTGAGACTGTAAATTGCAACCAACGTCCACAGCTCGCCACTCCCTTTTGTAATGCATAGAGAAGCTACGGTAGCTGCCACAGGACAAATACATCATCATCTAAAATAATGTAGTGACCAAACGCTCTATAAAACAACTGAGATATAAAAAAGATGCGTTTTTAGTTGTTTTTTGAATGTAGCGAGAGATATGGCTGATCGGACTCCTAAAGGACGATGATTCCACCAGCAGTATTAAAGGAAAATGAACGGGAACGTGATTAAGTGCCCTTTTGTGAAGGTTTTTTTTACCTCACAGGAGGGGTTCTAGTGGACCAATCACATCGCTTGTGGTCAAGGCAAGGCATCACTCCTTCTTTAAACATAAGGTTCTGGATGGGGTGTAGAAATGCAGGATATAAAAGGTTTTTATACCCCACTGATAATATAGTTATGTAGATTATATTGCATTCCTGTCAAAAAGTCCTTCTAATAGTTACACAATTCACCATTAATGCACATTTATTATGTGATGTACAGTATTTGTTCATTTATTTTTTAAATGAGAAGCTGTATAAGTGTAAATGTTTTGTCAGATATCACAGTGCGATCATGGTTGAGGTGTTTGTGCAGAATGTTTATAAATTAATGTTTATCTGGAGAATGTGTGCAAGAACCTGCTGAAGCTTCCGTCTCTCCCTGGTTACCATGGTGATCTAGGCCGCACAATTATGATCTATCTATGCTTGCTGTGTAGCACAGAGTGTGCTCTTAGTATGCTGTCACTCGTTGTGTGTGTGTGTGTGTGTGTTTGGACTGCCCACAGGTGCAAGTGATGTTGCTCACCCTTTATGGCTCTGAAAAGCAGAATTCATTTCACACAGTTTTTACAGTTTTTGTGCAGCTGTATTTTATGCAGTTGCATGTTATCTTATCTGGTTGATGTCACAGTTTATTAAAATTATTAAGCAGTAAGTCTTGTAATTTATAGTCTTGTAAAAAATTAATTTAGGGTTAATTTGTCTATTTGTAAAATCATATACCATGTATCTCTTCTATCTATGTAAATAAAAATTACTTGTTTACAATGTAATATTTAACAAATCGGTCAATATTTTGATTATGTAAAATTATCAATAATTTTTGCATATCAACACAATTACAATTATACAAAGTATAAACATTGTGATTTTGTGTGTATATAAAAGGGATAGTTCACCCAAAAATAAACATTCTGTCTTCATTTACCCTTGTGTTGATTTAAACCTGTATGATTTTCTTCTTTATTATATTTATTTTGATAAATGATCATAGGGTTAGGTCATTAGATAATTTCTTCCTACTATGGAAGTCAATGGGTACCATCAGCTGTGTGGTTACCATTATTTATCAAAATATCTCCTTTTGTGTTCAACAGAAGAAAGAAACTCCTACAGGTTTACAACAACATAAGGGTGAGTAAATGATGACAGAATTTTCATTTTTTGGGGTGAACTATACCTTTAATATGGTAATTCTGTAGCTGCTTCTTTTTTGTGACCACAGGCAGGAAACACAACTACTGCATTAAATAGCGAATCACAATCACCTTTTAATATCCTTTCTCTCCAGTGGTCCATTCACAATCAACAAATGAACTGGAAAGATGTAATTTTGATTAGCTCAACAAAGCCGCTGTATTATGTTTTCCTTACAGCAAGATGAATTATTTGATTTGTGTGCTGCGGATGCATGAACATGCAAATACAAACTTGCAAACACAGATCTCCATTAGCTAAGCTGACACTATTAACAGTGTTTTTGTAACCTCATTAAAACATAAGCTAACCGTCATCTGTCATAGTGTCAGGAAAATCCAAATTGTGCATGCAGACATGGTGTCACACCTTTTCACAATATATTCACTGACTGCAAAATTTGCTGCATTGTTTTTTTTTCAGGGTTTTTCATGTTAGCACTCGCTCCAGGGTCCCCTTGAGACAACTACCACTTTCTCATGATATTTTCCACTTTTAGTTTTTCAACATTTCAGGACTTTAGGGAAAAACAACAGGAAGATTATTTTTGCATGGCACAATCCTACAGTACTTTACCCAGTATTTTTTGTAAGTTCAACTGCAAGTCAGTCACGTCCTGGGCTACCACAGAGTCTTTGGCAAATCTTAGATTAGCATTAGCTGATCAGTATATCTATAGAGCTCGGTAGGTGGTCAGTATATGCATATTTTTAATTACATGTTTTAATAATAGTGGGGAGCAGTGACGTGCACAGACCTCCTCAGGGGCAGGAGCGGACAGACTAAAAAGGACATTATTACATCAAATAACAATCAAATGTATTTCTTAGTTTAAATGCAATTATGTATTAAATAAATCACCTGTATTCAACTCTTTCGCACCATTGACGAGTTATCTCAGTGCAGTGCCCGAAAATAGTCCCCTGCTATTGAAAGTAACCAAAGAGACTATTTTTGGCTGCTGCGTAATATCATTGTGCCTCCTGCAGCCACGTTACAGCAGTAAAGTCCTTGATTATTACACCAGAATGAGAGTATAGTTTCTAGCCATATTGCCTAGAAAATCACAACTTTAAATTTTCTGTCGGTCTTAGTACACAATGTAACTACAGAGGAGTCAAGTAATAAATAGGAAAAATACTGAAACTCTTTGGTTATTTTAGCAGGAGGCTAATGGTCAAATCAAATTCAATGGATTGTGCTAAGTTATGCTAAAAGTGGTAGGGCCAGACCCAGAGATCAGTAAATTCAAATGTTTGACTCTAGGGGAGCTGGAAAATGAGCATTTTTTTTTTTAAGTGAAGTGTCCCTTTAATATTCCTGAGACCCACTTGTTTGTTAGGATGCTGTTAAGTTATGATTATATGCTGTTGAATAGAAAAGGCATAAATTGACTCCTGTTGTTTTAGAAACTTTATTGTGTTATATTCCATCATCTCAAATCAAGTTAAAACAAAAAGTTCATAAACTCATTTCTAATTTATATTGCCTATGCCGCATATTTCTTGTTAGTGACAGAAATCCATAAAAATGATTTTGTTGTTTTGGTCCTTAAAAGCATCTGTTCTTAGGGGGTTTGTCATTTAGAAGATCAACTGGGATTTTAAGCTCTCTTATTGAATCTTTACATGCTGCACTGTTTTCTTTATTTCTCTATAATCCAGAAGTCAATACCTTTACATACAGTTCATTTACATACACACACTTATGCCCTGTGTCATACAGTATACGTAGTTCTGCTTTCACACATAAAATTGATGTCAAACTTTTAAAACATAGGTGTGGTTTCCCAGACAGGGCTTACGTCTAGTCCAAGACTTAGATGCTTGTTTTAGTTGTCTTAAGTGAAATCAGCTTGCACTCTAAAATATATCATTGCCATATTTTTGTATCAAGATGCACACCAGTAATTTTTTGTAAGGTATGTTTGTAAAAACCACTTGAATGTCATAATAAAACTGAGTCCTGGATAAATCTAAACCCTATCCGGGAGATAGTCCCATAATGTTCTTCACAGTGCTTGACCTTCCATAGACATATGCATTTTATACTGTACAAACTGTACATTCTATTCCCTTTCCCTAACCCAAACCCTAACCCCAACCATCACAGAAAACTTTATTCTACCTTAGAATTTCAAGAAACATCATCCTGCTTGATTTAAAAGCTTGTTTCCTCATGGGGACCTCAAAATGTCCCCACAAGGTCACAAAAATACTGGTATTCCTAGTTGCTCGTTGCTGCAGTCAGAAATATAGCTGATGTATCTGCATTTGAAGCATGGAGAATGCACTGCTTTATGTGAATGATAAGGTCATATTTGTCTTTGAATTGAGGACTTGGATTTAGTCTTAAATTGGAATTAGCCTTTCTAAGTTCACCTAAACCCTTAACATGTTAATGAGTGAACATCTTGGTCATTCCACAATCAAAAGTAAGCAATAAAAATATATTTTGGCTATTTAAAATAAAGACATTTACTTGAATTTGGGGAAACTTTTTGTGAACCAAAAAAACAAAACGTTGCACAACGTTTATTAAACAGAAACAGTGATGCGTTGAACACCCTGTTGTGATGACGCAAGAGTTGCAACTACGGTAGCTGAGAAGGCCATGCTTTGTGTTCTTTTTTAAATGTTTCTGGAGCCTGATGAAATCGTTATAAAAACGTGTTTAATTCTGTAAAATATGCTCAATGTTACAGACACTGCACTTGCCATCCAGAATGAAAGACTACATTACAACTTGGACCCATTGTGCCAGCTGTCTCTTTAGTACTGCGTGGTTAATTTACATGTTGCTGCTGATTGAACTGCAGTTCTGACACGCCCACCAAAAAAGAGAAAACGTATATCAAAGCCCGGTACATGCCGTTTTCAGAAAACAAGATCAACCCGGAAATCATAGCAAAACGCTGTACACCGGTTTGAACTTGAACGTGCCCCTGTTCTTGCCTGGTTGTACCAGACTCTTGTACATTTAATTTGTACTGTACAGAGAGTCTGGCCTCTCTCCATTGATAAACGTTTACTTCCTTGTAGGCAGGTTCTCTGTTAAAGTTCAACACTATTGGATCTGCCAAGAGTCACTCAGGATCTGCCATAGGCAATCGCTAACGTGTGGCCGTGACGAAACAACGAGTCCAAATGATCAGACCAACAAAACTTAGCAAACATTGTTCTTGCTCCGGCTTTAACTTCTGTATATTCTGCAGTTTTGCAACAATGGACCGAATAGCTTTTCTCACATCTTTTTCTGCTGCCATTACTGAACTACAACTCAAACTGACGCACAACATCAACGTCATCGTTCTCAGCCACTCCCTCTGTTCGCTGATTGGTCCTACAAAAATTTGATTTCTCGAAACGCAAGAATAGACCGAAATCCCAGACGTAGTACTGAAGGAAAATGAAATTGAGCGGAAGTGCGTAGGAAGGCGCAGCCAGGCTACCCCTGTTCATTGTTTATTGTCAGTTTACTGGCTGATCCACACTTCGGAACAGAAGGTAGTGGTAATGCACCAATAAGCTGGATGCCAACCGCCGTTGAAGAAGAAGAAGAAGGCCGTTTCTCAATCCAAAGGCTGTAGCCTCTGGAGGTCGCATTTGTCTTATTTCAATATATTATTAATTATTAAGTTGACTATTATTCTTAGTTAATCGTAAATTGTTGTAATATGCTTATAACTTGTGAATGTATTGCTCAGTTAACTTAAATAAACCAGGCTTAATGATTTATGTAGCCTGCATTTGCGACCTCCGGAGGCTGCAACTTTCAGATTGAGAAACGGCCGAAGAAGAAGAAATTCATTATCAGTAAAGAAAAATGTTAAAATTTTTTTAGATTGTGTGGAGCAGTTTATGCACAAATATGTTAGAGAATAATTAAAGTGTTTTTTCATAATATACTTTAACTTGAAGTGTTTAAAAATTAATTCAGAAAGTTGATTGTTGATGAATGCTGTGTATTATCACAACGCGCTTAAGCAGTCACGAAAATAAGTGAACAGTGTCCCAATGTGAAGTGAGCTAGAGTCCTTACCAGTGCCCGAACCTGCATACACAACATACTGATTCACAACCTCGTAAGCTAGGGAGCAGATTGAGACAGCCATTGGCAGTCGTTTTATGTGCCGTGTTATGTGTCTTGTTCCTGGTTTCCCGTGTTTCATGTGACCTGGAGTTTATGTTTGACTTTGTCTTGTTTTAAACTATTTATTAAACTAAGCCTGCATTTGGATCCGCTGCCCTGTCTTGCCTGCCTCATATGTTACAGAACGACTGACCAAATATGGATCCAGCAGTTGCCTGAGTTTGCCTGCGCCAGACTTTTTCGGTTATGGATTAAATCAGCCTATCAAAGACATTCTCATCCTCTGTGATCCTCGAGGGTCTTTGGCTGTTGACCCTGAGGGTGTTTACAAGATGGCCGCCACACCGGAGCCAAAGTCCGGTTGCAAAATGTTTTTCAAAAAGATATGGTGGTGCGTTGAACAGAATAGATGCTGCAAGAGCTGACAAGGGCATTCTCTGGGTTAATTTTGAAGAATATATTACGTGTTTAAAACTGCCATATGTGCTCGATGTTTCAGTCACTCCCCTTGCTGTCCAGAATAAAAGAAAACACATTTGCAAACGGCTTTATTTGGACCCATTGTCCGAGCTATCTCTTTAATACCTTGTGGTTTATATTATGTTACTGCTAAATGGGGTGGCATTTTTGACACACCCACCAAACAAGACAAAAACGTACCTCAAACGTATTGCACATCGATGCACACCGTTTCCAGGAAACATATCAATTTCAAAATGGAAATGAATAAATAAGCTTTCCATTGATGTATGGTTTGTTAGGATAAGATAATATTTGACCGAAAAAAAAAACAATTTGAAAATGTGTAATCTGAGGCTGAAGAAATAAACAAATTGAGAACATCGCTTTAAAAGGCAGCCAAATAAAGTTCTTAGCAACACACATTACTAATGATAAATACATATTGTATATATTTACAATAGAAAATTTGGCATAAAATACAAAAAATCTATCATTTTGACCCATACAATGTATTATACCTGTGCGACTTATGACTGGTTTTCTGGTTTTCTGGACTAGGGTTACAAATGTGTTTAGTGTTCATCATCATAATATCTGAGAAAAATCAAACACTGCATTAGAAACACACACACACACACACACACACACACACACAAAAAAAATCATTAAACCTATTTTACATCACAGGGTTTTTTTTGTAAAACATCTAGTAAATACCTGTGCAAAGCTGCTTAACATCAAGACCTTTTGTAATTCCTTTCATAGATCCGGTTTATGTTAGAGAGTCACATGATCACAGTATTCAAACTGCTGGTGGAAGCACAGCCCGCTGTTGTTGTTCATGCATCTGTCATGTGTGTGTTCTTGTGTGAATACTTCAGATTTTCCTGTGAGCTGGTTTTATGTTCGCTATTCCTTGAGCATCTAAACTTCTCTTGGAATGCAGTTTGAGTTATGTTGAAGCTCTGATACTCTATTACAGAAACAGGAATTAAGTTTGCAAAAAAAATCCCATGCATACCACATGTTTAATTTAACCACAGCTAAACATGCTGTAGATTGAGATTGTGAAGTTGTCTTTGGTATATTAAGTACTGTAACTGTGAACACATCTATGGTCATTATTGTTTTGCCTATACATTATTTCCAGTGAAAAAATGGCACTTTGCTTAAGGGTTTAGTTTTTGTCCCTAATATTTTAGATACTGTTTTATTAAAGCAATAAAATATTCATAGGTGTACTATATTGTAAATGTCAAAAGGGGTTAAAGCCATTCCCTTAGCTATAGCACCTCTCATACTGTACATATTGCTTATGTATACATTCTTAATTCAAAATCAAATCATATAATTAAATAATGGATATGAACTGATTGTAAGGTTAATGTATGTGTGTATGACCCATTAAAGGATGTCCTCTCTAAACAAAAGCAATGTTTTACCATAGTGAAACCCTATCTTGCCTTTACACACACACACACACACACGCACGCGCGCAAACACACACACACACACACACACACACATTCTGGTTACCATGTTTTGTGGGGACATTCCATACTGTATAAACTGTATATTATTTTCCCTTCATCTAACCCAAAACCTAACCCCAACCATCACAAAAAAAACATTATTGTACCTTAAATTTTCAATAAACATCATTCTGTTTGATTTATAAGCTTGTTCCCTCATGGGGACCTCAAAATGTCCCCACAATGTCATAAAAATACTGGTATTCCTATCTTTGTGGGGACAAAGTGATGATTACCAGGTACACACAAACACACAGTCTTGATCCATCTGTTTGCCATTTTGCTCTGACCTTGGCTTATTACCATACTCTTTCATCACCAACCCTCCCATACTGAAATCTGATATATTACCATAAACATGTGTTTTAAATATATAATAACCAGTTTTTGCATGAGTTTTTGTAGCAAGCTCAGTGTTTGTACCTGTATGTGTGCATGTTCTCAACCTGTCTGTGAAAGCTAGCTTCAGGAACAGCCTCTGCAGTGTACACTTCATTCATTACCCAAAATCCCATACACGCACACCTGGTTAAACCAATCACATGTCCTGCTGGGACTCTAAAGCTCTTTTCATGCCACTGTTTGTGTCTGTTGATGGCTCAATATTTCACAAATGCTAGTTAGTCCAGACAACTGTTAGTTGTGTGAGCAGAAGGCACATGCTGCACAGTTAACAAGTGACTTCATTTATTTGTGGAACTTAATCTACCCCAAACACATGACGGTTGACACCATAAAAACCATAGCAGGAATATTTAATATTCAAGAGCACTTAGCAGCATTTTGTACGTAACCATAACATATGGTAAGATACCCGGAGAGAATTATAACATTCATTTCAATGACAGTGGCTTGTGATACATCAAACCGCAGTTATTTTTATTGAGTCAAAAAGACGAGCCCAACCCACTGGGTTGAAATTGAACCTATTGCACTGGGTTGTTTGAACCCAAAGAGCTGGGTTGTTTTAACCCATTGTTGGGTCAAATATAAACATTTGGATTCACTTATTCCAATGGCTGGGATTGTTTCTTTTTGACCCAACACTGGGTTGAAAGTAACCTGGCATTTTTAGAGTGCAGTCTATTCTACACTTAAAGGTGGGGTAATTGTTATTTAACTCTTTTAAGAGTTTTTGAAAAAAAGTTGCCAATGCCCGCATTTTTTATGATTTTTATGAAAATGTTATTCTTTAAATATATTACACACAATATAGCAAATGAAAGAACAGACCATCTGCGGGAAAGAGTTAAAAAATGCTTTAGAAAAGTGTGTTGAGAAACACATGAGATAAACGCACATGAATGCCACCAAAAGTCGTAAATTCGAGTTGAAGGCGTGTCATTGAGAGACTGCAGAATCAATGTATGCAACGGCTGAAGGTTGTCAAACTTTTTAAATTTACAACAGAATAAACTGTCTGCACAAAATATGATAGCATTGCAATATAACAATTATGTAACGTTACAGTATACAGTGGTTTCATAATTTAAAACATAACAAAGAAAAACACACTTGATGCACATTTTTTGTTCTCCATCCTTTGTGAGTAGAGGTTGACACCTGACGTCGTAAACATGACTTACAGGCTCATAAATACGAACAACGCAGGAGGACTTGAAAGCCCCATATCTAAGCTATTATGCTTCCCAATGTCGGCATCATAGCATAGGACAGTGTCACCGGATCACAGTTTTCCAGAGCCACAGCTGTATTGTACATGCGAGACAGTTGAGTAATGACTGAAATCATTTACACTCGTGAGTCAGCTGGCTTCTACCGAGACTTTCGTGCCTGGCTTCATTCTCTTCCGACTTCCTCTCTTTCTGCCTCTGTCATCGGAGACACACTGTTGTTTAGGATGCTGCTCAGTACCCTCTTGAACTACCTGTGGTGATTCTCAGTACAAGATAAATCAGTGCACTGCTTCTGACGGGCAGCTTTTGTGCCAGACTTCAAATCTTTCTTGCTCGCACCTGTGTCACAGTCCAGGCGTTTCATGCCCGAAGGCCACTCCTGCTGGGTGAGCATCTGGGGAAAAGATTTTACACACATGACAGACGCACACTCGCTCACCGGGAGCGAGACGACATGCATGCTCCCAGGAAACTACAGCCGCCCTTCCTGCTGCACAGCCTGTTGCCATAGCAACCATCTGTCTTCTCCGTAGCACAGGAATGTAAGGATGACAGGAGGGAGGAGGAGGTGCGGGGGGTGGATACAAGGAATTGCTTTATGCTTTCTTCTCCCATCTGCAATCCCTCACTTATGGGGATATGGGTCATTTCTTTAAAAGTTTCAATGCATCATTTTCCTAAATCTATCTTTTGGTCAATTGATAGTGTAGTTATATTGAGTTTGAAGCATTGAAGCATTGGTGCTATCCAGGGTTATGGATTTAATCTGAGTTACCTTCCAGAATATCATTTGTTAATATTCGCAATAAATTACTTGTACGTGAGCATCAGTACATCATGTGTATCCTATAGATAGCTGCAGCGCTGTGTATTTAAGGTAGGCGCGTGGGACTGTCTATGTATAGACGCGTTTCCAGCTCTGACATTCTCACAGCAAACCTGCACACAAATGTACACTAATTCTGTGCAGGCACACACAAACACACACAGGTTTCTCTTTATATAACCCAACAAATGTGGAGGCTGTTGCACTGCGCTGCGTCTATTTTAAAGCCATATTTCCTGAAACATGATAACATGCAGAATACTTTATAGATGATGGAGTCATTATGAAATGAAGAGTTCATCATGCTTGATGAAGTCTGTATTGCTTGTCAATCTGGTTTGTCCAGTCCATTGAACAGACTGGGACGGACTTAAATGTATTTAAATCTGGTTTAGTGTAATCCATGAAAGGAATAAGATCAATGTTGCTGTATCACACAGACATAGAGTTTTAGAGTAAGTAAACCTGTAATTAGTTTTTAAAATACAGGAAATAGCAAATATAGGAGGAGTAATGCTTTCATTTGAGTGTTGTATGTTTGCTGTAATTGAACATTTCTAGTTAGTTCGCTAGTAGAAACCTGTTGAAATTGCTTTCATATTCATTGTAACACACCGCCATTCATACACATTGTTTGTGTCTTGCGCAATACCTGCGTCCAACCATGAGCATTGTGTTTTTAAGCAATCCTGTAAAAAAAATGGGTTCAGTCTGGGTCAAAAGCGGTCTAATACACAACTTCCTTGAGACAGATTAGTCTTTGATGCCTGTAATGTCCAAAATGCTATCTAAATTGGCTGCTTTCTAAATTTTGAGACGCAGCCATTGTGTCCATTGAAAGTTGTTTGCTTTAGCTTGTTCCCATGATGTTTTGGAGCGTTAATATGACAGGCTTTCAGAGGGTGTGTCTGCTAGACAAGTTGAGACGCCTGTTTGGTGCTGACACTGTCACTGTTTTGGGTCAATTGTTCAGCCTTTTAAGATCGTATCTGATGTTCATGCACACACGTTATTGCTAGGGGCTCATTTGGAAAAGCAGTTTGTCTGGTTTATCTCTTGTTGTTACAGAAAGGGGAATTTTGAGTGTTGTGGTGTGTTGGTAGTTGTCTGGCAGCTTACATGGCAAAGATGGTGTATTAGTTGAGATAACTATTTAATATCTCAATTATTTAGACTAGATAGCAGTCACAGTGGGAGTACAAGAGGCTTAGGAAACGTATACATTTACAATAGTTTGTTTCTTAAAATTAAGACAAACATGCAAATGAGTAAGAAAAATGCCTATCTACAGTATACTGATTTGATATCAACAAATATCATAGGAATTTAAATTTTTATACGAACTTAGGAACCCATTTGTGAAATATCAACAGTGAAACAATTGTCTGGGAAAAGCTTTGCTATTCTATAATCTCTATTCCATATATTGTTTACAAGGGTAGGGCAGTCCACCCCTGACCTTCCCAAAACAGCTGAATGTTTGAAAGAAGACTCATTAGAAACACGCCCCACAACAGAGAGGCACACATAAACTTTTGTCCCTCCCAGACATGTAGTGCTGGTTGTGTGGTAGTAGTGGAGTTGCATGTATGCACACATACGCTTTCTTTCACGTGTGTTTTGAAACTGCCACATTCAGGATTAATGCATAATGTGTTAAAGGAATGGCATGCCAGGGATCAGGTGTGTTGTCTTCAATTATTTACATTCTTTGTCGCCTTTCTTTTCCTGAATAAACTTTAGTGCTTAGTATTGACAACAGTGTACAGCCTACAGTATATCCACCAAACTCAGCACAGACTTTCTGTCTGTCGGTCTACTGTTTGAAGTCTCCTCTCTGTGGTTTTGTTATTCGATTATATACCATGGTATGAACGGTTTCATGTATTATGTGGCTGCAAGTCTTCATCTCTACTGTAGTCACACAGCAGCACTTAAGAAAGACTGCAGGGTGAGTCGTATTGTCAAAAACAGAGAGGGTAGAATAGGTTTCATTTAAAATCTGTGGGGGATCGGTTATTGAATTGTTGAATTTTCATGCAGAATCCATAATTATGATATACTTGTCATCAGCTGTGGGAGATATGGAAGCTCATAATTAACTTCTGCTCCGCCCGGGTGAGCTAGTTTTGCTAGTTTTTACTTTTATTTCATCATCTTTCTTTCCCTCTCTTTTTCTTTCTTTGATCCAGGGGGGTTAGGTCCAGAAATCGGCCCCCCTCCCTCTGTGGACGAGGCAGCGAACACGTTGATGACTCGTCTTGGCTTCCTACTGGGCGATAAAGTCAACGAGGGGTCTCAAGGGCCACAGTACAGTATGGATGAGTCTGATGATGCACAGGTAGGCTGCTTGAGTCCTTATCTGCTGCTCTTAAGTATACAGTGCCCTCCAAAATATTAGGACAATATAGGCAAACCTGTTCTTTTTGCTTTGGGGTCAAGAAATGTCTAACATTAAAAAGTGAATAGTGAATAGAAGTACAGAATGTCACATTTAAAATGTTCACCTCTTTTAAAGGACCACTTTTAGCTTACCCTTACGAAAAAGAAGTACACTTCAAGTTAATTTTATTAAGTATACTTAAGTAATGTTGGAGTATAGTTTTAAGTATACTTTATGTAGTAAGTGTACTAACATTTATGTTCTAGTAGTATACTTGTAAGTGTACTGCTTGAATACCGCTTGGGACTAAATTGGCCCACTTTTAGTATATAAAAGTATACTTCTAAGTGTACTATAAGTGTAAGAGTAGTCAACTGTAAGTGTACAACTAGTGCACAATTAGTTCTTCATTTGTAATGCAAGTGAACTCATGAGTATACTAGTAGTTTTCTAGACTTATACTTCAAGTGTACATGCAAATATTCTGTTAGTGTACTCTTAGTAAACTAGAAGTTACTTATTGTGTGCTGCAGGTATACTTCCAAGTGTTCTTTTAATATACTTTTAGTTAACTAGTAGTTTACTAGTCATATACTGAAAGTGTACATGCAAGTGTTCTGTTAGTGTACTCTTAGTTAACTAGTAGGTTACTTATTGTGTGCTGCAGGTATACTTCCAAGTGTTCTTTTAATATACTTTTAGTTAACTAGTAGTTTACTAGTCATATACTGAAAGTGTACATGTAAGTGTTCTGTTAGTGTACTCTTAGTAAACTAGTATGTTACTTATTGTATACTGCTTGTGTAACAAAGCACTTTGACACTGAGGATCCATCTGCAGGTTTTTATTAAACACACTCATATTCCAACAGGCAAGGTCAAACAACAGCAAACACAGCAATGTAGGGCAGGCAAATCTCGTAGTCATGAAACAGGCAACATTTTCAGAACAGGCAACATACTCATAAACCGGGTAAAACAGATAAAGATCAATAAATACAGCTAGATATGCAGGCAGGCAAACCACTCAGCAATGACTGGTTCAAATCAAGACTTTGCACTGACTGAGTTTATATAGGCTGTCCAATGAGTTTCAGGTGGCAGACTAATCAGTCCAGGCATGCGGGATTATGGGAAATGGAGTCCAGAACGAAAGTTAATAATCAGGGGGTTCAGCCATATATATAGATATATATACAACCTCAAATCAGAAAAAGTTGGGACACTGTAGAAATAGGTAAAAAAGGAATGGAATAATTTACAAATCTCATAAACGTATATTTTATTCACAATAGAATATAGATAACATATCAAATGTTGAAAGTGAGACATTTTGAAATGTCATGCCAAATATTGGCTCAATTTGGATTTTATGAGAGCTACACATTCCAAAAAAGTTGGGACAGGTAGCAATAAGAGTATAAAAGTTAAATGTACATAAGGAACAACTAAAGGACCAATTTGCAACTTAATTGGCAACATGATTGGGTTTAAAAAGTGTGGCAGTGCCTCTCAGAAGTCAAGATGGGCAGAGATAGCCTATATTCTATTGTGAATAAAATATAAATTTATGAGATTTGCAAATTATTCCATTCCTTTTTTTACTCACAATTTCTACAGTGTCCCACTGTAGTGTCCCATTATATATATAATAATTTTTTATTTTTGTTTGATTAGCTCACTGATATCATACGAAAGATTTAGCTTCAAATTGAAAGTATAATTTAAAGGTATATGTCAAGTATAAAAATTTATACACAGGAACAATGTATTGTACTTTAAGTGCAATATATATATTTATAGTATGATGTTAAGTTCACTTAAAGTAAAGTTGAGTAGTAAACTACTAGTTTACTAAAAGTAGTAAAAGAATACTTGCAAGTATACCTGCAGCACACAATTAGTAACTTACTAGTTTACTAAGAGTACACTAACAGAACACTTGCATATACACTTTCAGTATGAGTACACTAGTTAACTAAAAGTATAGTAAAAGAATACTTGCAAGTATACCTGCAGCACCAAATTAATAACCTACTAGTTTACTAACACTAAAGATTCTCCATGAAGATAATATACATTTGTACACTAAATATACTTTCAAAATGTACTTAAAATATACTGTTTCTAAAGGATGCTAAATAATGTATTTTATAAATATGCTGTCAGTGCATTATTATAATGATAATTTTAACAGATAAAGTATACCTAAAATAAACTTTAAAATAAGTTCAAATTAGTATACTTTAAAAATTGCACAGAACTTTAACTCCAAGTATATTTTTTTAAAGTATACTTTTAAAAATATATTAAATTATAATTATTTTGAAATATGTTAAAAGATTAATTGTAAGCAAATATGTTGTAAGCATACTTTCAATATATTCAAAGTTGGTACATGTAAAGTTAAATATACTTGAAATACAATAATGTATATTTATTTTTCACCAGGGCTATTCATATGGCTTTTTGCAGCTTTCTTGATGTAGCTTTCATTGTTGCATTTTTACTTTTAGCCATTTACATTTAATACTTTTAAGTACATGTCAGTAAACAAGTATAGGCCAAATATACTTAGACATTTTGGTCAGTATAGGTCAAGTATACTTTAGTACAATTTAAGTATATTTCTGAGAAGTACCTAAAGTACATTTTAGAGAGGTACATAAAAAGTAAACTGAAAGTATACTTTTTTATTTTAAGTTTAAAAGAAGTATACTTATAGCACACTTGAATAAACTTCTTTTTCGTAAGGGTAGCATAGCTAAGCATAATTCATTGAATCTGATTAGACCATAGTCAAGATAAAAGGTTGTTGTTCTTCGTTTGTAAAGCATTTATGTGTTGAAACAATCAAATTTTAATTAAAATGTAACATTGTGTACTTTTGCCTCATATTCATCTTATAAATTTCTAGTCTCCATAGCAAATTGAGCCATTTTGTCTTTACTGTCCCAGTACTTGCTGAGGGAACTGTATATTAAATATATTATTGCGAAACTCATGAAACATCACAATGGGTGAATGTCACTATGAACATATACTGTTACAAAAATATTTTTGCATAACAAAAACTACTAAAATATTTGGCATTCTGACATTATTTATGGCCCCAAAATTCATATTGCTATACTGATTCTGATTTGTTGTCCTCAATAATTTTTTTCATTAGATTTTAATTTATTTATATATTTTCACTATGTTCATTCATTATTTTTTATAGATTTGTAGAAGGTATGTAACTTTATTGAGTGCAAAAATTATCCAGAAACGTTTTTTGCATGTCCATTTACAACCCTAGGATTTGTCCTTGGAATGAAATGATCTATTTTTGCCCTATTTGGAAGGGTCATGAATAATAATGTTGAGCTCTGCTCTGATTGGCTCTGCTCTGAGGCTCTTGCCAGTAGCTCACATTAGTAAACATGTTGGGCCGTACATCTGGACTGTGACGTCACAGTTGGTGTTACGTTGAGATCGGCCTGTTTTCCGTAGTCTTTTGTGTCCACGACATTTACATAAAAATAATGAAACAAACGCGTTTGAAGCTCATGATACTGTATGTCATTAACTCTTTCCCCGCCATTGACGAGATATCTCGTCAATTAAGAGAAAACGCTTCCCCGCCAATGACGAGATTTTCCGTCTTTCCGCAATACCGCTATTATCCACCAGGTGGCGCCCTTCCGCAACTTTTTAAAACCGGAAGTATTGCCCTATGGCAAGCTGCTGCATGTCCGTGTCTGTTTTAAAGATCGCTCTGAATGGGATCTCTATGAAAAGTCCGTCACAAATATGGAATTATTTTTGCTTTTTGCTCAAAATATGGTGTTTTTGCAAAAACCTACCCATATTCAAAAGCTGATTGCAAAAGAACCACTAAAGGTAGGATGAAACGGTTTTTTTTGTTTGAAAGCAGAGGGTCTGTTCTTTCATTTGGTATATTGTATGTTTATTTATTTAAAGAAGAACATTTTCTGGAAGGCATTAAACTTTGGTGAAAATCATGAAAAACGCTGGCGCTGGCTGGCAACTTTTTTTAAAAACGCTGGCGGTGAAAGAGTTAATTTGCCATAAATACAGTTTTACATTCTATGGCACCTTTAAATTGCAGTAATTTAAGTATTTTTTTATTTTATTTTGTTTGTTACTGCATTTTGTATACTTGTTGGTGGACAGAGTATGTCTAAAATATCACAATGCCATTGGGATGGTATGAAATATTATGTTTTTTTTTGTTTGTTTTTTGAGGGGGGGTCTAGTGACTCAGCCAGGTTTTGTGAGATTCACCCAAATTTAAATTTCACATAAAAAAAATATTTGAAGTCTCAGCTTTATTCAAAATTGTGTCTTTTATTCTTGCAAAAAGACCCATACGGGAATTCAAATGAGTGCATCTCTAATTACATAAAAAACAGCTACTTTGTTATTCAGCTCTGTTAATGCAGCTCTCTTCAGAATACATCTGCCTACTTTTTGAATTTTTTACTTACAATATTGCAAAAGAACTCTCTAAAGTGCTCTCTGAATGTACTGTTCTGCAGTGAAGTCCATTTATTGTGAGATCATTAATGGCAAAATACAGGCAAGTCATGTGACAAGAGGCAGTATTTTCACATAGCTGTAATTAGTCAATGCAGCCAGGGTTGGGCAAAGATTCATCAGAATGTATTTTAAATTAAAATACCAAATACCTTAGTTTTAAGTTTATCAAAATAAACAATAAAATACAGCAGCCACAATATGTATCAAAATAAAATACTGTATTTTTGTATTTTTAAAATACTAAAAAATACTTTTACAAGGGAGCATGAAATTTCTTCGCTATTCGATCTATTGCTATACCATTACATTGACTCACAGTCATGCAAAAATTCATGCAAACCAAAATATCATAATCCTACTAAACATCTACTTCAACTAGGGGTACAATACTAAGCAATCAATTATTTATTTATAATAAGAATTTAAAATTTAAATAAAAAATGTGTAATTTCAACAATTATTAAATAATCAATATGTTTAGATTTGAAATGTAGCAAGAAATGTAATCTAAAAGTTGCAATCAATCAATTTTCTGGTCTTGGGCAGGGCAAACTTCTCAGTAGGGACCAATTTGATGTCATCATTTTAAAAATACAAAACACTAAAGTATTCTGATAGAAAATACAGATCCAGTTTAATCAGATACAGTTTAAAAATACTATTTTGTATTTGAAAGACATGTATCAAAAATATCCCTGAATGCAGCAATGCCCATCTATTATTTACATGACTGGTCTGCAAATCAATGCAGTGTTTCCAATGCACAGATTTTTTTTTGTGGCGGCCCACTACAATATCAACATTGACCATCACAAATAGATTATCCTTTTCTCCTTACATTTAAAGAGTAAGATCTGACTAGCTGTACACAGAACGTTGACTGGCTCAGCACCTCTCTCACAGGACAGCAATAGTTTAGTTATATGCTATTTAGCACATGATGTTATCTCAAACTGGTTGATATAGACGAACTAAGGATGAACAGAGTTAACAACTCCACTTGGAAAACACGAAAAAATAAATAAACTCGTGTCTAAAGCATAACATGACGTTAAAATGACACAATAATGATCCGTATGTAATTATTGTCCATTTAGCTCAGATAAATAAAAGTGCATCTATGGGACAATACAGTAATTACCACTGCAGCATTTAACAAAGAATTGATGACTTATTCTCTGAAAAAAAGTTAACAATAACAAATATGTAAGAATACAAACATCAACAAAAACCTTTTTTACATAAACTCTAATTTACATTGGTCTACTTCAATCTAAACTTGAAGTCCTTTCTGTGTGGAGTAGTCAACTTATGTTAAGCAGTTGTAATTGTTTTAGCGTATATTGCCTCTTGTTATTTTATTGTGGAAGAGGTGCCACGCTTTATTATGCACTGCCTGGGGCCCGAGCGCCTGCCCAAGACACCAGCTCAGTCTGTCTTTGAGCCCTACCGCCGTCCCATTACTCAGCAACCAACAGATGGGGGTAATGTGAGGGGAGGTGGGCTGGAGACAGAGGTCTTCCTGCTGCCAGGCTGTAGACTTCCACAGATGATGTAGATTAATTGCTCCAGCACAAACAAAGGCACATACTGAGAGCAAAGGTTTTGTGTGCAGGGTTTAGGAGCCAGCGGGAGGATGAGTCCATGTTCCACTCTGACCAGCAGTACCGCCTCCCCGCCTGCCTGCAGTCCCTGCTCCACACTCCCACCTGCAGCCCCGGGACAGCATGTCACCAGCCCTACGTCCACCCTGGAGAGCAGAGACAGCGGAATTATAGGTCAGTTGCAGATTTTAATCAATTCTAATCAGCATAGGTACAAATGCAAAAAGTAAAATAAACACAGATATATTTGGTTTATCTTGACCTTCTCACATGAAAATTCAAATAAATGCTGTTTATCATAGATTTTTTTGAATGCAAACTCTACTAGAAGACAAACGGTGTGGCACCAAACTCTTGTCACTGGTTTTATCTGCCCTACATATTTTGACTATGCAAATCATTTCTATTTACTATTTTAAATTAAAGTTAAAGGGGACATTTCCAAGACTTTTTTAAGATGTCAAATAAATCTTTGGTACGTCCATGTGTACGTATGTGAAATTTTAGCTCAAAATATCATAGATAATTTGTTATTACATGTTAAAATTGCCACTCTTGTAGGTGTGAGAAAAAAAATTACAATTTTTGTGGGTGTGTCCTTTAAAATGTAAATGAGTTGATCTCTGCACTAAATGGCAGTGCCGTGGTTGGATAGTGCAGATTAAGGGGCAGTATTATCCCTTTATGACATCACAAGGGGAGCCAAATTTCAATGAACTATTTTTTTCACATGCTTGCAGAGAATGGTTTACCAAAACTAAGTCACTGGGTTGATCTTTTTCACATTTTCTAGGTTGATAGAAGCAGTGGGAACCCAATTATAGCACTTAACATTGAAAAAGTCAGATTTTCATGATGTACCCTTTTAAGCCCACGTACACACTGCAAAGTTTTAAAAGTGACAAGCACACTTACAGTAAATTCGGCAGTGAATCCCCTAAATGATCGGAAAGAACTTAGTTGTTGGAGTTTTATACAGTATTATACAAAATACAGTATTTTTAAATCCAGTCACACAGAGTACACAGGCATTTATCCTTTCAAAAATATTTCTTATCATAACTTTGCACAAAAAACTTAACTGGAATGATGTAAGGTGCACAGTTTAATATCTTTTCTCTTCTCTGGCCCCACATTTTTTCCAGCCACTCTGACTAGTTACTCGGATGCTGTGGACAGGAGCGGAAAACACAGCGATAGTTCTCGAGGCAGTAGCCTGAAGCACTGGCACTCACACAGATCTACCCTAGACTCCAGCTTGTACCGTGTGGATGAAAACATGGCCGCCTCCACCTTTAGCCTCAACAAGATCCCTGAATCAAGCTCCACCCACTACTCCTCTCACCCCACTCCCCTCTACCTCATGCCCCGGCCCAACTCTGTGGCAGGTAAGCCCCACCTCCTTTCGGAGTCTCTTCTGGTTGTTTGTATGCTTATGTGCTTTTTTTATTAACTGTAAGTGTTCTTTTCGGTGTTGGCATTTAGTCCAAGAACTAGTGCTTCTAGGGCAAATTTTAAACACACAACAAAAGATGTTTTAAAGTCACGTTGAGCACTAAAATGTGCCCTGGTGAACGCATTTTGCAGTGTACAAGAAAAAAATAGAGATGTGCTAATGGGATTATATTTAAAGCAATAGTTACACCTAAAAACAAGAATTTTGTCATTATTTACTCACGCTCATGTCATTTGAACACCAAATCACTCTCTTTTTTCTTCTGAACCCAAATGTTGATTTAAAAAAAATGTTTTGGGTTTTCTGTTTACCACACAGCAAAATATGTCTTTCTTATTTAGTGTTTTTGTCTTGTTTTCAGGAAAACTATAAAAATTCTTAAATTAAGATCTAATTAAGAAAAAAAAGTCTTGTTTTTAATACAAAAAATATAAACTTTAAGTAATTTAGTGCTTAAAACAAGCAAAAAATCTGCCAATGTAATAAGAAAATTTTTCTTGAAATAAGTTTACTTTTGTCATGAACACTTAATTAAAGAAAATATTTTTTATTCCATTGGCAGATTTAGTTTTTGCTTGTTTTAATTACAAATTCGCTTACATTTTATATTTTTGTCTATAAACTAGACTTATTTTTCTAGGTCATTTTGCTCATCAAGAAAATACATCTTAATTTAAGAATTTTTAGATATTTACTAAGCAGTACTAAGTAAGAAATAAGATTTTTTGCAGTGCATGGGTGTGGAATGAACCAAGGCAGTCACCATCCACTCACATAGTAACCAGAAAACCTATCAAGCTTCAGAAGGACCCAAAAGTGTTCAATAAATAACTCCACTCATATATTTCACATTTCCTGAAATAATTTGCATTGGTCCTTTTGAAGCTTGAAGAGGTGGTCGCCATCCACTCCAATAGTAAACAGAAATCTCAAATCAACACTTTTTAAAAATCTGCATTTGGTTTCTAAAAAACAAAGAAATAAATTAGGGGATAAATGACATGAGGGAGAGTAAATAATGACCAAGTTTTCGTTTTTGGGTGTCACTACCCCTTTAATTCAAGATACATTTTAAAATAAATATACTGTTTTTAGGATGCTTAAATGTATTTTCTGCAAAACATACATACTGTACTGTAAATCTTCCCTGTGCACAATTTCAGTGTAACTCAATCATACCAATACATTTCTTGTGCCATTAAGTTTGTCATTTAGTGACGATAGGAGCCTGGGTCATGTGTATGTTTTTTATTTGGAGTGCTAGGGCAGCTTTAACAGGAGACAAGAGGCATCTAATAGCGGCAGTAATGATGAACGTTCTAGAACAGCACTCCCTAAAGTAAACACTAAATCTGTCTGATGATGTTGATATGTCTCTTATATAACACAGCTCCTCTTCATTGCTGATTGTGTTATTGTGTAAGTAATCAGCATTGTTGTGTTTATAAGAAGAGCCTTTTCTAAAATAGCGAGAGCATTGAGTTATGGTTGTCTTGAAGAAAATTGGCTCTCGAAAGGGCAAGTGATATAAAAGATTATTTGTTAATAGAGAAAGCTGGTGGCATTCACGCTTAGCGACCAGATGCATAGGAATAATCGCCCAACTCTGGCGGCGTCATTAATCGCACTTGCAAATGTGTCTGCGGCAAGCTGTTTAAAACATTTTGGAGAATATATGGTCTTATATAAATATAAAAATTCTTCTTATTATGCAGACTCTTCATGGAATAGTTGTTTCAAAAAATGATGTTTACATGGGCAGTTATATTCGAACTATACTAGAGATATTACTCAGTTTTTGTGAAGTCTAACCTAACCTTTTGTCCATGTGTGCACTTGGGTACTTAAATATGTAGATATCTTCCCTTACCTCTGTTTTGTTGTATAGAGCTCACGCAACTGGTGCATCGGCACAGCACAGAATACAATTGCAGCTTGGTTAATGCATGTAATGCATAAAGTCAAGCTACTATACTATAAAATCGCATTATCCAGGTCTGTTAATTCACTTTTGTGTACATGTAATAATGATGTAAAAAGCACATATAAACAAATTTGCTATACTCTGTCAGAAACCTTATACACACACTATCACACAAAGCTATTATATAGCTTCATAAGACTGAGCGAGTACAGTATAGCGTATGATCATGTACATATAAGAAATATGCTTATTTCCTTTTTCCTCGAAAGCAAGTCATATGAGGTTGAAACAGGATAAGTAGGATAAATGAACATTCATTTTTGTGTGAACTATCCCTTTAAACCCAGAAGAGGAAATTTTTTAATATTCTGGAAGCACATTATTTGGTCCAGGTCACAGACAGTGATGATGTTTATTCAGTGCTGGTAGTGATTGTGGTAGCAGATACTCATTAAACATGTATCATAGCGTGGCTTTTACATCAGTCAGTCAGAATTGCAATGAGGCAAATCTCCAATGTGCCAGTCTGGATGTCTTTTGTATGCTTAGCTTGAAGTAAAAGGAAGGCTAAATGTAACCTGATAGTATTTGAGTGAGCTAAAGTAATAAAGATGTGTGTTTGTGGACAGAGAGGTCAGGAGATCACCATCAAACAGTGTAAGACACCATTAGTAAAAGATAGGCTTTATTAAGTTTCCCTTAGGATGTCAGGTATTTGTGTCTCACAGACATACTGTGATTTTAATCCCGAGTTGAACATGTCTGTATTTTTATTACACAACCTAAAGCCAAAAAATAAAATGCCTGCCTACCTGTGTTTATCCTGAGATATGCTGGGATAGACTACAGTAGTCCCCAAAACCCCACATCGCATAAGCAGAATAGAAAATGGATGAACGGAAGATGGACAGATGGATGAATAAATACTAGGGCTGTCAAAATTTATGCGTTTAAAAACGCGTTAATGCAATTTCATTTTAACGACACTCATTTTATTAACATGCGATTAACGCAACGTGCAATTTCTGTTTGACCTTTGGTCTATCCCATAGTTGGATAAATTGAGACACAGATTTAGAAAGTAAAATTATCTTTTTTTGTACGATTTCTAAGAGGTGTATCGTCCTAAATGCTTCACTAATACACAAAAGATGGTTGTCCATCCACATGTGTGTCTGACATTTTGGTTTCGGTTTTAAAACATGCAGAAAGTGCAAGACTTGCTGTTGATGTCTTGATGTTAAAATAATAGTATAAGATGTAACGTCTAGCACGCAACTCTGTTGTTGCTTCTGTCAAGGCACACTGTGGGCTTACATTTTAATGTAATGGTTATACAACTCATTACTTCATTCATGAACATGATTTGTGAGTCATCTAAGATTGATTCCTATCAATAGTGAAGGTGAAAACTACAACTCCAACTACTGTTATTGTTTAACGACCTTTAGTGGCAAAAATTACATAGTGTGCCTTTAATAACTATAAATTTAAAGTCGTCTAGAAAACTGATCCTGTCTGTAAATTGCTTTAAGAAGACGTGAAGAGGAAATAATTAAATTAATGATGAGTGGAAAAATAGAGAAAGGGTTGAATGATGTAATTAAATGACTTGGGTAAGACATTATGTGAGTGATTACTGAAACACTATGAAACCAAATGATATAAGAAGGAAGGAATTATAGGGAGTGCAGAGAAATGAATGAATGTTAAAAAGATGACAATGGTAAGATTTATGGGTAAAAAAAGAAACCTGAGAGATGAAGATAAAATAAAGGGGATGGAGGGAGTAAGGGGGTTGCAGAACAATACCGGCTCTGGATTGGCTGAACTTCTGCACTGGAGAAGATCAAAGCTTCAGGCTTTAACCAGCTCAAACCCCCAGAGCACGCTGCCAGATTCTCATCTGCAGAGAGTTACAAGACAGAAACCTGGGAGTTGAGGAGGTGTGAACGGAAATGAATAGTGTATAGTATAGATTATGTAATGCTATGGGGGTATTATGTTGTGTGAGAGATTTTGAAAGAAGTGTTAACACACACATTAGAGGTTTCGAGAAGAGGATGAAAAAAATAATAGAGGATGGAGGAAATGTGTGATGTAACAGTGCACTGTGGCACGTCTATACAAGTTAGCTCACCTTTTGTGACAGTCATTTAAACACCCACATGTCTTATTAAACATGGATTACTTTCATCTGAGAAACACACATTGTTTGGCCAATCTTTTACAATTCACAAAATAACAATATAAGGATGATAACATTCCTTTAACTCAATGTAAACCAAGCCAGCTATTTCCATTTCTTTGTATTTACAGAAGAAAAATATTAAGTTGGGACATTCAAGCTTCAAGAATTCATAAATGTATTAGTGGACTCAAATACAGGTTATGATTTGAACATCCAGGCTGTTCATTAGACATTTCTTTTTATTTACATTTGTGTGAGAAATGAGAATGGTACTGGTCCAGTGAGCTGGATTTTACCGCACTGGAAGGCGCTGACGAGAATAAAACATATTTAATTTCATTCTGCTGTAATTGGTTGTTTTGTAGTCTCACTATGTGTCTTGAGGCAACCTGGTCCTGATTTTAAAATCCATCCACCTGCAGTTTCTTGAAAAGGATGCACCTGTGGCAGTGTCTGTGTACACACCAGCATGTACACACATTTTCACACACTCAATTTTAAAGTATTATATCTGAATACGGCTGTATTGTCACACAGGTAACACACAAAAGCACACACAAATCAATTTCGAGGTGATTATTTTTCTTGTGGAGAACCCATTCCATTTGATGCACCAGCAGTAAGACATCCATTGCACATTCTGAGAACCCTTGAGGGCTGCCAAATGTGTGGAAGCTGTCAAAAATAACCACTGAACTTGAAATAACACAAACTCCATCTAAAAAGATCCTGCAGAAGTATAGCCCTGTGGTGTGTTTGCCCAAAAACAGTATTTGTGTGACAGCAGTGATTGTGATTATTACGTATTAAACCGTGTTATTAATAGTTATACAAAAATTATTATTTCTTTAAATATAATTTTAAATTTACACTGTGTCGATTTGCCACATCGCACGCTATCCTCATGTTTACAAATGGACTTACTTGCTTTGTATAACACTCTAAAAAATGCTAGGTTATTTAACCCAGAATTGGAGACCAGCCAAGACCAGCCGCCGTGTTAAGTTAACCAGAAAATATATTTGACCCAACAAGGGGTTAAAACAACCCAGCATTTTGGGCTGATACAAACCAGCATTAGTTAAAATACAACTCAGCTGGTTGAAAATAACCCAGCATTTTTTTTTTTGTGTACCGGGCGGGCAGTATGGTCAAATAGCCTATGCTCTCAAAAAAAAGTGTACAAAAGTGGACCTGTGGGCAGTGCATTTTAGTACAATCTTAATAATGCTAGGTTATTTTCTACCCAGTGTTGGGTTAAAAGGGACGAGCTTAGCAGCTGGGTTGAAATTAAGCCAAAACATATTTATATTTATCCAAGCAAAACCCTTTTGACCAAACGCTGGGTTGAAAATAAGCTAGCATTTTTTAATGTGTACCTGAAATGTACATTGGTACCAAATGTATATATTTCTGTACATTGATGGTACCATTATTACTTTTTAAAGGGTTATAATCTGAGTGACAGGTTTTGTATCATTTTTTGCTTTTTAGAGTGTACAGTAAGTATGTAGTGTCCTGAATTAAGTGTACTTGTACCAGAAGAGTCTAAGCATTTAGGTCCAAACATTCATTACAAAAAAGGACACCAGAATCATCGTAATACAAATGAGAGTAAATTATCAGTCTCTATCTCTAAAGGTTCATGGTTACCCATCAGGGTCATGCTTAAAAACATGAAATATGTTCTGATTGGCTGTCATTGTGTCACATCACACATGTTGTTTATTATGTGTTGCCTATACATTATCCCTGAAAACTGGCATCAGTGTTAAAAGCCAGAATTTTTTATGAGGATAATGGCATGCATTTTTGCCATGTCCTTGTTCTGGATTTCATTGGATCTTTGTGGGGCAATGGAAAATGAAAATGTAACACTACAGATCACCTCACCCTTTCATTTCCTACTGAAATATGGATGTTTACTGTATGAGGAATTACTGGGTTTTGCTATTTTATCTTTAATTCGTATTCGTAAACTGTCCACTTTAACCCCCACCCTTGTGTTAGAGATGTTTAACTGGCTATGTTTTGATAATTTTGATGAAATTTTTCTGAAGTAATTGTGGTACCAGTTCAGTATGGGGAACACATACAGTTTTTACTATTATAACTACAGATTTTGTATCAATAAACTTAAAACAGTTGTTGTAGTGCATGGTTCCTCAAATCTACAGAGTTTAGCTCCAACCCTAATCAAACTTACCCACCTATGATTTTCTAGTGATCATGAAGACCTTGATAAGCTTACTCAGGTGTGTTTGATCAGAGTTGGAGCTAAACTCTGCAGTGCTCCGGCGCTCCAGGGTAAGATTTGAGGAACCCTGTTGTAGTGTTTAAGGGTAGATGCAGGGTAGGATTAAGGGATAAAGAATATGGTCATGCATTAATATACGTATTAATAAAACGAAATTGTCAGTGGTGCTTATATTCACAATGCTAAGGTGTTCAGATTCTAAGGTTACCATGGATCAGGCTGTTGCATTCAATTTTCTAAGGTGATCTGACTTTCTAACATATATTTCCTAAGCTGTATGAGTACCATATCTATTTATATCTATTGCATAATAAAAAGTTAGGCCCAATGATGTATTACTTAGGATTTAGGGTTTGTTCCTTAGATGTATCAGACCCCCATAATTATTCCTAATGTGTCTTCTATCCTATTAGCCACCAGTTCAGCCCATCTGGAGGACCTGGCATACCTGGACGAGCAAAGACACACCCCACTGCGCACCTCTCTTCGCATGCCCCGACAAAGCATGGCTGCGGGCCGCTCCGGGCAGGACCTGAGAGGTGAGTGTCATCATGTGTATTCGGTTCAGTTGCTCAGCTTTACATCACCTCAAACCTTTCATTGATGCAGGCTTGCCAATATATTTGGTTTGATTTGTCCATAGACCATCTTCCTGATCAGAAGCTTTGTTTTTCTGTGTTAACCTTTCAGCCTCTGTCTCGTTTACTCACACTTTATCTTTGCAGTTCAAGTGTTTGTACAAGGCAGGGTTGTGTCCCCATCTGCTCTCTGTCTCTGTGTATGTCATGTAACAACTGAGACACTGAGTTTAACCTCACTCCAGGGAACTACATACACAGAGATAAAGGACAAAACAAACAGATTTAAAACAGGCCTGGATGAAAGCACAGTTCAGTGCATATTCTCACACTCTTCATCTGTATTTTTTTTATTGGCTAATTTAAAATCAGACGGAAGACAATTGTATTCTTTCATCATTTAGTATTCATGTTTATAAGGTGTCCCTCCACCTATGCCCCTGGGTAACTGTGTTGTAAGAGAAATATATATTTATTTTCACACCTATATGGCATGCATGACCAGTTAAAACCTGACATGCCCTACTTTTAGTCTGATTATGACACCTTTGTTAAATTGTTTATCACAGTTTATTCCTCAACCATCTCTTACATCTCCTCCTGTCGCCTGCCCTCAGCTACTTTGTTGTTTTTAAGCAGTTCAAGCTCTCCCTCTTTCTCTCTCTCTCTCTCCTGTCACTTGTCTATGCGTGTCTCAGCTTCCGCTAACAGTCATGCCTGGCAGTCTCAGTCACGTAAGTGTGGGTTTTTGCAAAGGCTGTGTCTTTTAACAGTGCAGTGTGAAATGTTTCACTGATAGATGACTAGTACGATGAAGTGTCGTACTATAGTTTGTAATGGGGACAAATTAACAGTGTGCTATATTCAGCCCTGTTCACATTATCTGACGACTACTGGAGGTCACCAGGTCGCTGTATTTTCTTACAGTAACATAAACATTTTCTCCAACTTTCCAGGACTCAAAGAGATACAGTATCTCACGGGTTTCATTGTCTTGATTTCTGTTGTTCGGACATCCACATTGTCTCATCAACAAAAACCTGATTCATCTGTTCCCACTGGTTATGTTTACATGCACAACATTTTTGTCAATCCGACTGAATTTAATGCGATTGCAGGTTATGACGGTGCAGTTTACATGTACTCCAAACATTGCAATCTGATTAAAATGTTTGTTAACATGTACATTCTATATAAACAAAACCAAATGTCAGCGCAAGCGCAAAGCCACGGTTGCCAGTTTCGCGTATCAGTCCAATAGACATTCTCACAATGACTATTCACAGCCCCAAATACCAATGACTTAAACAAAATCCTTTCTTCTTTTAAAGAGCCCAAATCTGAAGTTTGCAAAAAAGCAGAGGACATGGCAACGCATCTCTCGTCGAGTTCAAGCTTTATCTCTGGATAAATGTACAAAGTCAAAGTTGAGTTGGAGAAAGTTGTTCTTAAGAAGTTTTCAGATATAGGCAAAGAAAACACAATTTTCAAAAGGCTTAAAGCTATTTTATTGCTTTATTGTATGTTATAAAAGACATGAACGCTGCAGAATGTACAGCGCATGACCCCATGACCTTACGTGTTGCCATGGCCTTGCTCTTGCATATTTCTTTGACGAGAATCATGTGATACATAAATAAGAGGTAAATATAAGACTTGAACTTAAACACAATTCTTGCACAGGGTATTTTTGCATTCGATTGAGAAAATACTATGATTCATGCGTTTACATGCATACTTTTCTCCTGCGGATCAGATCACAGATTGGAATACACCACCCCCTTCAATACGATACAAATTTGCATCAGATCGACCTCAATCGTATTGATTAAGATGTTTACATGAACGCTTTTCAATACGATTGAGCCATCAATACGATTACAAATGGATTATTTGGTCACATGTCACATAAATATCTCACCAAAATTTGCAGTTAGTGTGAACAGGGCTTAAGATGTGGGTGTGTTTGTGTCTTTCTATTAGTATCTGTTGATTGTATTTTGAGTTATTTGTTTGTTCGTGAACCCCTGAAACCCTTGGGTGCATGTACAGTACCGACTGCTTAAAAGTTTAGGGTCACTTTTGGTTAAAGTGTCTTAAAAATATTTTCATCTGAACATGTTTGCATAAAATGTTGGCAACATAAACACTAATCTGTTTTTAAATTACTGAGTTTGATTGAATAATAAAGAAAAACAGTCAATAAGGGTTTGACCTAGAATTTTTTTTTAAAAGGGTCCCTAGCCATTTGTTGGGCGGTAAACTTTTAAAGCTTATACACTTTTGGAACTAAAGAGTTTATTTTAGTACCTCAGAGGTACATACTGGTACCAAAAAGTGCCTATTAATACTTCAATGGTGCATATTGGTACCAAATGTATACAAGTTTATACCTAAATGGTTCATATTAGGACCTTTTTTAAATGTACTGCCCCAGTGATAGCTTGGGAACAGTTTTGCCCCTTTTTTCCTGAGAGTGACAGTGCACCATAATCTTTCTTTCTTAATTCCTGAGGTTACATTTGTGATATTTCATAGCTTTGATGAGTTTACTGTTATTCAAATTTGTGCAAAATAAAAGAATGAGTAAGTGACCCTAAACATTTCAGCTGTGTCTAAATGGGAGGGTTTTTATTTATTAACTTGATATACTTTCTGTCCACAGTGCGACTGGCTCCATACAGACTACAGGAAATAGCACTAAAGCCCTTGCTTTTTGAAGTACCTAGCATCACCATGGACTCAGTGTTTACTGGCCGTGATTGGCTCTTCCAAGAAATTGATGCCTACCTACGCACCGCCCACTCTGCCACTAATCGCGGCGTGGTCCTGGTAGGCAACATCGGCTACGGAAAGACGGCCATCATCTCGCGCCTTGTGGCTCTCAGCTGCCATGGCAACCGTATGCGTCAAATCGCCTCAGACAGCCCACAGGCATCACCCAAACGTAAGGTTAAACCCTAGCAAATGTGACTTTGTGCCAAATGTATTTTCCTTGACTTCTTATGAAACATTTTCAGTTGCTAACATATAGAAAATTGAAATGAAAGACTGTAAATAGATTTTTCTCACATCGTATGCTCAGCTGTCTTTCGACCATGGTGGTTTTACATTGCACTGAACCTTTTCGATTTCATTTATAAAAAGCTTTAAAATGAAGTGCGTAATTTCTACACTGCTAAATACAGTAACCATGGTTTTTTGTTTTAGCTGTAGTAAAACCATAGAAATTTTCACAAGGATAGGTGGTCGCCGAAGTCAAAAAGAGTATTCTGGTGCTAAGTTTGGCTCAAGTTCCTTCTTCATTAAAAGAAACAATTCTAGTAGTCAATCAAATCTATTTTATTTGTTTGCTTTATCATCAACAAAGGTTTGAGTTATTATTTATGTCAGTACAGTAGGATAAGACGAGACACATCAAACTTTAATACCTAGAGATTTGTTCAAATCTTGCCTAAATATATGTAATGTGGAGGGAGAGAATGTGTCATTTTTTATGTGATTGGAATTAATCATGATTTATTTGTATGTGGTCAGATGGCGACGGGATCCCTCTCACACAGCCGCAGCCTTCCCATGGTACACTGAGTGGAAGTTGCCCTGGAACTCCCGAAATGAAGAGGAGACAAGAGGAGGCCATGAGGAGGCTTGCGTCACAGGTACTAACTCAAGTTCTCACATTTTGCCTGCGTCTCAATAATAAATACACAACAAAAGATTTTGTTGATTACTAAAATTGCTTCTTTTGCACACACACGTCTCAACCTGTCCAGGCTTGCCATCTCAATCTCAGCTATTGCATTATGCAGATATGTTTTAAAAAGAAAATGTAAGTTTGCCAGTGAGCCTCATAAAATATTTATTCAGGCAGAAAGCAATTTCCTTGGCAAGCTATTAGATCCAGTTAAGTCAATGCATTAATAATCAACTTTCTCTCTCTCTCTATCTCTGGCCTTTCTGGGTGGTTTAAATTCTTTGAAAACATTTGTATGAATGAATTTGTATTCTAATATGGTTCATTCTCTGTGTATGATGACCGCTGACAGCTCCATCACCTGTAGTTTGATTTGTGTAGCTTTTTTCTCTGTTGCATTCAAAGAGCACTGGACCTAAATTATAGTTTTTACAGTTAGTGTTTCACACCTCAATTGGTTTCATTAAGAGGTCTTTTTGGAACTGTTCTTTATATTTTTTTTCTTGTGCACCAAACTAAGTAAAATATGCAGTAAATAAGTGCAAATATGCCCTCTAATTTCTCTGCAATAAAGGAACAGATTACTCATAATTTTGAATTCATTTATTTCACTATTTAGCTTTTTTCAAACCCTAAAAAACAAAAAAGGAACCCAAAATAATTTTATTTTCTGTAGAATAAGAAATCTGTCCGAAATTGCCTACCTACATACTGTGCAGTAGGCAAAAATCAGTATGCGCGGCAAGTTGTATGACCAATTTCAAAGTATTTGAAAATACTTTACTATCATGTGTAGGCCAAGCGAGCTGATGAGCCGCCCAATTCCAAAAAGTGAATATAATAAAAAATACCAAAAATATGTGAACCGAGCAGCTCTTTAGTGCTTTAGGTAGAAAGAAATAATTTAGCTTCATGATTTTTTAAACCCTGAAAAAAACAATTCCCCATTGAGAAGTTATCTCGTCAATTAAGAGAAAACGCTTCCCTGCCAATGACGAGTTTTTACAGCAATCCCTATTTCCACTAATATCCAATAGGTAGCGCTCTTACACAACTTATAAAACACTACAGTATCCATTGATTCAGAAACAGTAAAAACTGTGTATGTTTTGATCATCACTCTGAAACTGATTTCTAAGTACACATACAAAGCGTACTGTTTTATCTAATTCAGTATATAGTGTCACTGTCTGCGATTTCGGATGCAACATAGGTCTGTCCAGCAACAGTTTATATTGTACGTCATTTTAAAGGTCCCATTCTTCCTGTTTTTTTTGACGCTTTGATTGTGTTTACAGTGCACAATATAGCATGTATTCATGTTATGTGCATAAAAAGCGCAGTATTTTTCACACAATTTACTTTATTATTTACTATTTTCACTGTCATCAAAACAGGCTGATGTCTTCCTTGTTCAATGAAGTCCCTCCCTAAGAATTTTGTAATTTGTTCTGATTGTGTGGCTGGTTCAGTGTGTTGTGATTCGACAGCAGCTTAGATAAGACAGTGACTGGTGTATTTCTGTGGGCAGATGTTAGTCAGAAACTCTTATATTGACATCATTTAACCGGGAAGAAGAGGGCTGTGATCCAAACCGGACGTTCTCTGTAGTTTATAGAAAAATGAATTCTGTTAAAGAAAATATATATCTTGGCATTAACCTTTGAGCTTTATCATTTTGCAGGCATTATTTATGCTCAAACAGCAACATTACACACTAACTAAACTTTAAAAAATGGGATCACGAAAAACTGCCTCTTTAAAGCTCCAAAAATGAGCAAACAAATTCCATAGAATGTAGTTTTTTGAAGACTAAAGTGCAAAGTGCACTTAGTATGAACTTGATCAGCCATCATAAGCGCTGACAGGCCTCCAGCCTAACTGCTACACATTACAGTAATAACCTGCCTCTCTCTTTCTATCTTCTGCTGCATTATGAACAGCTTAAAGCCTCCTACTCTTCATCTTCTCACTTATTTCAGAAGTGTTATGAACATTAGGACAGATGAAGGTGATATTGTAGCTGGGAAGGTATCACTATATTATGCTGATTATTTTTACACATAAGGCCTTTATGCAAAATTATTTTTTTACTTTATTTCTGCTGGTGGTTGAACTGGTGGTTATGTCAGGTAAAATTAACATTACTGAAAGACACTAGAAACCAGTCTCTCAATGCATATTAAACAAAATTTATTTTGTTTTTCGTTCAGAAAAATGAAATCCTTAAAATAATGCTTGTGTAACCTCTTCTTAAATAGGAGTTATATCTGTTTCGTATCACCAAAATGATTTTCAAAAAAGATATGCAAGTTCGACATCAACTGGGTGTTTTGGCATAATTTTTTGTGTGCATTAGGGTAGTTTTGTTTCGTATTCACAAATAAATGTAATTGCTGTGTTTGTCTTTGTGAAAATTTTAGTTTATGATGATACTGTAGCCTTAGTTTTATTGTTCTGCCAATATTATCTCACCCAAATGGTTTTGAGGAGACACTGCCTGACTGTAATCCTCACAACATGCCAAACTGATCTAAATTTGTTGTGTTTATGTGTAGTCTACATTGTGTCCTTTTGTAAAGCTGCTTTGCGACTGTGTAAACTGTGAAAAGTGCTCTACAAATAATTGTGAATTGAATTGAATGATGCTCCTTTAGGGATCAGTGGTAGAGCATTGCATTAGCAGTGTTAAAGGTCATGGTTTCAAACCCAGGTAACACACATAGTGATGAATGTATACCTTGTAAATAATGCACTGCAAGTCGTTTTGGATAAAAGTGTCTGCCAAATGTATAATGTAAATGTATCAATCTTAATTTAGAATGAGTTACCCTGAACCGCCTTACTGTGACTTACAGTTTCAGTCCTTTAAATAATGTATTAAGTGAGCTAATTAAACTAATTACTACTTTAATAGAAACAGTTAAGTGCACTTGTCCAAAAGATATGCGTCCCACAGAAGCACTTGATGAAAGACTTGTCACGGTCCTGTTCCAGACTGAGAGAGAGTTTGCAATTCAGCAATGTGCCATTCACGTCTCTCACGGGACAAATAAAGAGGCACAGCTGCTGTCCGGTATCTTTTCCTACTTTGAATTTGGGCTCAGTTGTCTCATGGGAAATGTTTATCATCAATATCTTACAGACGTTCTCATAATAATGCTGTAATTACAGCCAACTGGCTCCAGATCAGGCTTTTCTAACACTCATCTTCTCTCCTCTGCCCCCTGCAGGTTGTGGCATATCACTACTGCCAAGCAGATAACGCCTACACCTGCCTGGTGCCGGAGTTTGTACACAATGTGGCAGCACTACTGTGCCGCTCGCCACAGCTTGCCGCATACAGAGAACTGCTGCTGAAAGAGCCTCACATACAGAGCATGCTCAGTCTGAGGGCCTGTGTCCAAGATCCACCCACAGCTTTCAGACGAGGGGTGCTGGAACCTCTGGATGCACTTTATAAAGGCATGAAAGCTTAAACATATCCACACATACGCTTCTACATGAGCATGCAATTGATATATTAGGATTGGTGTGTTTGCATTTGTATCTTGAATGTAAAATACCAAATTATTTTTTTTTTAAATATGAAAGTTTCGTTTCTGTTTATCTTTCAGAGAGGAAGATCACTATTGAGGAAGATCTTATCATCCTCATTGATGGTCTAAATGAGGCTGAGTTTCACAAACCTGACTATGGTGACACTATCGTCTCTTTCCTATGTAAAACCATCAGCAAGTTCCCACCGTGGCTCAAGCTTGTGGTGACTGTCAGAACCTCCCTGCAGGTAAAAACAAGCACAATTCAGATGTATGCCACTTAAATCTCTGAAAGGTCATAAACCATTTTAGCAAAATATATTTAACACAGATGTTTTCTTCACATCATTCTTGTAGGAAATTACCAAACCTCTCTCCTTCCACCGAATTTCTCTCGATGCCCCAGAGGAAAATGACGCCATTGACCAGGATTTGCAGGGCTACATCCTACACCGCATTCACAGCAGTGCCGAGATCCAGAACAACATCTCCCTTAATGGCAAGATGGACAACACCAGCTTCATTAAGCTCAGTTCCCACCTCAAAGCACTCAGCCAAGGCTCACTTCTTTACCTAAAGCTCACCTTTGACCTGATAGAACGTGGATACCTGGTCCTCAAAAGCTCGAACTACAAGGTAGTACCAGTCAGCCTAGCTGAAGTCTACCTTCTGCAATGTAACATGCGCTTCCCGACACAGTCGTCCTTTGAAAGGGCGCTGCCGCTACTCAACGTGGCCCTGGCCTCGCTGCACCCTCTTAATGACGAACAGATTTATCAAGCCATCAATTCCGGATCACTGAAGGGCACCCTGGAATGGGAAGACTTTCAGCAGAGATTGGAGAACCTATCCGTGTTCCTAGTGAAAAGACGAGATGGAACGCGGATGTTTGTGCACCCTTCGTTCAGAGAATGGTTGATATGGAGGGAGGAGGGCGAGAAGACAAAGTTTTTGTGTGATCCCAGGTTAGCACAGTCAAAAACATTATCTTACATATCTTTTTTTGGCAGATGTTTTTACACCATTGGTGAATAATTTCAATAAATTAACTCAGAAGAATATTTTCTAAAAAAATGTTTTTATAGTTTGCTTTTCTAAAGGAGTTTTGAGTCTTGTTAAGACTAGCAAACCAAGTTGATTTAAAGGCCACCTATTATACCCAGTTTTACAAGATGTAATATAAGTCTCAGGTGTGCCTAAAATGTGCCTGTAAAGTTTCAGCTCAAAATACTCCACAGATCATATACAACCTCAAATCAGAAAAAGTTGGGACACTGTAGAAATTGTGAATAAAAAATGAATGGAATAATTTACTAATCTCATAAACTTATATTTTATTTACAATAAAATAAAAATAACATATCAAATGTTGAAAGTGAGATATTTTGAAATGTCCTGCCAAATATTGGCTCATTTTGGATTTCATGAGAGCTACACATTCCAAAAAAGTTGGGACAGGTAGCAATAAGAGGCCAGACAATTTAAATGTACATATAAGGAACAGCTTAAGGACTAATTTGCAACTGATTAGGTCAATTTTCAACATGATTGGGTATAAAAAAGCCTGTCAGAGTGGCAGTGTCTGTCAGAAGTCAAGATGGGCAGATAATCACCAAATCCCCCAATGCTGTGGTGAAAAATAGTTTTCTGAGTTTCTCAAAGAAAAATCGCAAAGAGTTTGAAGTTATCATCATCTACAGTGCATAATAGCATCCAAAGATTCAGAGAATCTGGAACAATCTTTGTGCGTAAGGGTCAAGGCTGGAAAACCATACTTGATGCCAGTGATCTTCGCACCATTAGACGGACTGCATCACATACAGGAATGCTACTGTAATCGAAATCATAACATGGGCTCTGGAATACTTCCAGAAAACATTGTCGGTGAACACAATCCACAGTGACATTCGCCGTTGCCGGCTAAAACTTTATAGGTCAAACAAGAAGCCATATCTAAACATGACCCAGAAGCGCATAAAGTTGTTATTAGCGCTCATTTCAGAAACCTGCATCTCTGATGGTTTGGGATGGCATGAGTGCGTGTGGCATGGGCAGCTTACACATCTGGAAAGGCACCATCAATGCTGAAAGGTTTATCCAAGTTCTAGATACATATGATCCAATTCAGACGTCGTCTCTCGGGGAAGACCTTGCATTTTCCAACATGATAATGCCAGACCACATACTGCATCAATTCCAACATCAAGACTGCATAGAAGAAGGATCTGAGTACTGAAATGGCCAGCCTGCAATCCAGATCTGTCACCCACAGAAAACATTTGGCGCATCATAAAGAGGAAGATGCGACAAGGAAGACCTAAGACAGTTGAGCAACTAGAAGCCTGTTTTACACAAGAATGGGACAACATTCCCATTCCTAAACATTGGTCCTCCTCCAGCTGTTCCTTATATCTACATTTAAATTTTCTAGCCTCTTTTGCTACCTGTCACAACTTTTTTGGATTGTGTAGCTCTCATGAAATCCAAAATGAGCCAATATTTGGCATGACATTTCAAAATGTCTCACTTTCTACATTTGATATGTTATTTATATTCTATTGTGAATAAAATATAAGTTTATGAGATTAGTAAATGATTCCATTCTTTTTTTACTCACAATTTCTACAGTGTCCCAACTTTTTCTGATTTGGGGTTGTATTATAGCATGTCCAAAATGACACTATTTGGGTGGGAGAAAAAACATGCTGTTTTCGTGTGTGTACCTTTAAATGCAAATGAGCTACTTCTCCTCACTCAATTACCACAGCAAATAATGAGCCCTTTCAGAGACCCCAGTTTCTCACTATTGAGATATGGAGAACAGCATACAACTCGATAAGGGTGGAAACTATGGTAATGCAGGACTGTCAGCCAGTGGCCATTGGCGGGACATTATCAGTGTGATGTCACAGTAACAATAGAATCTAAACAACATGTCTACTGAGACTGCTTTGGTTTAATTAAAAAAGAGTGGGGGGGGTTCATTTGTATGATGGTTGTGTTAACACACTGCCAACACACATTCATGTCCAAACACTTTGTAAAAGTGGATTTTGAATAATAGGTTCCCTTTAAGCGATAAGTTGGGAGTATTATAAAATCTGACCTTTAGGGATGTAAGTGATGCTATTCTGAGACACACATGCCTACTAATAAAGAAAATGTATGTAATAATTTGTGTACCAGATGTGGCAAAAAGTTACATTCAGACCCGGCATACAACTCTTCTTCACATTATAAATGTGCTCTGTTATGTTTTTTTTTAGGAATGGCCATACTCTTTTGGCTTTCTGGTTCTCCAGACAAGAAAACAAACTAAACCGACAGCAGACAATTGAATTGGGCCACCACATACTTAAAGCACACATATTCAAGGTAAAAAAAAATATTTGATAACAGATACAATATTGATATTTTACAGGTAATGTTTTAATGCTAAGACTTCTTTCCTGTAATGTAGGGCCTGAGTAAAAAAGTAGGAGTTTCTTCATCCATCTTGCAAGGGCTGTGGGTCTCATACAGTACAGAGAGTTTATCTACTGCTCTTTCATCGCTGAGAAACCTTTACACCCCTAACATAAAGGTAAGTCACCAGACCAAATCAAATTCAATTAAATCAAATGAAACAATGAAAGCTCAAACTGTGGAGAGTCTCCGGTGAAACAGGAAATGTGACATAACTGCTGCTAAAACAAGAGTTAATATCAGCAGGGCATTTTAACATCTGAAGGGGTTAAATACTGGTGCAGTGATGTCTTTTTCCTCTAATCATGTAAGACATCATGTATGTTTTCATTTAGTGGCAGATTTATTTATTGGGATATAACTTGTGGAATGTACTTTTAACTATAATGTCTATGTTTAGTGAGAGATCTTTTCCTGATGCGGTGATCACAGACATTAGATTCAATTACGCAGGGTACCGGGATGAAGCCCAGCACACGAACAGAAAAAAGTTTATTTAACTAAGTTTGGGAGGAGCATGGTCATGTAATTCAACTAATTAGTTCGAAGAGGTGCCTATCTATATATAGCCGTCCTTCACCTCTGTCCCTTGACAGTTTTTGCAGCATCCCTCGTCCACCCCATTGCCTCACTCTCTGCGGTATATCTATCCCAGTTAAAGAGGAGGGAGTACTCTGGTTTCAGAGCTTGGAGCCTTACCCTCGGACAGGACACCAAATATGCTTATATATTCATGTTAATGCAAACTCGTGAATTACTCGGCAAATAACTGCAATTTTATGCTTTGAACAGAGATGGCGATAGAGAGGCAAACTTTACGGATTGCAGCTTTAAACAAAAAATTGTAATATTAGTAATATTTTATTTCTAACTTTTAATATCAACTCTTTTAGGTGTCGCGGCTACTGATGTTGGGCGGTGCTAACGTTAATTACCGTACAGAGGTATTGAACAATGCTCCGGTGCTCTGTGTGCATGCACATCTTGGCTATGTGGATATGGTGAACCTGTTGCTGGAGTACGGTGCCAGTGTAGATTCAGCATCAGAAAGCGGCCTCACTCCTCTGGGCTACGCATCTGCGGCAGGACACCTTGGGATTGTTACTGCTCTCTGCAAAAGAAAAGCAAAGGTATGCAAGAATCTAACATGTATGGCTGTCATGTTCACTTTCCATAAAAATTTGGTACATTAAACATAGAACTTTCAAGCTAAATTTGAGGGCACAAACACTGCAAACATATTATCAGATTGTAAACTAAATCTGAAGCTCAAATTGCAGAAAGTAAAAGGTACCTTGTAAACATACCTTTGTTCCCCATATGACTGTCCCAAATCCTGAAAACTGTATACACCCAGCTTATCAAAACAGAACTTACATTTTTTCTTTTGTGCGTACATTATAGTTTTATCCAGTATGTTGGTTGGCATTTAAGGTTAAGATTAGCTATTCCCCAGCAATGTGCATTTATTAGCAAATAAGCAAAATTTTTTAGTAAATATTGTGTCTATTTGCATATGTCTTTACCGTAGCTCGACCACTTAGACAAAAACGGTCAGTGTGCCCTTGTGCACGCTGCTCTTAGGGGTCACCAGGAGGTGGTGAGGTTCCTCATTCAGAATGACTGGGGCACTGGCGGCTATCAGACACAACTCCAAACCCCATCCTCAACGCAATCCCAGGACACCCCCTCTCCAACACAGCCACAGGACACACCATCTCCCACCCAGCCACAGGACACCCCGTCCCCTACACAGGACATGCCCCAGCAATCCCAGACCTCTGGCTCAGAGCAGACAGAACAACAGGATGATTCGGGACAGACACCAGAAGAGTCTGAAGAGGTAGCAGAGATCCATTCGGATGAGCGAGAAGAGACTCCGGAAGAGTCAGAACCGCAGACGCAAGTGCAGGCTAAACAACAGACTTCACAACAAGCTGTGACCTTCAACAAGAGTCTGGCAGTACAGCAGGCCCTTATAGCAGCGGCGAGCATGGGTTATACAGAGGTAAGATCTTGTTTGTTTTTTATTGTTTTATTACCCACAATTCCTTGCTTATATAGTTACTATTTATGTCCATGTCTTTCAGATTGTCTCTTATCTCTTGGACTTGCCTGAGAGTTATGACGAGGACACTCAACGTGCCCAAATTAACAGCTTTGATACATTATGGGGTGAAACAGGTAAACCCTGAGACCTCTTGGTTGCACAATCTGAGCAAGTAAGCCTAATTATAAAGTGCTGAAATCACCTAGCCAGAGTGCCATGAAACACAGAACACATATGCAATTTTAAAAGTTTCAAGGGTGTATAAGATCTAATGCGAGGGTCAAAGACATCTAAGACCAACAATATGATTTTGATCACAGACAAATAGCGTTACTCACGTTAATTGCTTCTCGATTTAAGTAATTTCCCAAAAATGACACTAGCATGCTGCAGGGGTTTCCATCAACCCTATATTATGTGCATTTTGAAGTATAGCATGCAAATTTTATATTTCGATGGAAACGCATTTGCTGAATAAATTCTGACTTAGTGAACATCAAACCCATGTGACTGACCATCTAGCTGTTTCCGCTGATGTTGTCTTTCCCATATATGTTGCTTGGCGTCATTGTAATGCCCTTGTTGCTAGTGCCTGCCTTCAAATTTATGCTTTTTTTCTTCTGTGCACAGCATTAAGTATGACAATTAAAAACTACACTGCTAGTACATTTGCCCAATCAGAACCAAATGCAGTCCAGGCTCCATTTTTTAAGCGCTTTTTGTATTATTATCTGTTGGTTATTATGTTACCAATACCACCGTCATTCGCTCAAACAACTTGATAAAAAACGCAGCTAATTCGCATTTGTTTGTTTTTCTTTTTTTGCAAATTTATTAAAGATTTGCTTCAAATTTAGATGGAAACCCATCTACTGTTATACGTTTGACTGCTCTCTTCCATGCTTTCCATTAGCACTGTCAGCTGCAGCAGGTCGGGGAAAACTGGATGTGTGTCGACTTTTATTGGAGCAGGGCTCTGCTGTGGCTCAGCCCAACCGAAGAGGGGTGGTGCCGCTTTTCAGTTCTGTGCGTCAGGGGCACTGGCAGGTAATCAATAAACACTTTATACTGTTGAGGAATTCTACCTTTATATAGAAAAACTGCTTCGGTTAGTTTATCCTGGCCTAGAAGGAGAGTTCGCATACTTGAGAGCAATGATTCCTTTTTTCCTTTACAATTAATTCTTCCATAATTTATATCAATACAAGATTTCATGGCTCATGGCTTTACAATTAAAGTTCACACACACACCGTATTAACAAAACAATTAAAAATCTTTAACTACCTATACATAGAAATTAATTTGAGTGTGCAGATATTTTAGAGGAATTTTCTCTCTTAGATTGTGGACCTGTTGGTGAGCCATGGGGCAGATGTAAACTTGGCTGATAAACAGGGACGTACTCCACTCATGATGGCTGCCTCTGAAGGACATCTAGATACGGTGGATTTTCTATTGGCTCAGGGTAAATTCAACTGCAAAAACAGATGATGTACACCTTTGTACATTTTATGAGTCCATGCATTCTCTGTTGCCAATGTTGCCAGTGCCATACTGTACCAGCCGAGCTACAGGAGTGCTTACGTTTGTAATAATATGACGATGCCTATGACTTTTTTCATGTTTAGATGCATCCATGGATCTTACGGATAAAGAGGGACTCACTGCACTCAGCTGGGCATGTTTGAAAGGACATCTCTCTGTGGTTCGCTGCTTGGTAGACAGGGGCGCGGCAACGGACCATGCTGACAAAAACGGACGAACGCCTCTGGATTTAGCTGCCTTTTATGGAGACTCAGAAGTGGTGAGTGCATGTGGTCTATATTCTGTTAGGGATGGATGGATTCGAAATCCAGTTAATGGATTCTATTGGATCTCATATTTTTGCTTGTGGTAATGGCAGATGATGTCCTTTATTATTAAGTGAACTGAAACCCGATATTAGAATAATTGTATAAATGTGTCTGTGAAATCTAGGCTTAAGTCTCATAATCACATTAATTTTATTCATTGATTTCACATTTCAATCTCTAACATGGTTCTTGAATATTTATTAAATTCTAATCGTTTGTTTCTATTGCTGCTCTCAGGTTCAGTTCCTGGTGGATCAGGGGGCATTAATTGAGCATGTTGACTACAGTGGGATGCGACCTTTGGATCGGGCTGTGGGCTGCAGAAACACATCAGTGGTGGTCGCCCTCTTAAAGAAAGGAGCAAAAATCGGTATGGCTGAGTTTACAAGGGTGTTAAGTGTTTGTGAGTGTATGAGCGTGTGTGTTTTCATGTAGCTCAGCTTGCGCTCGGCTGCCCTAGCACACTGCTGCTTCGTGCTTGACTTCTGTTATCTCAGCCGCTCTGTTAACACGTCTCGCATGCACTCGGTTTATTTCTTTTCCTGTTTCTTTTTTCTATCTTAGTGTTACTCAATATCAAAAGTTGCCATAAAAGACAGTAAGGTGGCATTACTGTATATATCAGGGGTGCCCAAGCTCGGTCTTAAAGGGCCGGTGACCTGCAGAGTTTAGCTCTAACCCCAATCAAACACACCTTAAGCAGCTTTTTAAGTCTTACTAAGCATACTAGACACACAGACATATTCATGGAATAACTCCCAAGCTTTGTCTCTCTGTTAACTCTTATGTTTGGTTAAACATTATTGTTAGTGCTGTAAGTGTTTTACTTAATTTTGTATTGTATAGCTAAAGCTTCTATTCCCCGCCTCTCACGGCTGCTTTTTTATGTTCCCTCTCACGACCACTGCATTCCTGTTCACTTCCACTTTCTTCCACTCTCACTTCCGCACACTCCACTCTCATCATCATCTCCGGTTGTGCCTCTCACTCTATCCCGCAACCTTAATCCTCATTTACTTGAACCTCTGGCCACAGGCTGCCAGACACTGCCGACTCGGCACAAAAGAGGTAACCTATATGAGGTGTGCCTCATGCATCTTGAAAAGTGAACCCCCTGGCTCTTTGATCGCCCCCTGGCGGCTTGCTGCAGTACAAGTCATAAACCTCGCTCTCTTCATGCAAACAAATGGGATTTGGGTCAAAATAAAAAAATAATTTGTTTACTTCCAGTAAAATTTTCCTAAATATGGTTTTGGTCCTTTAAGGTAGTTATCATCACGCTGATATATGTTCAATTGTTCATTTTTGTAATAAGTTTCATTTTAGCTAGTAATTTGATGCTATAGTAATGGGGCGTGTTGTTATGATTGACATTTGCAATTGACAGCTTCTCTTAGTTGTTGGAGCTTCTAGGGAAGATTAAAGATATAACAAACTATTAAAATTTCGATTTCTGTGTTATTTCACACCGCCAAAATGAGCTGTATTTAACTAACCTTATTTTAGCAAGCCAGTCAAATGAGACATTCAATGGGTGTGGCAGAAGTTTGATACCGCGGCTCCGTCTCCGGGCTCCACAGACGATTCCTTCTGCTCATGCCCTGGCCCCAAACTGCCGTTTTTGCGTAACATGTCAGTGCACATCATCTGACATTTTACAGTCAGTTCATTACAAAGGAAGGAAGCGGCGTTGCGTCGTCCATCTTTTATGTCTACCGATATAGTCCAGCTACGAGTTACCCACTTCTTGCCAAAATAAACTGGAATTTGGTTAAATTTGAATGCCATTTTGGCAAAATAACTTGCGAGATGTATAATATACCATCATGTAAGCATGATGACAGGGATTACAGGGGTGTTTGGTTTTATTTATTTGATTTGATTTATTTTTGGGCTATGGTTAGACACATTTTCACTGACAGCCCAAATATTTCCTTGTTTTAGCCTAAACGTCTGGGCTGTGTTTGGAGGCTGTTAGATGTCTTTTAAAATTGCTTGCTGGTTATGCTCGTGCTTGGGCTGTTCACATCTTGCTTTTCTCTTCTGGCATCCTGACAGCTTTTTTCTGTTTATAAAATGCACTCCTTTCACCTCTAAGCATTTTTTGGGTAGACTGTTATTAGTCATTACATAGTCAATTGAAACTTTACAGTTTAGCTAAACTTTTATGTGCGTGTCAGCAGTGTGCCTGATTTCTGTATATTATATGTATTTCACATAGTGTCTGTCTGTCTCTGTACTTATGTATCTCACTGACACAGCACGGTCTTTAACCAGGATCATGAGATTTCTGTGACAGAAATGTTGTAACAATGCTAAATTAAATAAAATTGAATATTAAAAATGTTTAAATGTATAAAAATGTTAAAAACTAAAATCATCTAATTGAAATATTTCATCAATACGAGGTTTAGGTCACACAGAAGGCATATTTTCTTTTCATCTTATTGTCCACGCTATCATTTGTTTTCACTTTTCCTTCGCCCTCCCGTGTTTCCCTTCAAACCTTCAATTTCCCATTTTGACCCATCAAACATCATGTTACCCTTTAGGTCCTGCTACCTGGGCAATGGCTACATCTAAACCTGACATCATGATTATCCTGCTGAGTAAACTTTTAGAAGAGGGAGATGGCTTCTACAAGGTCAGATTGACTTACAAGTTACCACGTCTGTTTACTGTTTGCACAGTAAACAGTTACTGTTTTGCACCTTAGTTTTGAGTTCTTGGCTGTATCTGTTAACACAGTCTATCGTCATTCCTTCTACAGAAGGGTAAAGTGAAGGAGGCGGCTCAGCGCTATCAGTATGCTTTAAAGAAATTTCCCCGTGAAGGATTAAGTGAGGACCTGAAGACCTTTAAGGAGCTCAAAGTGTCTTTGTTCTTGAACCTGTCTCGCTGTAGGAGGAAAATGAATGTAATGAACATTTCTAAAGATATCCTTACAATATCACATTGTGAATTTTGTGCTACCAGTAAGAACCTGCATGTAATATTGTGTGATAATTCTTAAGTTTGAATTGTCGTTATAACACTTACAGTATACAAACAAATTAATTTGAAGTATAATACAGAAAAAAAGAAGATTTCTTGTTTAACTAAAAATGACATTGGTTTATATTTTTACTTTCTTGGTTTTCCCTTAGGACTTTGGAATGGCGGAAGAGTTTGCTACTAAGGCCCTGGAACTGAAGCCTAAGTCATATGAAGCATTCTACGCAAGAGCCCGAGCTAAGCGTAGCAGCAGGTAGCAGTCTGAAAATAATAGAATTTAAAAATGTATAATTTTATAGTTACATATATTACGATTAATACAAATGATTCTTTCTTCCTAAATAGGCAATTTGCTGAAGCACTAGAAGACCTGAGGGCCGCTATAAAGCTGTGTCCAAACAGTCGTGAGATCCAGCGCCTTCTTCAGCGTGTGGAGGAGGAGTATAGGCAAGTTACCCAGCCAGAGGAACCTGATCTTGAGCCTCCTCCATCTCCGCCTCCATCTCCCTTACCAGTAGAGGAAGATGAGGAGCCTCCTCATCATACCCCTCCACCTGAGCCAAGACTAGATGACATGGAACCTGTCCAAGACTTGTTTGAGGACGATGACTTCCTGGAACAAGAGCTAGAAGCTGTGTCTCTTGGCCTTTCCTCTGATATTCGCTCAAACACTTCAAGTCTGGCCATTATACGTAGCCCACCCCTCTCTCCAGCTCATCATGACACTGGCTACCTATCTGGTGGGCAGGCCTTTGAGTTCCACCCAAGCTCCTCATCTATGTCATCCCCTACCCATCATAGTTATCAGTCAACCTCCCCATGCATATCTCCTACTCATCAAAACTCTCACTATCGCCAAAGTCCACCCCTCACAACCTCACCCGCCCATCAGTCATCCTACCGGTTTAGCCCTCCACCCATGGGAAGTGGAGGAAACCAGGGAATGGATTACCAGAGTCCTCCACCTTCTCCTCTTCGACGTGGTGTTCCGTTTAGGGGTAGCCCTCCGTTGGAGAGTGTGTGTTTATATCGTTCACAGTCTGGCTCTCCAGTCCGCTACCAGCAAGATCCTTTACCTAGCCGACCTAAATCACCACTGTTGAAGATGAGCAGCCAGCGCTCCTTCCAGCTCCAGTCACAGCCTTCCCAGAGCTCCCAGCACAGCCAGCACCATCAGGCCCAAGGACTGCGCCTTCAGCCCTCTATGGCACAAATTGTCCGTACCAACCAACCAGGTAACAACGTGTACAGCCATTTGGCTCATCCACTCAGCAGCAGGTACCAGGGTAGTTCCATGGATATGGACCGGGAGAGAGAACGGGAGCCCAGGCTGGTGTACCAACCCTCACTGGATAGCCGGTCTATGTCTCAAGTGCAGTCCAGCCTTAGTGTGGGAGGTCTCTGTCAGCACGGGGGTCGAGGTGGGATTCTAGAATCAAACTTAGGGAAAGAAGAACTCCCTCAACGTCCTGCTTCAGCCTACCGTTCCACCACAGGGGGACCCAGAGGCATGCGCTTCAGCCAGACCCCGCAGATCAGCCGCAGTCAGTCAGCGGCATACTACCCCGTGTCCAAACATGACCTTGAGAGGGCAGTGGCAGCCTCCGCTCTGACTCAGTGCCAGCTGGGCTCTCCTGAGATCCCCCATCTTGTGCGTAGGCCTATCAGTGCAAACACAAGTGACCTAAAGCCGCATGTACCAACCCCCAGACCATTAATCCATTCCCAGAGTGTAAATCTTCGCTTCTCTCCCTCTAGCAGTAACATCTCCTCAGGCTCCAGCTGCAATATTGGCCCTGGATTCAGGCCCTCTTCCTCTATGGCCCAAATGGAAATCCCATTGCAGGCTGCGTACGATCGAAGCTTCGATGAGCCATCAGCCCTCTCTCCCTCTCAGAGCGGGCTCTACTCGGGTGAACCCGCTCGATCCCGGACCACTCCTTTCATGGGTGTCATTGACAAGACCGCAAGGACTCAGCAGCATTACCTACACCAGCCTTCCCGGGCCTGGCCAGTGTCATCCCTGGAATCAGTCATCACTAGCCCCACATCACCTGGAAATTTAATCCACCAGGCTTCAACTGCCTCGTCTTATAGTCCACCCACCTCTCTAGGTAATATCGCCTACTACAATAAGACCAATAACGCCCAAAATGGACACATGCTGGAGGAGGAGTTCTATGCCCAGCCACAGCCCTCCTCTCTAGGCAAGCTTGCCAACGGAGGGGCCCGTGATAGAGACATCCTCGAGCGAGTGAGCCAGGTGCCCACGTACCAGGATGTCAAAGTGGCACGGACAATGCCCGTAGCACAGGCCTACCAGGAGAATATGTATCGCCAGCTTTCCCGTGATGCCAGACAAGGTCCCACCTCGCCCATCAAACCAAAGAGACCCTTTGTGGAGTCAAATGTTTAATAGGCACCCAGTAGGGTGGGCACAAAAGGTGTTTATCAATGAATGTTTGTGTGATAAGATGTGAGGGACTGTGTAAGTGCAGAATGTTAACATCAGTATTTCATGTGAAGAAAGCAGAAAAAATGCTTACAAAAAAAAAACAGTGTTACAAGGTACCTTTGCCTACTTTGTGTAAACTCACTAACCTAGTTTTTTGAAAGCGGGTGGTGGACAGGTTCCAAAATCCCCGACAGTGCCCTTTTGGAGTATTAGAATACAGTATGTCAACGTAAAAATCTTCCTTAAAGCTCTGCACATTTTAGGAAAGCACATTTCTTGACATCCCCACACACAGAGTAACAGTTTACCTTGCCATCGGTTCCAGCACTAAAGTATAGATGAAACTGGGAATCTATGTATTAAACTCATCCCCTCTACCACTTACTATCCTCTTCCTATCGAAACTAAACTAAATTGCTCCTGGACATTACAATGTTGGGTAGTTGTTCAATACTGTAAAAAGTGAAAAATAACGTTTCAGTAAAACTAAACTGTAGTTACAGAAGGAAAAGGAATATTTATATTTAAGTTATATGATGTATAGAAATATTAAAGCCGTTTTCGTGTGAGTTTTAGGTTGTTTAATTTTGTATTTGTTTATTTTAAAGACTGGAGATTATCTTAATAGTTATGTTAAAATTCTGGCTCACAAGCGGAAATATTCTTCGTGTTAAAATGAACAGTTGTATAGTGGCAATAACATTAATTTAAGGTTTCTTTGTAATAAGCTTAATACGCTATTTTTCAAGTAACCCTCATAGTTTGTTAGCTCAGTTTGTTACCAAACCAAACTTTGGAATGTATCAAACTATGGACGCTACATATGTGTGCATACTGTACTACACAACACAAAGTTTCAGGGCAGTTTGTGAGATAGTAATAGAATTTATTCTCCTTTGAGTTTCTTGTTATATTGCACAGAGAAGCATTATAGTATATCAAGTGAAATATGTTTGTTTTAACTTTTAAATTGATAGTTTTGGTTTGCACTGACTGTCTGTGACATTCTGAAAAAAAAAACAAGAGAGCACTTTATTTATGGATAAGGATTGTCTGGAAAGTAAATATCGATGATAAGATTTTTTGGATATGGGATGGAACATCCTTACTAACATATGTTCAGTGAACACTGGAAAATAACCTGTGATTAGTTGTACTACTAGAAAACAAAATAGCGGTCATCGTCCTTGGTGCAATTCTAATTTTTCAAGCAAATGAATGAACAATAATATAAAAGAGCAAAATTATGTTTTTAAAAAGATTTAAAATGTGTATATAACAGCCTTTATAGAGCGCAGTGTACTTGCTGTATATAGTGGCCAAATGTGTTTATGCATACAAAATCCTGCTCTCCTCAGCAAAATAATCGGCAAATGTAATGAAAGAGACTGCCTTACGTGTCAAACACAGTACAGAGGCAACACACACACACACATAGATAAGCAAACCAGCTGTTTTAAAATAGTGTAATAGCAGTGTGAAAAACATAATCAGCTAGTTCCTTTTGAAGTTTTCTGCTTCAGAATGCAATATTATTAACATGCAGAGCTTAGCTGTGGCTTTGGTCAGGTCTTCTCAAAAATACAGTATATGGACAGACATCTAGGTAGCCTTCAATGCAACCATATTCACAATTTTACTGCTGTGTAAACCTGCTTTAAGAGATTTATCTTCAGTTATGGGGAGGAAAAGCTAAAGCTTAAACAATCCTTCATAATACAGATCTCTGAAGGTCTTCTAGAGAAGTTTTATTTTTGCTGTATATAATCTGGCGCATGATTTACGCTCCATTTCCCCAAAAATACAGCAAACAAAACCCAGTTACATTTGACAGTAAAATCTCCACCAGACCCGACATGAAGGGTTGGACCATTCTTTTTTATATTTCAGTTCAATTTGAGTTGATTTTATTGTACTTGCTTGCTAAGCAGAGTTTCTCGTCTGTAAATGTGAGCTTTCAGAACGCTGTGACAACGTTTAATGACTTCAATAAACCAGAATGTGTTTTTATCATGTCAGCGGTCATGTTTATATAGTTTAAACATAAACAACAATGAACAAGCTTGTAAACTTCTTTGCAATTTTTGTATAAAAGCTGTTACTGAACCTTGGACATTACCATACTTTGTTATATTAATAACATTACTGTACATACACACTTTTTTGAAAATATGCTCATTTTCCAGCTCCCCTAGAGTTAAACATTTGATTTTTTAAGGTTTGGAATCCATTCAGCTGATCTTCGGGTCTGGTGGTAGCACTTTTAGCAGAGCTTAGCACAATCCATTTAATGTGATTAAACCATTTAGCATCACGTTCAAAAATAACCAAAGAGTTAAGATATTTTTCACATTTGAAACTTGACTCTTCTGTAGTTACATCGTGTACTTAGACAGATGGAAAATTAAAAGTTGCAATTTTCTAGGCCGATATGGCTAGGAACTATAATTCTAGAATTCTGGCGTAATAATCAAGGACTTTGTTGCCCTAACATTGCTGCAGGAGGCGCAACGATAAATAGAAAATAGCCTGAAAATAGTCCCCTGCTATTGAAAGTAACCAAGGGGACTATTTTCAGGCCATGCATAATATGACTACGCCATACAGCAGCAAAGTCCTTGATTATTACGCCAGAATAAGAGTATAGTTCCTAGCCATATCTGCCTAGAAAATTGCTACTTTTAATTTTCCGTCGGTCTGAGTACACGATGTACCTTTAGAAGAGTCAAGTTTTAAATAGGAAAAATATTGAAACTCTTTTTCATCTTTTTTAGCATGATGCTAATGGTCTAATCAGATTCAATGGATTATGCTTAGCTATGTTAAAAGTGGTACCGTCAGTCCCAGAGATCAACTGAATTGATTCCAAAATGGTAATAATCAAATTAACTCTAGGGGAGCTGGAAAATGAGCATATTTTCAAAAAAAGTGGAATGCCCCTTTAAACAAACCTCTTTGAGGGGTATTATTACTTTTCTATGGGAACAGATTTTTAGCTGGCAGACAAAGACATGAAAATCCAATTGACTTGCACTGACATACCGCTCCCATCATGTATACTGTACACCTGGGGCAGTAATTTCCACAGAAACATGCCTGGAAACCCCTCTGAACACTTCAACAATGAATTAGCAAATACTGGGAGAAACGGCAGGCAAGATAAATATTACTGCTGCTAAAGAACACTCAAACAATTTTAGTTTCAATACAGCAGTTTAAAAAACCTAAGAATGACTTAATGGAGGATGCTGTTGAAGCAGAACAGTATTTTGATCTATCAAAAAATATGTACATCTCAAGAAACACTGTTTGGGACACACGCTAAAGATAGGCCCACCAGAGAGCCCTGCTGTAATCCATATGCATTTTTGCATAAATAAGAGAGGGTGTTACTCTCTAAGTTAAAAGAGTAACACTTTACAATAAGGTTGTATTTGTTAATGTTAGCAAATGCATAAACTAACAATGAACAATATAGTTTTTCAGCATTTGGTAATCTTTGTTAATGTTACTAAGTGCCTATTCATGTTTGTTCATTGTGCTTTAACTAGCATCTTATTTTAAAAAATATATATTAGTTAATGAACTAAAATGAATAAATGCTGTAGAAGTATAGTTCATTGTTAGCTTATGCATTCACTAATGGTAATAAATACAACTTTATTGTAAAGTGTTACTGTTAAAAAACATCTGGATTATCTGCATTGTTGTACTGTATGTAAATGGAACCGCAACAAATTATATTGCGTTTAAACTGCTGGGTTGTTTTGGGGACTTTAAAAGGCTGGTTCAAAGACGACAGAAGTGTCCTGTCTGTGGCATACTTCAAAATGTTCACTTTCAGTCTCTCTTGGGTTTGGCTGTAAGGAGATGCACAAATCCTGGTATCAACACCATGACTACCTGTGGCACAACAGTGTATTTAAGAAAGAACAGAGAGTAGAAGAGCAGAGGAGAAGCTGTGGGCAGCTGGAAACTGCTGATGTAGTGGAGTGCCATGGATGAGAGGGCCAGACAAAGAGTCCTGGGTACCCAGGGAAGAGCCCAACCGCCAGGCTTCCAAAACTGTGAAAGTCCCAGACCTAACAAAACTCCAGCATCACGGGTCAAAGAGGAGAAGGGTGCTGTATCCATGCGAACCCATTCTGGGTGAGAACACCACCTTTTAGCCAGTGAAATGGACCTGTGTTTAAATGTAATAAGCAATGTATAAGAATGTAATAACAAAACATAACATAACATCTGTTAGCCAAACATATTAGTCTTAGACTGAAATACGCAGGTGCAATATATTATAATGAAGATATGATAATGGAAACATTTCTGTGGATACAGGGCGTTGTCCCCCTTGCTCTTGACAATTTACATCTGTTTGGCATCAGTTTTGAGCGATCTAAACACAAGTGTTCAGTTGAGGCACTGCTGGTTATATTTATATATTCCGTCCTTCAGATTTTAGCTCTAACCCCAATCAAACAACCCTCAAACAACTAATCAATGTGTTCAGGGTTGCTTGATAATTACAGACAGGTGTGTTGGAACTGAAGTCTGTGGGACGGTAGCTCACCAGGAGCAGGGTTGGAGACACCTGCAGTTTGAGTCTTAGGCATACACACATAACCAGAAATATTTTAGTGTTTTGATTCTTATAAGACCCGATTGTTGATGATAGTGTTGGTGTAAAGTATTAACTGTGTACTTACCAAGACAGATCAATTCCAGTCCTTTGCAGAGCAGTGTGCAGTAAAAGTGCACAAAAGAGTAGCATCATGCTGTAGCGTAAGAAGAACAGCAGAGGGCGTCCTTCAGGCACAGATCGGTTCAGATAGACTCCCAGAATTGCTCCTAAGAAACAACACATTAATGGTGTTAAGATAGATGTAATATAAGCCTAAGCCTAAATAAAATATGAAAAAAGCTCTGACCTGTCAGAAGACCTGCAATGACTTGGTGAGGGAAGTGAGCCAAGATGAATATTCGGGAAAGACCTACGCATCCCAACAAGACCACATAGAACAGGTACGGCACTGCAGCTAATATCTTACTGTAAGAGAAATTACACAACTTAGTCATTTTATGTTTAAATAAATAGCATTTATCCACTTATCTACTTTGATAAAATTCCCCAAACAATCTGTAGGAAATTTTAAACAGTATTTGGTACATTATTCTGCTTTGAAGACAAGTTTTTGCAAAACCTAATGATACGTTATCCCAGCAAAGTGCTTCTGTCCTACAAGTAAAAATAAATTGTGCTGATTTTTACCTAACCCTAACCGTAAGACTGACCTGCCTGTGCGAGCATGAAAGAACGATGCCAGGGAAGAGATGATCACCCACCAGACAGCACTAGTGACCATAGCATGACCTGACGGACTGCCTAAGAGATATGAAAACTGTCACGGTCACCAGGTCAATTAAAAATGTTTGACATCTGGAAATCGTTAAAAATGAGACTAAATGAAATGTTGTTGCTGGTTTACCTGGGCCGGTTTCACAAGTGGATTGGAACTGGTGGACCTTTGGTAGGTTTTCAAAAAACAATCCAGATTCTCTTATCCACCAATAGGGCCTCTCCCCAAATAGGATCCTAAATGTCAATATGTACATTAATAATAATGACACATAATTGCATAGGCATTAATAGTGAATGCTACATAAAAGTAGCTAATTGTGTAACTTTGTTACGAATTTTATATTGGGTTACGTCAATGGCCAAACCCTGATATGTCTATGAATTATTACAATATTCATGAACCATCCTATTGTTATTGTGCTCAAAAACAACAGAGACTGCTTATTATCTTGTATATGATTTACCTGTATTTTCCAAAAATCACCATATGGCTACACATAACTTACCATTTGAAGACTAAGTTAAGCCACTCCGATAAAGCTGCTACCCAGAGGACTGCGATGCCGGTTCGTCTATGTACATAAAACGCAAATGGAAAGACCAGAAGCACTGCAGCTTTGGGGTCTGCCATATGTGAAGTAACGAGCCAGAAATCTTCATAACTTCTTGTTCTCAGCTGAAGAGCCTCTGCCATCCAAACGCCTTGTCTGTATATAATCTCCATTTCCAGAGGATGAAGTGGGCTCTATAAGAATTATGTTTGACGGGCTAATAAAGATAAACCTTTTTACAAAACAAAAGGTTAAGATCCCGTGTGCAACTGTGCATACAAACTAGCTACCAGAAAATAAACTCTAGGTTTTTAGTAATTTGTTTATGAATACTTTCTTGCTTAACATCGTAAACAACCTTTGGCACCTTACATTTTAAGTTTAAACTGTGATATCTGGACTCGGAAAAAAACGAGACGAACAGTTAATACATGATGATGAATGACAACTGTTATATTACATTTATAAAACAGTCCTAAAATAACCAGCACAGATGCACCTGTAAGCTTTCTGATCTACAGCAACGGCATCCGCTTCGGTTTTGCCGACCGATGCGTTACTACTACGGATACAACAGTGGGACAAACTTTAATAAAACAAGTGTGGCAGGGCGGAAGTGAGGGCGGGGATCCACAATATTTTTCGAAACGTTTTTAAAATATATTTTAATTGATTAATCTTGTTTAATGTTGCGGATACTGTTTTTCCATATTAATATATAACCTTAAATATTATTTTTACTTATTAATTATACATATTTCTATATATAAATAATTTTTATATATTTTAAATACGTTTTTATATAACATATTATATAAATATTATAAATATAAATATTTTTATGTTTACATAAAAATATAATATATATATTTTTATATTGTTTAATATTGAATTCCTTAAAAGTATTGCTTGCTTGTTGACATTTATATAGTTAACTAATGTAACTTTATTGTAAAGTTTTTTCCATTAGATTGCATTATGAGATGATATTATTTGGTTACATTTAATTAAGTATATATGTATTTAACATAAATGCAGTAATTTGTGTATTTATACATACATTTATTGATTGTTTTTCCTCCATAGAAAAAACTAACAATAGCAATTTATTTATTACAATTAACATTTATAAAGACTTGAAGAGACTATAAGTATAGTGTTCAATTGAAAAAAAAAATCTCATAAATATCATCACTTATACATATTCTGGAATAGTTTAAATTTGTGTGTTTTAAGGTATTGCAAAATTATTAAAAAGGGAAGAAAACTAGAACAGATGTAAACTAAAATATAACGGGAGTAGAGATAGAAAACGAAATTCAATAACAAACTATTATACACATATTATAAAGTTATTATTTTATGGAAGGTTTTTAAACATTTTTACATTGTTTTTAACACTTTTCATACTTTCTAATTTCAGAAAAGTTACTGCATACAGCAAACAAATAAAATAACGATGACATAAATGTTCTTAAATTGCAAAATAAAAAGCTTCTTCGCCCCCGTTTTTTTATTGAACTTTGAAAATTTAAGATTACAAAAATGGGCAAGTCCACAAAACGTCACATATTTTTACATTTCACATACTGTACAAACAAATAAAATAGCTTCTTCGGCTTCCTGTCACCTGACGCGCCTCTGTGTCGTTGCAGTCACGCCGTCGCATGCGTTTACGTAAAGCTAGTGCTCCGGTTTCCCTGGCGGAGAAGATGGCGGCTCCGGGGGAGTGTTTTAGTGTTGGGAGCCATGTCTCTTGCCTCACCTGTTTAGGCCAACGTTTACAGGGAGAGGTTGTGGCTTTCGATTACCCGTCCAAGATGTTGACTCTGAGTATCCTTTAATCCGCGTGGTTGTGTGTAAATGGCCGGGCTCGCGTGTGCGGAACCGGGATGTGTCAAAGTGGAACTACGCGAGAGCGTGTTTATGTGTGTGCTAGTAGCCTCATTCAGCGCATATTCTTGCCTTACTTTACTTCTGTGTTGGGGTTTGAGACGATATGTGATGGCTGTCGTTTAGAGATTCCTATGGTTAGTTGGTTCGTATATGAAAATGTCCCGTTTGTGGTTAATGTGTTGATTAGCATGTCCTCGCGACCGAGAGCATTAGCCTGTGCGCTAAGCTAACGACTTTACAGTTAATGGCAGATCTCGTAGGACATTTTACACACTATATGAATAGTTCGTTAATTTCATACCATAAAATATGTGGTTTGTTGTAACAGTGACACGCTACTAAAACGGCAAGTCACTTGTAATTATGTCCAAGCGGCAAGTATGTTACACTGAATAATGATTACTAGGGATGGGCACGAGTACTCGATTGCTCGAGTACTCGAACGTGGCATCGATGATCGATCACGAAAACGATGATCATGTGGGTGTATTTATTTATTTATTGTGGATATGGCGGCATTTGGGTGTCTGGTTAGCGTTACGAGCGCATGTGGTAGTAAAGACTGGGTCTGGAGATGCGTGTTTGACGTCGTGTCGAGCTACGCAGACCGACGTATGACATCAGTAGCATTACCATGCGTGATTCAAAAACAAACAGATTCCGCGCGACCGCGCATCAGCAACCCGCCGGTCTGCGTAATGCGCGGCAGCCCGCGAGCCCGCGAAGCCGGTCACACCTCACATCACGGAGGCACTATGGTTTAAAAGGATGCCGTGATCTTCGGAAATACAGTCAGTCAGTTGCAAAATGTACAGCGCCGTCAAAAGTTCAATGGGTTATCATCTCATATTTAAACATCAAATGTCAAGAGATACCAGAGAGCCATACGAGCATTTACATTACATCTTGACTGAGGTAAGAGGACGACACGACACAACTAAATGCTAAAATGATAGCAAAACACTTAAAGCTGCTTAATGTTATGAAGCTTGTGCTTTGACTGGACGTTGGACGTGTTTAAAAGTGCGCTGTTTATGATGCACATCCACAAAGGGAGTTAAACTTTCTTTTTTTTAGATAACTTAGTTGAAAACTTAGTTGAAGTCTTGCATTTATGCAGATAGATGCACGTTGTACATTTATGTTGTATAAAGGCTTAATATTATGCAGAGCGCTTCGGTTTGTGTTTGTTAACCCTTTAGTTTCATTCCATCACGCAGCTTTTCCTGTTAGAGGTTTCTGTTAAAAACATTTAATTCATTAAAACTCCAGTATGTGTTCATTGTTCTGTCATAGTTTCTTCGAAATTAAGTTTTATTTGAGTGTTTTTCATAAAAATATTTTCATTTTCACCATGACGTGTACGCCCCGCCCCTTTGATTGCCCCGCCCCCAGTTAATCGAGTACTCGTTCTTCAGACCTATGGATTAATCGAAATGAAAAAATGACATAAATGCACATCCCTAATGATTACCATTCTGACTGTACTGTTTTACAAATCCATAATATTAGATCGAAAGGTCAAATTCCTGCAGTAATATGTGGTATTTCTACAAAAACTCAGGATATGTAAAGTGTTTTTGATTCACCCATATAACAGTTACACATTTGAGACCACTGTATTTCAGTGGTTCACTTCAATCCGTACACCAAGGTATTGTACAAGCAGTTTGCAAAATTGTCATTGCATGAAACATTGCTAGCCTGATACCATCAAGCTCTGTTACCAAAGTAGAGTAACAGTGTTGACAGTATTTAACTGAACTGGCTGTCATACACAGAGAAACACGCACACATACATGACTGCCAACAATTAATCTGCCTAGGTAACTGAAATGACACAACAGTAACTCATGATTTTCAGCTATGCAAGACAGTTTTTACCGAAAATATGTTGTTATGGCCTTTATTATCTCGTGATCAATGAGTACCAAATAATTAAAATATAACCATTTGAAAAAATAACTTGAGACATCAAATGTACCAGCAATGAAATGACAAATGGAAGATTAAATGACAAACAGGTAAACTTTATTGTTGTCAAGGGTTTTGTCTGTTGGTTTGAGCGAGAGTGATAGTGTTTCAGGTGTCTACAGATTAATCCTCAGTGATGAAATGTATCATAGCAGAGTAGTCTGCTGTCCTACATGACGTTTCACATTTTTAAGCCTTGTCCCTTTGTGTTAGCACTTTTTGTTATAATACTTTTTGTATTATGACCTTTAATGCCCTGATCATTTGACACCGAATTGAGTTATGACACCTTATGACTGTGCACTGCAATTCTCATAACCAATTTATCACAATTTGTGATGCATTTTTTTGCTCTGTCTGTCATTTAAATCTTATTTCATGTGTTTTGGCTTTCTCCTCATGTTAGACCAAGTTATAGATAAAACACTTGCTTCAGTTTATTTTCAGTATCATTGTTGTCATTGCTTTGAATACTGGTCCTCCTTAGGGTGTTTAAGTGAGGTTTTCCAAATCAAGGTCTCATATGGGATATTCAGATTTCACATCAACCTACTGAATGCGTTTTGTTTCATTACCGTGTGAGATTGGTCGCCAGTTTTCTAAAATTAAAACGCTAGTAGTTAAGCACCAAACTTGTGTTATGTTTTTGTTTAATTTGTTCCCTTGTCTTGATCTCTGTGTTTGATTTGTCCTTAACCCTTTAACCAGAATGTCCTTCCTCTAGTGGTAAGCCCAACCTCAGTGATGTCATCCTGATTAACTTAGCCTATGTTTCAGAAGTGAAAATGATTAATGATCGCACTGAGACTCCACCTCCTCTAGCATCCTTGAATGTTAGCAAGGTAAGGTCACCTGCAATGCCTTTTTACCTTTAAATCAAGTTAGTGACAATACTGTATAGTTTGTAATTTTACTGTAACTTGATAGGCTTGCTTAAAAGGATAGTTAATGGATTGGTTTATTAAAATAGAGATTTCTTTAGATCACTTTAGTAAAAAAAAAACATTTGTATGTTCTTTATTTATACTTTGTTTATTTAGTATTGTAAATTTCTCTTTTTTTATCATAGCTTGCCAGTCGGGCGAGGACGGAAAAGGAAGACAAATTATCCCAAGCCTATGCAATCAGTGCTGGGGTGTCAATTGAGGGCCAGCAACTATTCCAGACTATACACAAAACGTAAGTTGGTTTTTGCTATGCAAAATTCTACCAAAGTGCACCAAGTAGTTGTATTTATGTCCACTTGAAACAGTTCAAGTCAACAAGATGTTGTCTTTTGTATCTACTTGAAGACAATCATGCTTTAAATCAAACATTCAAAGTCTATGTAAAATAACTTGTTGTGCAAAAAGTCAGGAGAGTAAGTGCATGCTTAAAGACTGGCATGCTGTGTTGTCTTTGTCTTCTTGTTGTGGAGTAGTCAGCAGCTTAAAACAAAGGTGATGATGAACAAAAGCTGATCTAGTTACGTAGTGTTTTTAGCACGGCACTACATTGCTCACAGCAGGCTTGTTTTCTGAGGTTTGTCCTTGGGTTTATGTTGTTTTATCTCTTTTGTTTTGTTTCTAGCATCAAAGATTGTAAATGGCAGGAGAAAAACATCATTGTGATGGATGACGTTATAATCTCACCACCATACCAGGTGGAGAACTGCAAAGGCAAAGATGGAAGTGCTCTAAGTCATATACGCAAAATTGTGAGTATCTTGGAATCTGTTTGAATCATTAATGAAGTCTTTGCTTTAGACTTTAATCACATATTTTACATGATGTGACTACATTTAAAATATGTCAGCATTAGCTAGGTAATTTCTTCACAGCTAGTAACATCACAGAATTGCTAAACAAATAAAAACAAAGAAATCAGATATGGGATATTCATATTTGATGTATTTCTGACAATAATGGCATTGGTGTCCAAAGTTTTTTAAAAACATTTTAAATTTCAACTCTGCCATTGTCGGTACTTTTGTACTGTCAAACTATGTTACTAAGGTAGAGTAACAGTGCTGACAGTATGTGACAGAACTGACAGTCATACACAGATTGTCTCGCTCTCGCACACACATGACTGTCAACACTGTTATGGGCGTTTCACATGGTACGCGGCAACCGCGAGTGTTTAGTTCTTTTTCAATAGGAGACGTGCGGAAAGCGGCAAAACAGGGGCGGTTACAGAAGTGAAGCGGAGTTGGTCCACACGCCTTGCGTGTGCACCCAAAATCCTATTCCTTTTGCGGAAACGGCTCTTCATAGCAGGCACCATTCAAGATAAACAGATTGGCACAAAATGCTGCACAAAATGCTTCCACTACACAAGAAAAGCTGTAGTCGCGCAGCGATTTCGCCGCTTGCTGCATACCATGTGAAACGGCCATTATTCCACCTTGGTAACAGAGTTTGACAGTAACAGAATTGGCACTAATTCAGACAACAGGAAACCAGGATTTCTAGCTATATAAGACACATTTTGCTTAACAAATTATATTATTATGGCCTGTTGTATCTTGTGATCCATGACAATGAGTACCAAATTATAACCATTTGAATAAAGCAAAAATTAAAATATAATAAGGACACCTGCAATTATATAATCCACAGGACAAACTTGTTAATACTATCTATTAGATTTGAAAGTTTTCGATTTTCTTAAAGCGATAGTTTGCTAAAAAATGAAAATGATCCCAAGCCATCCCATATACATATGTCTAGGGCTGGGTGATATGGCCAAAAAAATCACAAAAAGGTTTTCGTGTATCAGCTAATATCGCTAATTATCATGATAATTGAGGTACAATACAGATTAGAATATCACTAGTAAAATCACAAGGTCGTCGAAATGCCCTTGCTGCTAGTGCCTTCGTTAAAAATGCTGCATTCCTTCTTCTTCGCACAGCATTTAGTTTGGCAATTACAAGCTGCACTATTAATAACTTGCCCCATCATGACTACATTCAGACCTGTTTCCATTTTCCATCTGTGGCTTGTTTTGTTTACTGTTGGTTACTAGGTTACCAATTCCACCGTCATTCACTCGAACAACCTGATGAAAACGTATCTAATTCACATCTATTTGTTTTTCTTTTTTTGCAAATTTTGAAAAGATTCTAACACATTGCACATTAACGCCATATGTACTACATAAATGAGTGGTGTGTTAAGGCTATAGAAGATGTTAATTGCTGCTGTAAGAGACCAGCTAGTGTATGAAGGCGGTGCGTTGAGTAAATATCATTCTCTAATCTCCTGTTCGGTCCGTCATGTGCTCTGGGCCCTTGCGTGCTTCCTTCTACGACATGCCTGGCTCCGTCTCCCACGCACACGCATCCGCATGACAGAGACGGACGTGGAGGGTGAAATGTGCCTGGGCTTTCAGAGCGCTCGACTCGCATGGCGGACCGATTGCTGGTTCGACTCCCACAAAGAGCATCTTTGAGTAGAGCTGTTAGGAATTTCACAATGAATGTATTATGGAGGAAGTAAAATATAGGCTATTTATCACTAATACTTATGTTTCGTGACATAACACTGAAGTAAACCTTTTAACTACATTTCTCATGAAATTAATCTTTGTGAAGTAAACTGTGTAAATAGCAATTTCTGACTATACAATATACGTCACATATAAAACAACATCTAAATATCAATGTCTAAATAATATGTTGCATGAAATGAATCCTGATGTGAGGAAAAAACAATTTCTGTTTTGACAATCGTTGGAATCAAGTCATCTATACAAGATACAGAATAAGACATTCAAAAATTACACATAATTTTTTTCTCTCAGGAGAAAATCATCCAAAATGTTAATCTTGTCAGAATTCATTGTCCATTAAACATATCCTTCTAGATTGTATTATATCTGCCCCTGTGAGAAACCTTTTTTACTCTGTTGATACTTTTGAAAAGGTTTTTAATCAAGTGAATCCAAACATGGTTCTAACAATCAAATTAACTTAAAACATCTAACATTTTGAGATTTCAGACTACTGTGAGGTTGTCATAACTTTAAGATGATATTTAAGACAGTTTCTTTTTCAAGAATTTGATTTCTTAAGTTTTTTCTTAAACTCCTTAAGGAAAAAATCATAAATAAAGGCCATGTAAGGGAAATATCCATATTTATGACTTTACGAACTAAAATATCTAGATTGGGAAACAGGGCCAATATGCATTATGTGTACCGTACGATATGTAAGATCCATTAAGAATAGACTCGCGCAACAACCATGCATTGTGAGTTGTTGTAGCTAAAGATATGGATAACTCCATATCCTTTTGTCTTACATCGAAATCTTCTACCATTTTCTTTAAAATCCTCATTTTAACTTGTGGCTGACTTTGTTGTTTTGCTCCCTGCGCTGTGCCTCCTCCCTTTGCATTCATCATACAACACTACGAAAAGTTTATGCACTACGCTGATACATTCCTGAATGCAGAGGAGTCCAAGATGGCGTCGTTATCGCAAGCTAGTTATTTTTGTTATATTTTATTATATTTTAAATATGGATATTTCCCTCAGAATACCTTTATATATCCCCTGGAGCTGTGTGGATTACTTTTGCCATGGTTGGATGCGCATTCTGGATGGATGCATGGAGGACGTAGACCCCATATTCAATTGTTATAAAGCTTGGAAGAGCTTGGAAGATTAAGTCATTTCAAACATGCGATGCAGCTGCGGCCTTATGTTTAAATAAATGTTAGTGTTATGCTAACTCATTGTTTTCATACAATAAGCACAAGTTTCAAAGTTTCAACTTTATTTTGCAGTTTATATATATATATATATATATATATATATATATATATATATATACATACATATAATATCAATCTTTTATTGCAATATTTGTTCTTTTATTAGGATACATGTTAGGTTAAAAAGCAGTTAGAGGTGCACCTCCACTTAAAAAGGCCATTGCAGTCTAAATGTTTGAAATGACTCCAGTCATGTCGGTGACCTATAAACGACTGTTTTATTATACACATGGCAGGTTGCCTTTCATAGGCGGATATTAGTCACTTCCTTGTACAAAAGCTGTCACTGTGACATATAAAAGACTGCTTTATTATACAGCTAGCAGATTGCCTTTCAAAGGTGGAAATCACTCACTTTCTCAAAATTAGTCATGGTTAACAAATATGTATGTGCTTGTTATTTTTTAAATGGCAGGTGTAATGTTACGTTCATTTTCACTGCCATATCAGCCTGCAAAATACAACCCCAAATCAGAAAAAGTTGGGACACTGTAGAAATTGTGAGTAAAAAATGAATGGAATAATTTACTAATCTCATAAACTTATATTTTATTCACAATAGAATATAAATAACATATCAAATTTTGAAAGTGAGACATTTTGAAATGTCATGCCAAATATTGGCTAATTTTGGATTTCATGAGAGCTACACATTCCAAAAAAAGTTGGGACAGGTAGCAATAAGAGGCCAGAAATTTTAAATGTACATATAAGGAACAGCTTAAGGACTAATTTACAACTTATTAGGTCAATTGGCAACATGATTGGGTATAAAAAAGCCTGTCAGAGTGGCAGTGTCTCTCAAAAGTCAAGAGGGGCAGATAATCACCAAATCCCCTAATGCTGCGACGAAAAATAGTTTTCTGAGTGTCTCTGAGAAAAATTGCAAAGAGTTTGAAGTTATCATCATCTACAGTGCATAATAGCATCTTAAGATTCAGAGAATCTGGAACAATCTTTGTGCGTAAGGGTCAAGGCCGGAAAACCATACTTGATGCCCGTGATCTTCGGGCTCTTAGACGGCACTGCATCACATACAGCAATGCTACTGTAATGGAAATCATAACATGGGCTCTGGAATACTTCCAGAAAACATTGTCAGTGAACACAATCCACCGTGACATTCGCCGTTGCAGCTAAAACTCTATAGGTCAAACAAGAAGCCATATCTAAACATGACCCAGAAGTGCAGGCATTTTCCCTGGGCCAAGGCTGATTTAAAATGGACTGTGGCAAAGTGGAAAACTGTTCTGTAGTCAGACGAATCAAAATTTGAAGTTCTTTTTGGAAAACTGGGACGCCATTTCATCCGGACTAAAGAGGACAAGGACATCCCAAGTTGTTATTAGCGCTCATTTCAGAAGCCTGCATCTCTGATGGTTTGGGATGGCATGAGTGCGTGTGGCATGGGCAGCTTACACATCTGGAAACACACATCTGATTCCATTCCTTTTTAACTCACAATTTCTAAAGTGTTCCAACTTTTTTTGATTTGGGGTTGTATAATCAAAAATGACTTCTAGTGACTTGAGTCTTTTTCTTCTGACAGGTTGAGAAACATTTTAGAGATGCAGAAAGCCAGAAGTCAATGCAACGTACACAAGCACAGCAAACACAAAAGGACTCATCTTTATCCTCCTGAGTAGAGGGGTGCGGTTCATCTGGGGAGGGCACCATGGGCATCAAGGGCCTAACTGCTGGTCGAAACCAGCACTCTACTCCCCCTCTGCGTCGTAGTCTGAGGGTGGATGCACCAAGGGCCTAGGGTCTGGAAGATCAACAAAAGAAACAACAAAAAACAAAACAAAAAAAAAAAGAGCAAAGCAAAAATGTTTTAAGAAAAAGTGAGAGTGAAAAGAGTTCATTCTAAATTAGACTTTATAAAGATAATTTAAAACACCAACCATCAAACGACCATAGTTTTTTTTTTTTTTTGACTAACTTCTCTTATCCCCCTCTCTGCCCCTTCATCCCCTCCAATGTTTCATCTGATATAGCTTTTCATATTTTCTTCTCCATTACATCCTTCTTTCGCCATCAATTCCATTTTGTCAAAAAAAAAAGAAAAAACAACCAGTCAGAAAGGCTTGTTAGCTTTATTTACTTGATGCTTTTTTTCTTATGGCTCTGTTTATGTTCTGCAAATGTCTGTCTGTTCTGTATTTTAAACAAAATGTGACTACAGATTCCACGCGTTACAAAGAACGTTTTCTAAAATAAAAGTAACAAATTCTGACTGCAACATGTTTTTTTTCTGTAGCTTTTTCAGGTGCCTGAACCTTAAATATTCTTGAAAAAGGTTTAAAAAAGTTTGCCCTCTCTGTAAAGGGTTTGAATGTTTCAAAATGTACAACTAATCGATTGCCATGGATTTTAACCCTTATTACCAATTAAACATCTTATGAAGGATACTACTACACTAAAAAAGACTTGTTGGTTTAACTTAAAATGTTGGTGCTGCCTTAAAGTTGAGTCCATTCAACTCAAAAACCAACACTTTTTATGTTGAACCAACATTTTTTTTACAGTGTATCCTTTCAAAAATGTATACCTCTGTACATAAAAAGTGCATATTAGTATCTCAAAGGTATGAATTAGGGCATTTTCAATGGGGACCACCCCAGTGACAACTTTTGACCTTATTTCTGAGTGTACACGCACAGCCTGGCCAAAAGAAAGTCCCTGATTAAATTTACATTAGAATTTATATGAAGCTGCTGTAACCCTACAATTGGATCATTATTGCAGTGATTCATGTTTTAACTATTCTTTCAACCCTAACTAATGAAGTTTGGAGCTTGTCATATTAACCATGTTAAGATATCTTGTGGTTGAGAAAAAAATATATTTTGTTTTAAACAAGGCTGACATTTGTCAAACACGGAAACCACTAAGGAGATCGTGTTCAAAGATGTCCAAAACATTTAAGCTGAAAGGATAGTGTGATCTGTTAAATTTTCACAAGATATTGGGTTGGATATTGCTAAATTATTGGTGAAAGAAAAAAAATGAGAAAAGAATTAATGGGATTATGGAAAATTAAAGAGTTTACAGGATTGGGACTTGCTGTGGCTCCAAGAAAGCCAGTTTGATCTTATTCCAGGAAAATATGCATTTTAGAGACGGAGGAGAAGCATCTGCATCATGCATCCAACTATACAAACCTCTAATATTGGTGTTGTTGTGATATGGGGTTGCTTGGTCAATTATGTCAGCTTACCAGCAATGAACAGGCTATACAATTAATGCAGTTTTTTTGTGAAGGCAATGGTACTGAATTGTGAAAGAGAAATAATATTAACACACACAAAAACACACACACACACAGCTTGTGTGTTAACCAGTCACGTTCTGAGGCTATATTGGGGATTTCAGCCTGGATTTGGCCTACCCAAATTCAAAAGCTTCCCATACAGAGGTGTACATACAAAAGTTTGGTATCGTTTTACAGGAAACCCTTGAAATTATATAAAACACGGTTAAACATGGTTTTGCGTGTTGTCTGTTCTCTAACAAACACAAAAATGAAAAGGCACTTTATTTATAAGTCTATATTTGAAAGTGGATAACTCTGGCCCTGCGTGCTTTAGAGACCTGCAGACAGTTTTGTTTGATTGCAGGAAAAATTTTCTCTATCCTGATGTATGCATAAAGGTATTCTATTCCAATTGAAGGGAGGAATAATACCCTTTTTGCATACAATTTCTGCCTAAAACATTTAAATTGTGCCTATAAGCACATACAGTGGAATAAATGCAATATCTGTAAATAATTTTACAGAAAACCCTTTGGAGTTACATAAAAAGTTGCTGTTTGTGACAAATGTTGTTTCTCATATGATGAACCACCAAATATTTTTTTTTGAAAAGTCTTTGAAAGTGGATAACTCTGGTTCTGTGTGCCCTAGCACAGTGGTTCTCAAACTAGAGGGGGCGCGAGATGGTGCCAGGGGGCCCCAGTTTTATGACATTTTATAAACTACATAAATTTATCATGAATTCTCTGTAATTAAACCAAAAAAATAAGCCTAATAATTAGGGCTGGGCCGATACCACTTTTTCATGTCTGATACCGATCTCGATACCACAACTTTGAGTATCTGTCGATACCGATACCGATACAATACCATCTCTATCGCCATTTTAATAAATTAAGCTGCAAATAACACATTTGTTAGCCGTACAAAAAGCAAATTTAAGACTCAGTGAAACATTGTGCAATACTGCTGCTTCATTTTTATTTAAATGTTTCAAACAGACTAGAGGCAACATTTTTAGTTAGTCAGCAAAACAATTCAAAATGTTAAGGTGTAACTTTGGACAATTTAAAGTGCTACTTTGTGCAAATTCATGTTGCTCAGCAAGTCGCGCTTTACCCCAAGTTGCCATGACAAGGTATGTGTTGGTATTGGATCGGATTGTACTCCCCGGCCTCTTCGATATTCGATCCAGCCATTTTCGCAAATATCGGACTAATATTGATACCAAATATCGTATCGGCCCACCCCTACTAATAATATATAATACTTATTTTGATTAAAGAAAACTTAATTATACAGTTTAAATTATACAGTTGCATTTTAGAACTTGTTTTTGTAATAAATTTTCTTTGGGGGGCCGCCAAGGAATGCACCGTACACAAGAGAGGCCGCACGCTGAAAAAGTTTGAGAACCACTGATCTAGCAGACTGGAGACAGTCCTTGTTACCAGCTGGTGGCAGTAAACGCCCAAAAAGAATGATCTCTTTAGCATGTCGAATTCAAAATTTATTCTTATTTCACTGACTGAAGGGAGTGAAAATAAATTTTTCATATAAAAGTACTTGTGTTTTGCATATTCAATAAATAGCAAGGGATTATGCATGCACACAACCAAAGAAAACATGGGCTCAGTGTTCGAATTGAAGGGGGTCTGGGGGGGTCCCGGACCTCCTATAAGCCTTAAGGGACCCCCCATAAAGCACAAAAATATAAATTAGGGGGGTCCCCTGGTTTTTATTAAAATTAAAATACTACATAAATTTAAAATCCTCATTTTGCGTGTCACAAAGCAATACTGTCCATTATTTGTCCCAATTTTGCAATAAAATAATTCAAATGACTTCTGTCCGAAATAAAGAAACTCGCAAGTGCGCCTCATGCTGTTTTCTGGAGGAATTGACAGACGAGTTAATGACTCTATCTGTGTGTGGAGTTTTTTTTTTACCTCAGTTGCGGTAAGAATCTTTAGTAATCTTTAGGTTTAAGGTTTTTTTTTTTTTAAATCTTCTCAAACAATTATTTCATAACAGTGGCAAAGCTATCCACTCAGACTGACGGCTGGTCAACCCAGTCACACAAAATATTTTATTAGGAAAGCAGAAGAAAATCACGCTTAAATGATAATAAATGATTGTCTCTTTAATACTTAGCCTATCGCTCAACTACGCATCTTTCAGAAATAAATAATTATTTGTAGAAAGTATCTTTTGCATGTGTTTTTTTTAACCTTGGAAAAATGTAACATGCAGGGCCGAAGTGGGACTCATTGAAACCAATAAATAAAACGACAAAAAAAGATGCACCGTTTAAGTGAATGGGAAGGACTTGGGTATCATATGCACGCCAAAGTGGAATTTGGCGTATGTATTGCACGACTTTTACACTTCGTGCTATTTATACGCATCCTCAGGAGACTGGGTTGTTTCAGCCCTGGAGTTTCATGTCTTAGACCGGCCCACTTTAGTTCACCACTGACTATATTAAAATAATATAATTAAATCCTCAGTGCACTATTCTTTGCAGCCTTGCAATTAATATATTTTCCAAAAATATCGTTTCCAATTCAATGCAAATAGTCTAAAAACAGTTATGATTTTGCCATAATCATGCAGCCCTATACCATAAGGTATTTTAATATTATTCAATTAAACTTATTCAAAAACTGCTGAAAAGGATCAAATGTTTTCCCCTATATTTTTCCCCTAGCGTTTTGCATGAAATAGATGAAGAATAACTATTAATAGATTAATCATTGTTACATATATAACTTACCGGTAGATATAAAAAATACGAAATTTACCTTTTATCAAGTTATCAACTGCTGAAAAGGAACAAATGTTTTCCCCTATATTTTTCCCCTAGCGTTTGCATGAAATAGATGAAGAATAACTATTAATAGATTAATCATTGTTACATATATAACTTACCGGTAGATTTTTACCTTTTTTTTACATTTACATTTATAAAAGGTATACCTTTTATCAAGGTATCAAGTTGCGCTCAAGTATTTTAAATCTAAACGTGCAGCAAGTGCACTCAAATAGACGCGTCTAAAACAAAACTCGCGTTCACAGGCGACCGCTTTGAAAAGCAGAAGGCGGCGGCGCGTCATGCGTTGTCCATGCGTTTTAAATGAATATGGACCCTAATTATGATTATGAACGCAAGAATTACTTCGTGGTCGGAAGTTGGGGCACAATCAACTTGGTCATAAAGCGGTGGGGACGTATACCACCCGCAAATTACGCGAATGGGGCTGCTGTGAGTGCTGGGGACAGCAACCTTCAACCTGGTGGCATGATAACTATCTTTAAAATTATGTATCTTTAAAAATATTAATTATATGTAATTTATACAGTGAAGAAGACAGTGTTATTATTCATTTGATTCTGTTTATGTACCTAAATACTACTGTTAGATCTTGCTTTATTTGTAACTTCTTTTCTATTTTTATATGCTCATAATTTCCAGTTTTGCTGATCCGAAAATTATTCAATCTATGACTCAAAAAACGCAATGTAATCATCCATTTAACCACTACTATATAGTAAAATTATGTAATTTAAGAATGAGTCCACCCTATTTCACCCCTATTCTGTTTAAAAGTTCTGCCCTTGCCAGTGTTTCACACTAATTTGAGGGGTAAACTTTTTTTAGAGTTTGAGTTAAGGGTAATTTGGGGTTTCTTTGATTAAAACCAGGATCAGATGATTGTTGATCAAGGACGATCACATCTTACTTTGTGAAATCACAGCGACCCTATAATGAGGGGGGTGGAGCTTGGACGGGGGGTGGGGCTTAGCTAGGGGACCCCCCATAAGCTTTGACATAATTCGAACACTGCATGGGCTTATTTTGTAGAAGAGAACCTAAGGTAAAAGATGATGTAGCATTTGTGGCTATCTGTGCTATAAGGCAGCTCATGCGTAAGCTTCACTTGTAAGTTTACACAAGACCACTTCTTACCTCATTATTCATTCGACTATTGTTGGATATGTGATAATAAGTGAACAAAAATAATGATGTAACCTTATTCCGGGAAATGAGGGCTTTCATTTGATATAAGATTTGCCCATGTTTGTCATATTTGAAAAATATGAAATATATGAATATTAAAGGTGTAGCGGAGGATTTTCTCGAATTTTAGAAAAGAACCGCCTTCTCCACTTTAAAAAAAAATGCAATTACGCAACACTCCTGATTGACAACTAGGAGGACCAATAGTCTTGATGATCCACCCGGAAAAAGAAAATCCTCCGCAATACCTTTAAATAATATTAAAAAAAATGTAGGTGGGCAAAGTGTAAATTAATTGTAAATAACTTTCTTACAGTACAATATATGTCAAAGTGATGCATATCTGCAGAAAGTAGACATTCTAAGCTTTCAAACAGTATCTCATATGGGGTCCTGGGTCCATGACAGACCATTATAAATTAAAGGAATATTTTATATTCATAATAGGTCGTTTTGGACCCGGTACAGGGTCTGCAGAGATTTTATAAAAAATGTAGGGATTGTAAGTGTACAAGTGGTCATCATAATGTTTACAGGTCAAATACTGTGTTTTATATATTAAGCATGGGCGTCGGAACCATTATATGTGGGCGGGACAAGACCCACCCACTTTCTAAGATCAATGATATTGAACCCACTCAGTTTTTCTCTAATTTAGCGCATATGTCTGTTCACTTGTCAGAGTGCCGTCAGTCAAATCAATTCCACTAGAGCAGGGGTGTCAAAACCATTTAGGCTAAGGGGCAGATTGGAAAATATTTCCTCTTATGAGGGCCAAACTTTATCATGCTGACATAAACCATACAAACTAAAATACAATAGGTACAGCCTTGACTTCCACACTACTGCTTCCTCAAATCCATTCCTCTTGCCTTATTTAGAGTCCATATAATTCTAAATCCAAAATTTCACTTTGCCTGCTGCCATCGGACAAAGTTTTTAGGCTATCAAGCAATTGTTTAATTAAAAGGCACCAGAATACAAGAAAATGGCATCTATGTCAGTAAATGTTTTGGACCCACGTTTTAACATGATATTACGTAGTGTTGCTATATAGATCCCAAAGTGTAATCACATTGAAAGGGTGTTGCATTCACACCTCGTCACAGGGTCAAAGATTTGATGTGGTGTTAAATGCCCTTTGGGTTTTCTAGCATGGTCTTAAGAGCACTGAGCGTGCGTAAGTGTAACGCTACACGTCTACTTTTAAATTGATGGATTCAATTCAATGAAATATTTATCGTGTTCCAAGTACTCTAATTTCTTAAGTGATGCAACTTGCTTGGAAGATAAATCAAGTCTTTGTATTGGAGATTCTGTAAGAGTTGCATGTGAGAGCCTCAGTATACAGGTGAAGTTTACTTTTGATCTAAATTAAAATCTGGAGGTCTTTTATTTTTAATAGGAAAGCAAAGTACAGGTGTGGGTTAGGAGTACTGAGTAGTTAGGGTTCAGGGTAGGAATCTGACCATGTAGGAGAAAAGTTACTACAATTACTATGCCTACATGTGGGTCTTGTCACATCCGTTTTTTCCAACACTGTGCGACCATTGATGCTATTTACATGATTGTGGTAAGTTCAAATCTTGCAGCAATTCTGGAAAAGAACTGGAGGTGTAATTCCTACAGTATAACAATTAAGCAAGAAGGGATGTATTGTAAAAGTTTTTATCTGTGCATGTTGACCAATGTTATTATGATATGGCACTCTTATTACATCACATGATAACTGGATTAAGGGATTTACATCTTTATATAATGCAGATCTCTGTAGATGTCAATTTTCCTCATGAACTGTAAAACTATGGATGGATGAGAAGCTGGAATTCTTGGGAATATATTTTTCTTGTCATCTTAAGTAAGGAGGGGAAAGACAACGAGAAGTGTCTTCTGTGCAGATCTCTACCCTCTAAATGTTTATTTTTGTTTCTGAGTCACTGTGAGAACAAGTCGAGGATGCTCTGCATCATATTTTTGTTCATCACTTTGTTCTTAGTGGGGGCATCGAAGCTTTGCCCCCATCAGTGTTTTTGTTATGAAACGTCCGACCTAGTGAACTGTCAATCCCGAGGATTCACTCACATTCCACACAGTATCCCCCACGGCACGTGGCTTCTGGATCTTGGTGGGAATAAATTGACGGAATTGAGGAGTTCTTCCTTTACTGGGATATGGGCACTCCGGGTTCTTCTGATTCCACAAAGCAGCTTGCAGGTAGTGCACTCTCAGGTGCGTTCCTTCTTTTTTTGGGATATTAGAAAATCATAGCTAAAAATATATTAAATGTATAAATTATTTCAATGCAGAGGAATCTTTAAATCAGTATATTTTTAAGTACTAATGAGAATGATAAAAAAATGTCCTGTGTTTGGCATTTCAGGCTCTCTCCTCTCTGACCTTTCTGGAAAAGTTGGACCTGTCTTACAATGAGCTCCGTGTCCTTCCTCCAGATTTCTCCGAAGGGTTGACTTCTCTTAAAGATCTCAGGCTTTCCCACAATGCCCTGGAACGTCTTGAGACCCACTCTTTACAAGAACTAGAAAGTCTGGAGAAGTTAGATCTCAGTCACAACCACATACAGTTTATCGGAGTTGGGGCATTACGTGGACTTGCCAGGCTAAGGCACCTTAATCTGGCCTGGAATCAGTTGATGGTACTTCAAGGAGAAATGCTCACAATGCAACAAGGACTTGAAGTTCTTCTCTTGGGCCATAACAATATCTCAAAGGTCGAAGCAGAAGCGTTTGCCCCTCTTCAGACCCTCACTATTCTGAATCTAGAAGCCAATCAGTTGAGGAGCCTAAAGTTTAAGATATTTTTAAACCTTAGGACAACCGGCACGCATTTGCAACTTTCAGAGAACCCCTGGACGTGTGACTGCGAACTTCATCGTGTCTTCAGTAAGATATTACGCGTAAGGCATCTCCATGTAGATGATTACTGGAATATCACGTGTCACGCACCTCACCTGCTGACTGGGGCATTTTTGGGATTGATGCATAGTCAGCTATGTATAGCAGAAACAGCCACTGTCCTTGTCATAACTGGAACTGTGATGGTCACTGTGGTGGCTGCTCTGGTAATGGCAGAACGGCAGCGAAAGGGGAAAAAGATGAACCTGGAAAGGCAAGGAAGTGATCCTATGCCTTGGGAATGTCGGGAGAAATAAAACACTTAAAGTCACAGGGAAAAAAGTGGAAAAGTCAGTAGCTTCAAAAAAATTATTTTACACATTGATGTAATGTTTTACAACAGCCCTTAATTTTTGCTAAATTAGCTCATAGCACAAGCGCATCAATAGATTTAAGATGATTTATAATTAATTCCACATAATGATTTCTTTTAATATTTCTTTTTTTGTTTTTAACTATACTGTAAAGCTTTTTGTGTTTAATGTTTCTGAAGCTTGTCATAATGCAATTTTTGTCCAACATCTTTTGTCATTTCATAGTAAAAGTATAGTTTCAATCAGAAATAAGTGACATTACAAAAGTAAAATAGGTTGTGAATTCTGTTTTATGTTGACTTCTTAGGCAAAATTTGGGGTGTCAGTAAAAAATTTTTCTTGATTCTCCATACAATTAGTTATGTTATTTTGGAAAAATGTTACTAGAAGTGGGTTAATCATAGCCAGACTATATTGGGTCTATAGTTAACCAAGACTCTGGAATGATGGCTATGGGTTAAAATTCTTTCATGGTAATACAATAACAAATGATCAGTTCCTTACCATAAAATAAGCATGTTACGGGTTTTTTTTTTTTAACATCATATACAACTTGTTAGCAGGAACATTTGTTGTTAGCAATATGTAGTATGTTAACTTATTAGCAAGAATAATAGTTTGTGTATCCCTTTAACTGCCACACCAAGAAAAAGGCATTTAAAAAATTTTTTGTTTGCATTTCTTATCTCCTTATGTCACCACTTAACACAATCAATGTAATTTTTTTCAACACATCCCATCATTTTTTTAAAATCGGCCTCTACCAAACGGTTGATATGTCACTTAAAGGAATTCAAACACATACTATGGAAATGAGAAAATATGAACTATAATACTAAATTTTTACAAACATAATCAAAATAAAATGGTTTTGAATATTAAATCTTCTTTATTTATTGAAGTATAACATATTAAAATATTTCAGGTTTTCATTTTAACGCAGGACATGAAATGTTTTTATGTTTTTTGCAATAAAAATGACCAAAAGTAACAAAAATAAGGACTTTCTGCATTTAAAACCTAAAATAAAAGAAGGCCAAAGATAGTAATAAAATGGCATTTTAGTATTTTATGATTTAAGAAACACACTGTCAAGTTTGGTAGTGCAACATAAATTTTTTTGTCTTTTTTAGATAAATTAAAGGGGTCATGGCATGAAAATCTGAGATTTTCCATGTTTAAGTGCTATGATGGGCCAGTGCTTCTATCAACCTAGAAAATGTGAGAAAGATCAACCCAGTAACTTAGTTTTGGTAAACCATTCTCTACAAGCATGTGACAAAATAGGTAATTGAAATTTGGCTCCCCTTGTGATGTCAGAAGGAGCCCTTATTATAATAATACCACCCCTTAATTTGCACTTTCCAACCACAGCACTGCCATTTCCAGTGTTTTAATCCAGATAGGGAGAGACAGAGAAAATAATTCACAGCACAACTAAGTTTCAATTTCAACAAACCACCATCATTGTGATCAGTGCCGGGTTAAGCCTTTGTGAGGCCCTGGGCTAACGCTGGTTTGAGGCCCCCCCCCCAATATACACTGAAAAAAATAAAGGCTGGATTTACTAAGTGCCCCATTGCGAAAATTTTTGTTTTGTAAAACTTACTCAAAAAAGGGGATGCAAAAAGGATGCACTGTCTATATTTTTTGTAAATCCAGTGTTTTTTACAGCATATGTGCAACATTAAATGGCTAAAATTATTTAAATAAATTAAACAATATTATCAAATAATTTTACAATCAGAAATAGCCCAGAAAATAACATTTATTTAATAAAACTTACAACAAAAAGTGCTTCTTTCTGCTCTTCTTTAAAGAGAATTCTTCAATTAAATCATTAAAATCAAGTTGACGCAAAAGTAGGCTGAAATTATTTAAATAAATTAAACAATATTATCAAGTAATAATTATACAATCAGAAACAGCCCAGAAAATAACATTTATTAAATGCATCTCACAACTAAAAGTGCTTCTGTCTGTTCTTCTTTAAATATAATTCCTCAATTAAATTATTAAAATCAAGTTGACGCAAAAGTAGGCTGAAATTATTTAAATAAATTAAACAATATTATCAAGTAATAATTTTACAATCAGAAACAGCCCAGAAAATAACATTTATTAAATGCAACTCACAACTAAAAGTGCTTCTGTCTGTTCTTCTTTAAATATAATTCCTCATTTAAATTATTAAAATCAAGTTGACGCAAAAGTAGTAGAGCCCAGGGCCCGGTTCCCCGATAACGTTCACTCTTAGCGTGCTAAGAAGACTCAAAAAGATATATCTTACCAAAGTTGTTGATGTTCCTAAGTGTGTTCCCCGAAGTGTCTCTTAAGAAGCTTCTTAACACGCTGCCTCTAAGAACGACGTACAATGGCGCTGTCCCAAGTGAAGGTGCTGAATTATTTGCAATCGATCACTCAGGGATCGATTTTCCACTTCACGCGAAGGTGCATTACGACGTTAAGAAAGACAACACGTTATATACAAATGGAACATTACTCAAATTATTCCAGTCACATTTATTTTAACATAGTTTAAGTTATCCGTAAAATATAGACTATTAATTAAATGATCAAATTGTCAGAAATACGGGTAGACGAACCGGGTATCCCTCGCTCTTTATCCACCCTCCTTATCCCGTTGTGCCACTTGTGCCGCTTCTTGACATGGGTTTTGACTTAAAAAAAATATGTAATACACTTTTATACGACTGTTAAGGTACTTAACAATCAGAATTGATTGCAGTATTTCTGTTTAATGCGGTAGGCTATTGCTTACCATTAATGTTTTCAATAAAAAGCAACCTAGGTAGAGAATATGGTCTGAGAAGATCTAGCAGCTCCATAATGAGTTGTCTTGGAAGGCGATTTTTTTATTTAGCCTCGTCAGGCAAAATGTCAAAAGGTTTAAGGGTTGACGAATAAATAAATTGGCATGGACTTAACAGTTACGCGGCCGGTGTTGTGTGGAAGTCTGTTTCCCCTATGTTTCCCTTTAGTGTAGTATTTTATAGCATTTTTATCACATTATACGTTTATTATTTATATACATTGAAAGTTTTAATGGCTACTGAGATGTATATGTGTGCATTTATGAAATGTATCTTGACTGTTCTTGATTGTAAGTCAATTATTTTTACAGTTTGAATCATATTATATGTATAATATATATTTATTATGTTTGGAAACATAACAGTTTTAAAACAAACAGTAGAGAAAATAAGAAAATGACAGGCTATATGTTAAAAGACATAAAACTGTCAAATATGAAATATTTAATAAATTGTATAATAGAATACATGATATTATTGCTTTTTAGTATAACCAATTGAAATCTTTAATCTTTCTAAATAAATTTTTAAAGTAACGTGATGAAAACGCTATAAACATAGAGGGAACAGACTTCAATGAGGAACAAACACCGGCGCCGTCTTTGATTCATTAGTTCTGATACCAAATAAAGTCAACTGCATAAATAGTCCCGTATCCATTGCAAACATATTTTATTATAAGTCTTAAAAATGTCCATAACATAAAATCATTGTCAGCATACCATAGTTTGACTTGTACTGTGCTGCGCTGATTTCTAAAGACAGCGGCGATAGCGTTTTGCACTCAAACAACGCTAAGAGAGAGCTTACGAATGGTCCAGACCAACCTTACGAAAGTGTGACTTACAGAAGATATACTTAGCGTACGAACGTTTTGGGAATCGTGCCATAGAGTTAAGAGAGAGGTTAAGGAATAGGTTAAGAACTTCTTAGCGATAAGAACGTTTTGGGGAACCGGGCCCAGAATTCTCAGCCCGAGTCCGAACTTTTTAATTCATCATACATGTCGTCAACTTGCTGTCGGCCGCTAACAACTAGTTATCATAAAAACTTTAACAAACAAAAACTGCTCTAAAATGTAAATAAAAAAAATATATAACTATTTTGCAATTTAAAACAAAACTGAACTGCTTTAATTGCTGCAAGAGGGCAAGAGTATAGCTGTACAAGCTGTGTAAGCAGTTATTTTTTGCTATTTCTGCGGATTTCTTTTGCAAAATCTATGCGGAATTTTGCAGAATGATTTAAAATGTTTTAAAACGATCCGAGAGAATGTGTGCTGTGAGTATTACAAAAAAAAAAATTTATAACATATTTTACATTTTATTAAAGGATTACCCTGAATTAAACTAGACCAACATGAACCAACAGATAATGGATAATGTGCTTTCACGACCATAGAGTTTTATACAATATATATTACTGTCTACAGTGTAACAGTAAAAAGAAAAGGCTTCTCATAATAAATGTAGCGTATATAGCAAGATCATTTCATCAGTTTAACAACACAATGTATATATATTTATCTTGTAAACGGATTTGAAATAATAAATAATTGTCGCGTCACGTAGCAAGAGAGACGATAGAGATCTCATTAACTTCTCCGCAGTAAGTTTTATTTCAAATTCAAGTGTTACATATTAAATAGACTATTATAAAAGTTTGTGCTGCTCTCATAAAAACCTCACTGCAAACAGCACAGACTTCTACTCACAAACATACGCGATGCAGTAACTATATCTGCGGAAACAGATTCCTAATGGGGAGAATTGAGCCTCTCAAATCAACACTTGCCTATAATAACAACTATTTAAATAAATATTTTCAGCATATCATGTTAGTTTAAACGTTTATTATCAACACATACTATTTTTATAAAGCGAAGGCAGGTTGCTCTGCTGCTCGCAGTTGCAACGGGTGCAGAAATAAAAAAATAAAAAGGGCTATACAAAACGGAACGAAATAAACATGAAACAGAATAAACATGCATGTTGCCTTACCTTACAACTTCGCTTTTGCATATACATTTTTTTAATGTAAGGACTTACCACAGAAGATGTCTATTCATGCATCCATCCAACAGTTAAACTAAGAAAAAAGTCGATCCATACACAAACAAGAAATAAAGACACAGCCTTCTTACACGAAATTAATACAGGTAGAAGTCTTCAATAGATTATGTATTGGATGCTGTCTGCATAGATTATGTACAGTATCCAAGGTTTTAATCTAGTACTCCATTTATAATTTTTCGGGCTGAAGGTCCCAGAGAGACCGCGGCCTTGTACAAGAGTGGAAATGATCGATGTTATTTGTCGGCTCTTAAAGGACAAAATATCCCATAAGCTATTACGTAGCTATTATACAATTTTTTTTTCAGAACATTCTTGCGACCCAGTGGTTGGGGGCCTCTGCTCTAGGTAGCACTTACGCATAATTACGTCAATCAAAATGTTTTTAAAAACTCAAAACTAGAATTGTCTCGGAGGCCCCCTAGTGTTCGGGGCCCTGGGCTGCAGCCCATGTTGCCCATTAGGATAACGCGGCCTTGATTGTGATCGGTGTTTGCACTTCATCCGCTCATTTGCATTTTAAAGGACACACCCAAAACGGCACATTTTTGCTCACACCTACAAAGTGGCAATTTTAACATGCTATAATAAATTATTTATATGATATTTTGAGCTAAAACATCACATATGTGCTCGGGGGACACCAAAGATTTATTTGACATCTTAAAAAAGTCTGGTGACATGGCCCCTTTAACATTAACCAGCAATGCTGTGTAGAGTAAGCCAACGTTGCAAACAATCCTTCAAACATTTTAAAAAAACATTTAAGAAGTAATTATAGATTAATTATTGAGTAATTATGACTTCCATACATTAATATGAATTCATTATAGTTATTTCAAAAAGATATCCAGAAGTGGCAAAAATGCATACTTAAGAAATTATCTCAATATATTAAATAAGAAATAACAATAGCTGTGTCATATTAATAGCTGTGAATGATCAGAAATTTATATTTCATAGCAAATAGTACCCTCTGACTGCAGAAATGGATGATCTGAAAACATTACCCTAGCTTTTCTACTTTTACCATTAAGTGACAAATCAACCGTTTGGTTGAGCATGTTTTTGAAAAATTATTCAAAACATACAAAAGTTTTTTCATGGCACCAAGTAACATAATTTTGTAAAGTTAGGGCTCTTACAGTGTAATATGTCAAAAAAATATGGTTTCCTTGCAAAATTTCAACAAGAGCAGTTCATATAACAGAAGTGATTTTTTTCTTTCTAAAATCCACATAACAAGATGTGTTGTGACAAGTGCTGTTGATTGACACATTGATATCTAGTGGATTTTTTTGGCAAAACATATCTTACAAATGCATACATATCTTACATAGAGATGGCTCAATCAGGTTGAGTTAAGTTAGGTACTCCTCTCAATAAAATATAGGGACTCAAAATGTGCTCAACCATTTGGTTGAGCTGGCAGTTAAAGGGGTATTATTGACCAAAATTTTGTGAAGGAAATGGGACACTATTTCGGGTGTTGTGTTAAGGATCCTGTGAATGACGTACGAAAAGCCACAGAGAAGATTTGTTTTCTTTTTGCAACATAACCCCTGAAACAAGACTAAATCTCAGGGATTGTGTTTCTGTACATTTACTTAAAAATAATAAATTATGCATGATTGTATTCTTTGATGTGCTATGAATTTCCTAGTTATTGCCATCCATTTAATCAAATCACACTAATCTTCATATTATTACTTTACATGTGACTTTTATGGTGAAACTTGTCAAAAAGAGCATAACAATATGACTTAGGTGATGCTAATGTCATCAAAAAATTGTATTTTTAAAAAACGGTTGATAAAACCAGATAGTATTCATAAAGATATTAATGTAATGTGGACAACTCAATGTATTACTAGCAGTTACAATAGTTTGAAGGATTCAAGGGTGTGTGTGTGTGTGTGTGTGTATATATATATATATATATATATATATATATATATATATATATATATATATATATAAAGTTGGGCAAAGATTTATCATGATTAATCGCATACAAAATACACACAATGCGTGCATATATATATATATACACACAATAATATATAATAATTACACACAGCACACACTCGTATATGATATGCAAAAAAAATCACTTTTATTTTGTATGCGATTAATCTTTGCCCAGCACTATGTAATTTTAAGTTATTTTCAAAATTCTTCTTTAAAAAATAGCCTATAGTAAAATGGCATGAAAACACTATATAACCAGAAGTGAAATAACAGTCAGGTCCACTCCATGGACAGAAAAGTATTAAAAATGTATTAATAAAACTAATGAAAAAGTAGTATACTTGCGACCTAACACAATTTTATAGAAAACAATGATGTTTTTTTATTGACAGCAATGTTGTGATACTTTTATCCAAGTTCTATAAGGAATGAAGAATAAATGCAAAATAAAAAGTGATATTTTAACTAACTGCTACATTAGGGGAAAATCCCCTATACCACTATAACTTAAGAACATCATAACTGAGCACAATTCATTGTTCAACTTTAATAACATTTTAAGACTTAGATAGGCAAAAATTAAATAATGCATAAAAAGAAACATAAACATAAAATGTAAACAGTCTTTTAAAGACTTATTGTTTGCGTATTTAAGAGATTTCAGAGGTGGATGAGTCACAATGCTGAGCAAGCTGAGAACTGCATCCTCCTGTACTGTACGTTTACATATACATACTTAATCTCTGTCATTGCGTGGGCAATAAACTCTTTAATATCCCCTGAGACAAACGCGTGAAGGGTGTTATCTGTCCCAAGCACAGCCTGTACAGAATGTTATTTTCTCCCCAGACCTTCATCCATCTGTAGCAAGAATAAGCACTGCGCCAAAGATGCCGATATTCTGCCCGATGAGCTTCATCTGGTTCCAGAACTCCACTCGGCGGGTGCGGTGCCAATAGCCGACGTTTCCGTCGATGAATAGCACAACTAAAGGCAACAGAATTGCCAGGATCTGGGAGGCCAGTCGTACATAACAGCCAGAGAGGTATGAGAGTGCTAGCACTCCAAACACCAGAACTAGTAACTGGATAGTGATCTCTCCACCAGGAATGTGGTCCAGGTAGGCCAGCCTGTCTTCCTTGCTGTGCTGGAGTGTGTATAACTGGAGAAATAAAAACGGCACAGAAATGAATCATTAATTGGGATTTATCCACGGTCCATCATGTTGTTGAGCATTAACTCTAGATGTTGACTTTGGACCGGAACGCAACTTTTTTGTCCACTTAAGTTTAACCTAATTGAATTCAATGCAAACTGTTTAAAAGTCAATTGTGGCAAGACAATGTCATATACTGTTAGTATTAATATTATAAATGTACCTAAATGTTTTAGTCTATATCATATACAACAACATTATCCATTATGTAGTAGGTCATTTTTTTAACTCATGGTAATGACTGTACAAGTCATTTTAGGTCATATTGGTCAAATCAGTTGTCTTTTCACTTGACAAATTTAATACACCTTATTTTTGGTAATATGCAAATTTTGAAAATGTTAACCCATGTAGCCAGTAGCGCCTCACTGCAGAACACGACATCCAGGGGGCGGGGTTGCATTTAGATCCAGGGACGGAGCTGGATCCCGATCCAGAGATCTCATTGGTCGGAAGTTTTACCACAAGACACGTCATACACGTGTTGCTGCGTTACCATTTCCGCATTAAGTTGTAACTAAATTAAGTTATTATTTTGACATAAAAAAATAACTTTACTTATGACTACAATAAAAGTAGTGCCTTTAGGGTGAAATGTAAGTTTTTTTCTATAATGTTTTGGAGTAAAACATTTTGTGTAAGCCTACTAGGAGTAATCTTACCACATGCAGTTTAAGACCTATGAATGAATACAGTATAAATATGCATAATTATTAAAATATATAGGCTATGGCATGTTATTTAGAAATTAATTATTTGAATGTTTATCTTGTATGGACTTTGAACTTGTTTTAACGCGTCTTTGCTTACAGCCATTAGGGAACAGTTTTCCCTCGTAGATGGTTTACTTTTTTTTAAATTTGCTAATAAAAGATATCAAATAAATTTGTTTTTATATTTACTCGTATAGGAATTGCTGTGTAATAAGTGGGATAATGCACAAATAAATCCCTTCAGTGATATCAAACTGTCGCGAACGTGTCCTTACCTCCCCTTACACCTAACTGTGATACTTTCTAAATTATGAATCTTTCTCAACTATATTATTAATCAAACGTACACTTAAATTGATAAGAGCAAACGTTGGTGACCACAGGTTGCAACTAATTGCGGGCTGCAACAACGCAAATATACTGGTTCATTTGGCGGAACAAAGTATATAAAGTGGGAGGAGTTGGATCTAGATCTAGATCTAGATCCAACCCCGCCCTCTGGATGTTGTGTTCCGCAGTGAGGACCATCTCCATGTAGCTACTTCATACATTCATTTCTGTAATAAAGTCAATTTTACCCTACTTTATTAAAGGCCCTAATTTTTAGGCTTCCCATAACTTTGGGAACCCCCGATAAGACTCTAATGAGTGTAAAGTGATGCATCCAGTGATTAAAGTCATAGAAACACACCATGCAGATCAAGTAGATCCCAAGGAAGACCTGTCCAGTTGACTGAAGAGAACGTGTGCGAGGTTTCTGTCTATAAACCTCTCCTGCTCCACTGGCCAACACCATAAACCCTCCAATAATGGCCATTGCTCTGGAGTACATCCTCACCTGTTATGGTTATGAGAGAAAAAAAAAATGTGGTTTTAAAACTGCCTATCAATTAGAATAACCTTGAATCTTTACAAGACCTCAAAGCATTTCAACAAATGTCTAACAGCGTTAAATTACAAGCATTAGACTTTCAATGATGACCTGAATGACTCAAATTTCTGTATTATAAACAGAGATATGATTGCAGTTACATAACACTATACTGCAGATGGTTAATCTCCTGGGTGGATGATGTGATATGAAAAATGGATTTGCATTAGCAAGCAAAGGCACTTTTACAAAAAAAACCTCTTCTCCTGTAAACCAGTTAAATATGTAAGAAATAATTGACAACAGACCATTGAATTTAAAAAAAATATTGCACACCCAAGGTGGAAATGCCCTTACACCACGGGTGTGCATTATTTCCAAATAATTCAAAGGACCGGAGGTGATTATTCTGCATAGACCACGGTTACCACAAATTTAGCTCTGGTGGTTATTTTAAAACATTATTTTGACAGGTTAGGTGTGTTTATCAAAAAATAATGCATACCCATGGAACCTTTCTCAACCAATCAGAATAAAGCATTAAACAGGCCCAGGAGATAATAATACATAAGCAATTAGTGATTATTAGTGAGTTCTCAAAAGAGTGTGAACACTGGGATGCTTTGGACATTTCTGGCTTAAACAATGGCATTTGAGTTGAAGTTACCCATTTACCCAAACAAAGGAAAATAGGAGGAGTGTTTGGGTAAATATTGGTTGAGCCATGCCTGACCAATTAGTGGTTTAAAGTCAGGGGTGTAATTGAAAAAAGCCATCAAGAGGAACACTACGCCCAAAACCACAAACTGAAACTGTATGTACTGCATTGCATGAACATATGAATGGATACATTCTGCATATATTAAATTTACCATGTTTTCATATGAACTATACATTTACTGATATATAAGAGACTAACAACAAACTAAAAAAATGATTTCCATACATTACAGTTACTTATGAGGTCAAACACACCTATTGTTGCAGCTCTGTCTGGTGCTAGCAGTGACAATGACATTATACGCAAGTTATTACGAACATCCAATTCCTTTAACCCCACAGTTATTGAAAATCATTGCACAAACGTATACAAACGTGCATATCTTAGACTGTGGGGGAAACCAAAGTAACCAGAGTAAAGTAAACCCAGGCTTAAACACAGGGAGAACACACACACTCGTGGCAGAAAAGGACGGGTTATTTAATCAATAACCTACCTTTAGCCAATCACCATAATGGACTTGCCCACCAACATAAGACACATACGTGCTCAGAGCCAAGTGAATGGCAGCAGCCATTGCAAACCATCTTCTCTTTACCCCAAATGACATGAAGCTGGCACACAGCACTGCAGCTCCCAAGTCAATGTACAGGTAAGGCACAGGAATATCCGGCTTCCTGAAAATTTTAAAATACGCTATTTCACAGCTGAACCATAGGTTTGGTCAATCTTATTAGATCATATTTAATGCCTTGTTTGGAAAGTAAACACAACTAATAGTATAAAACGCTTTAACAATATAACAGTTCAAGATATATATAGCCGCTAAAACTTTATAGAAAACACTAGAATGGCTTTAAAACGACCTGACATGAACTAAAAACCACAAAACTTTCATTTTAATTTCACATGATCTGTATTATTTCACAAGTCTTTTGTTAAACTATATTAATGTCACGTGTCTATAGTGACTTCCGTGTATTGGGTCTAACATACACGTACCTTTTAACATCAGCCCGCTCCGCAAACAGCATCAGCATGCAAAAGCAATTCCAGAACGCGAATCGAGTCAAAATAAAGGCTCCAAACTGCGAGAGAAATCTCATCGCTTTTTTGCGGTTTGCTGCAGCAGCCATGGCTCAGGATGGCGGAAGTACTTTCAGTCCTTCCAGGACCCTCGCGCTCGTATTGATGTGGACTCTTGCTAAAAGCTAACAGCGCTTCCTTGTATGTTCCACTAGGTGGCGCTCATACATCAGAAAATCCCATTGAGGCGCATTCAAATCTAAAAAATATTTTTGTCCTACTGCACACGTATAATTGGTACCGTATAATAGAATAATTTTTATGACATGTCCATTTAAATTCGCACTAGCAATCTTTATAAAGTGGATTTAAAGAGAAAGCTTTATCGACAAAGGAAAAGAAAGCTTTATAATATTGACCTACAGTATAGGACAGACTGCTTTAGGAAACTGGTTGAGGATTGGCAAGAGTACATTTTTACACATTTTTGCCAATAAGTGAAACCTTTGAGGAAGGTGATAAAAGACATATTCTCAGGGGAAACATCCGAGATGCAGGAGGCTGAAGTCTTTATTTGATCTTCATGTCTTGGTTAAACGATTTTTTTTTTACAACTTAACAGAATAGAAATCGATTCATTATATAGCTTTATTGTATTTATTCGTTTATTAATGCTGTTAACCGTACTGCAGTGCTCTTTTATGTTCCCAAATTAAATGTAATATGACTCAGCGTGTCAGTCATCATTGCTACATAATTTAATTTTATTTTATTTTATTTTATTTAGTTATGTGTTAAAGTAAAGCTATAACCGGCTATAACAAGACAGTTGTTATAATGAGGCTGTGAAGTGACCAATCACAAATCAGTAATTCAAGGTCATAGTTAAAGGTGGAATACGTAGAATTTGCCACTAGGGCGCCAAAACAATCAAAATAATAACAAGACGCTCTGAAGCAGCGTGACATTATGGGATTTTTAGTCTTTAACTCAACCGCTGATGGCCATCAATCAACAGACGCGAACGAGAAATCATGTTGACGGATAAGGTAAGTTTTAATAATTGTTGCTTTTGATGACATTGTTTTATTTCATTGTGTAGGGTTTTGTGTAATGTTAAAAACTAACTTGTTAGTCATCGATGTTACAGTATGAGTCCAAATCGATGGTGTCTTAACACAGCACAGAATTAAGTGTTTAAACTTACAATCTACAATGATTTTTCACATAATCTATTGACAGTACAAATCTTATTGTGAGGTTATGATGTAAAATCATGTCAGTTTATGTCAGTAAAGGCGGTAACAAAGGGTCACGTGGATATTAACGTCATTGAAAGGAGACTGCTCTGCCCCGTGTCACTGTTTAGAATGGCAATTTTCTCACGATTTACAAGTAGTTGAAAACATTAGAGATATTGTAATCAACTGGACAAAATATATAATATTGGCCTAGTGGTTTTTAGATATTTACTGCAAATATCTTACAAATTGCACCTTTAACAGAATGTAAAAATTAAGAAACTGAACCACACAGTAGGGGTCGCTGTTATCCATGAAATTGCCACATACAGATTATATCAGGTCCAAGTACTCACAAGGGACACAGGTTTGAATGCGATCCACAGTTGTTTCGTATGCCACTGTTCATCCAATTCATCCTCTGTGCACTTAGAGGACTTTAAAGGGGACATTTCACAAGACTTTTTCAGATGTAAAATAAACATTTAGTGTCCCCAGAGTACACATGTGAATTTCTAGCTCAAAATACCATATAATTTATTATAACATGTTAAAGTTGACACTTTGTAGGTGTGAGCAAAAATGTACCATTTTTGGGTGTGTTATAAAAATGCACATTTACTGGGTTGAAAGAAGCACTGGGGACCCAATTATAGCACTTAAACCTGGAACAAGTTAGATTCTCATGCATGTCCCCGTTTATAAATTCTGTATACAAAGCAGTATTTCTGAATGGCCTGAGGCCAGAATTAGGCTGATATTAAGTTATTTGATGAACATGTAATACATGCTGAGAGCATTCAGTCAATATCATTATATCATTTTTGACGGAGGTGGCGTTTAGGGGCTTTTGCATCTGAGGTCTTTATATGTTCATGGACCAACTTCTTATTAATTCTTATACATTTAATATGAAACGTTCAATGAGCATATGTTTGCAGGGCCACCACAAGGGCTGTGCAAAGTGTACTACTGTATAGCACAGGGCCCCGCGCCTGGCCGGTAGTGATGGGTCTCATGAGGCTCCTTTAAGTAAACAATTTAAGTCGGCTCCATATGAAAAGCGATTTCATTTATCTTTAAAAAAAAATTATGAATATAAGACTGAATAGAAGTGCAAGTCAATGAACAAATAAAATGTTGTTTTCATGTGTATGCGTATATTTATATGTACAAGGTTTTATAATTTAATTTCACTTTACAACCACCACATATCAACTTTTACATTTGGCTTTTTCTGCTCCCCTTAATTCAGATTTCAAATATGCTTCAGAGGTTACACATCATGGCCAACCTACTTCCTCTCATTGACATAATGAGATCAGAAAAGACTGATGACATCACAGCAATCCCAATCCCCACCAGGATCAACCCATACACCTGAGAGTTAGTAAGAGGAAGGCAGTGATCAGTGCTTACACAGAGAAGAGGAGGAAAACCCATCAGCTGATGATCTCCTAAGAGATATTAGGACATTTCTCTGACTGCTGGGAATCCCAAAACAACAGGTAAATAGATACAGAATATATTAAATATACAAAGAATTATCAAATGGAGAATTATTTCCTGTATTAATTAATTAATTAATTAATTAATTAAATAAAAAACAATTTGTCTGCTCTAAGTGTCCTTTTATGATGTAAACTTTGTTTTAGATGAACCACAGCGTATATTTTATGTAACCTTTAAAGCTATTTCATGCTATTTCATCTGTTTGTCTCTGATAGACGGGATGGCTCGAGACATGTCAGATAAAGAAATAATGAACATGGAGCTGGAACAGCTGAAGAAAGAGGTGAACACCACCAGAGTTGCGGTGAGCACTTACATTGAAGCCTATAGTTCATTCATCATCATTCATTTGAACCCATGTACCAAAGTCATCAACTAATACATTTTCACTGTTTGATCAAGATCAATGACCATTGCAGGTTATAATTCCTCATTGTTTCCCCTTAGATTTCAGCATCAGCACCAGAAATCATTGCTTTTGTTGAGGCAAAGTCTGCAGAGGACCCCCTTATCAAAGGTGTTCCTGAAGACAAGAACCCATTCAAGGAGAAGGGTGGCTGTATTATTACGTAGCAATGACTTGACCTTGGAGGCACTAAACGCATTGTTTTGTATGGAGTATCAGTCTTTAAGTGGGGATTATGGGAAACTGCAAGTATTCCACTGTAGTTATAAATATTACAGGGGCTGAAGAGAAAGAAGACCACCCTTGTGTCTATCAACATCTTTTGTGATACGGTGCTATCTGTCTCTTTTAATCCAATAATTACATTTACAATCTAAGCAAATGGTTTGATTCGATAGTGTATATTTATTTTGCTAATGTTCCCCAATTTAACATTATTTAACAGGAAAGTGTATCACACAATTATGTATCACACATGTTATACTGTATAGTAATAAAATCTGGCAAATGCTTTTTATTTTTATTTAAGAAAGAATGGGGATGTGCAAAGGACCATTAAAAACTGTGTGTTATTAAGCATTATACCATGGGGCTGTTAAATGCTTTATTCTGATTGGTTGAAAAATGCTCCATGGGTGTTGATTATTGTAAACTGCACACCTGACCATGTGGTAACCTTGGTGTAAGAGGAATAATTGAATAATTGTTATTTTTTTTTTGTACTGTATGAGTAAAGCAGGTACAGTACATCGAATCATTTACTCATGTTGTCATTGGCTGCTGGTCTTAATGAGATTTGGCTGTCAGACATGTTTTCTGATGAGTGTCTGGCTCCTGTTTTTCAAGAACTTAAGCTCATTCACTGATCCTTATTGAGCTTTTCATCCGGTAAGCTCATTTCCCTATTTTGTGCTGTCCCACTGCTTTACTCCCCCCTTGCTGTTTTCATTTATTTAAGAGCAGTGATTGGGATGAACTGCAGCTTCATAACTGTTGGCTGTATGGTTGCTGTTTGTGTATGTGAAAGAAACCCAGTTGGATCATTTGGTTTATTTTTGCATTGGTTTCTTGAGGATACCTGCAGGTAGATGGCATTGTGACACTGGTTTGTTGGGATAAGAATAGTGAAAACTTGTAACTTTGTATGAGCACTTCTTGCATTATTGCCTCCCTATGACAAATTGTTTTCACATTTTTGTAAGAAGCTTTGGATAAAAGTGTCTGCTAAATGCCTAAATCAATATAAATGTAAAAAGTGTGCTCATCCAACCCAGGCCTTTTTTGAAGGGGCCAGTACGGAAAAGGTCCTAAATCTCTTTATGATGGCTCTATTCTCCATTCTACAGTGGTGTGCAGCTGTAAAAAAACTAACTGAAGTTAATTCTGTAGCTCAGAAGCTATATAACTCAAGAAATATAACTCAACTATTGTTTATTTTCTTTAAAAACATTTAAAAGTGTCACAAATAGATGAAAAGGATTGAAAAGAAACCTAATGTAAATAACTTAACCAATGGTAATGTTCAATATTGTGTTTCAAAATGTAAAAAAATCAAGCAGGCTTAGAGAAACTGTGTAATAATAAAAGTTATATTGTAAATAGTCATCATAACATACTGCACCTACATGCTTTGATAAGGTTTACAATCTGAAATAAATATTTACTCCTATGTGTTTAGTTCTGTGAAGTATAGACCTAAACAATCTTATCGACAAAATGTCTTTCATAAAGTTTAAGATAAACACTGAATGATGCAAGTACACACCTATGGGTACAGTGTTTTGCACAACTCAATCTTATCTTAATTGCTTTATCTCGTATTGAAAGATAAAGAAAAAAATATCATTGTTGCTTAATTTATCAAAATAATGTATCTGAAAATAAAACTTCAAAACAGCTAATAGAAACGAAATACTAAAGTTTCCACACTTCTAAGATTTTAAATTGAATTCTTTGTGAAATGACTTTAAGAATCTTAAAATCTTAAAAGTCATGACATTACATTTCATTTTTTTACTAGAAACAGATAAAAATTTTACTGTATATGTAACTTTAAAATCCTTTAAATACAAAAATTAAACCAACATTAGTCACTGTCACTGTGACCCATTATACAAGCTCATATCTAAAATCTTAGACCTTTGGTCCTTGCTTGCATATAAAAGAGACTAACAGAAACTTTCACTCAGAATAGCACAAACTATAATGCACCCTCTCTTTTCAAAAACTGTATACTGTATACAAACTATAGATGATTCTTTTCTTTATTTGACTGCTGAGCACCAAATCAACTTTTAGGATGTGGTTGCTGATAATATTGGTGAGCTTCCTGATAATGGCTGCAGGATCATGTTGGTACCTATTCAGAAGACCAAGTCCATTTACATTGGAGTCAGTGAGACCACCAGGACCTCATGAGAAAGACCAGAGGGAAAGAGACAAAGTGTTGAAACAAGGTGAACAAAGAAATGCTTCTCTGACCGTGACGGGGTGGGAACTTGACCTGAGAATGACTACTTTAAGCTTCTTTGGCTAATCTGTGGCAATTTAAAAGCGAATTTACCATGTTTTTTATCTGGTTTTCATCACATATAATGTTTGAGTAATGATTGCTACATGGCATAAATTTATACTCCAGTTAATTTATTCACAAAATTAAAATTGTGCATGTTTTCTGATAGTGGGGTATAGTTTGCAAAGACAATGTTATTATCCTTTTACAGTTTATACTTATTTATTTAAGTATGTCTAGAGTACTCTAATTTATTGCAGATAAGGAAACAGAAACACTGTCAGAAAATGGTCCAAAATAAAATAATATGCACCATTTAGGTACATATATATGTGTATATATATATATATATATATATATATATATATATATATATATATATATATATTCAATTGAAATAAAATTGACATATGTGTCAATGGCTTTGTCGTATCTTAATTAAATTAGCCAATTGTGATAAGACTGCAGTCTTTAGACAGTCTCTTATGTAAAGTATATCATGTCTTAAAGATTAAGATAATCTTGCATATGGCGGTATTTTGTGAAGGCTACAGAAATTTCTCAACTACTTCTTTCAGCAAGGGCCATTTATTTTACAACTTTGGTAAACTTATTGTGCATTTATGACTGTCATATCAGATAAGGCACTGTAAAAAATTCAACTTCAAAATGTTCTTTCAACAAAGATAATTAAGTAACTTAAAGATTTTTTGCTGAAAGGGTTTAATTTATTATTGTGTGTTAACTGAATGAAATAAGCATAATCATCCTGCTAACAAATATTATTTTGTTGACTGGACTTATGTAAGTGTTTGTCCAAATTGTTTACCCAACTTGCCAAACTGAGTAATCTGAACAAACTAAAAAAAAAACAATGGTCTGAATGGTTCCCAGCATGCATTGCGACATGTTCACTTCTTTGGTTAATATTTATTAAAAAATATTAGTTTTAAGGTTTGCTGGCTTTATTTATGTTGTTACGTTGTTAATGTTAGTTATGTTGTATTTAGAATTATTAAGAACTGTGCACGCATCGTTGTTGCCTCACAGCAAAAAGGTCTCTGGTTCAAGCAAGGGCTAAGTCAGACAAAGACTTTGTTCAGGAGACCTTTCTGTGTTCACCCCCACAGTCCAAAACATGCAGATTAGCTGAATTGGATACACTAAATTTCCATATACCCAACTTGTTTGTGGTTTAATTTTTATGGATAGATGCTGGAATGGTGTTTATACAGTTGTCATCTTAGTTGAAAGGACTTAAGTCACTAGTTGAGTAAACTCAAAGCTTATTGCCTATTCAGTTTAAGTTGACATTACTCAGTAAATTGTTATGTCAGGCGCAAAATGTATGGCGCAAAATGTATGCTTTTTTGTAATTGTGCTCTTATGCTAATTTGCCTGTTTGGTAAATCTGACCCTATGTTAAGACAGAGTCCAGATAAAGCTGTGTATGTGAGTCAGATTTGACACTCGACGTCTGGTCTTGGACTTGACAACAACACTGCCTAAGAGGCATCAATATTGTGCCAAAGGCAAAAAAACTGAATCAGGGCCATTGTCCTTCTAACAGGTGTACTGTTTAGAGCCCAGTTTAAATGTCTACTTACTTGTGCACAGGATTTACCAAGGAGAAAATTCCCAAAAATCTGGATGCCATTGTGATAGGAAGTGGCATTGGAGGAATGACGGCAGCAGCCACAATGGCCAAAGTAGGGAAGAGAGTCCTGGTGTTGGAGCAACATGATGTGGCAGGAGGCTGTTGCCACACTTTCACCAAACAGGGTTTTGAGTTTGATGTTGGTATGCACTCGTCCAAGTCATAAAGTCTTTAAAGTTAAAAAACTTATATTATTTTATCTTATTATGTTGTTCCAAAACACACTGATGTTTTTGTCCAGGTAACACAATGGAAAATTTCTAAACAATGTTAGAGGTCATTTAATCATGTTTTCATGTCACGACAGGACTTCACTACATTGGACAGCTGCACGAAAACAGTCTGTTTAAGGTTGCTATGGACCAAATCACTGAGGGTCAACTGGAGTTTGTGGAGATAGATCAGCATTTTGACAATCTTGTGATTGGTGCTGGAGAGGAACGGAGAGAATACAGCATTTACACAGGCAAGTCTGAGATGGAGCAACACCTGAAGAAGCAGTTTCCTGAGGATGTCAAAGCTGTGGAGGAGTTCTTTAAGCTAATGAAGGTAGAGCATACAACTTTTCAGAGAAACCCTACCTGTCCAATGATTTAATTTTGAATGATTTAAATTTCAGAGGATGGACACAAATATTTCAAATCATGTGAGCTACTCAACTGATAGGCCTATCAATAAAATTCAGTTCAGTTCAAACTTTTTTTATGCTTTTCATAAATGTTGCACTGCTGCAAAGCAGATTTACATGAAATACATTAAGCCCAAACAGTAGAGACACAAGAAAAACAGCCAAATAAAGACAACGATAGGAAAATTACAAATATGTACAATACAAATTTTTAAACTGTAGAAATAATAGTCTATAGGATTGTAATCAGAGCATTGTATTCAAAGCATTAAGCAAGTGCATGGGTCTAAATTTATGGCCATATACTGTACTATATTGGCTAAAACTGGCATATCCATTCATACAAAGTGTAAAAAATTATTCCAGGTCCCTGCTGACTCAGGGATTTCTCAGGACTTTATGAGAAAACAATGTATAAAGTTAGCCTGTAAAGAAGGTATATAGACCATCCGACATTAACCACTTAACTGGCGCAGTCCTTTATAAACTGGGGGGGGGGGCTGAAAAAGTCTCTTTTTAAAGGCACTGTACTTTTTTAAGTATCTGGAGGTGAAAATATGAAACGAAAAAAATTGTTATAGCAGTTAAAATGTATTTTAATAAATAAATATAATGAAATAAGTTATGTAATATATATTAAAAATGATAAAAATGTTAAGGTTTCAACCTACAAATCCTAAAAAATGAAAGCTTTTTTTAAAAAAGCATTGATGATTGTTTAATGATAGTTTTGATCACATTTTTAATTTGTTTGTCACACTTTTAATGGTTTTACCAACAAAGGCCACTAGGTGTCATTGGTTTGCTGCTTACTCATCACAAATTAAGGAATTGCTGTCACCGCAAAAAGGTGATGAAATATACAGTAAAAAACGCCATTCTTAGAGCTTTCAAATTTAGTTTGTCAAGATTGTTGTTGATTTATAACTCTTAATGTCAATTAAGAAAAAATGCTTTCCTGCCAATGACGAGTTTTTACAGCAATTCCCAATTCCACTACTCTCCACTAGGGGGCACTCTCACACAACTTTTAAAACACTTAAGTATCCTTGGATTCAGAAACAGTAAAAACTCTGTGTATGTTTTGATCATTGTCCTGAATCTGATCTCTAATAGAAGTCCTGTACAAAAATGCAATTATCTCAATTATCTTATATCTATAAAATGAAATTTTGAAAAAAACTACTCCTATATGAGGGGCTAGCGGGGAAAAAGATAATATTAATGTTATGAATATGTAATAATTAATATACTGTATGTAAAACAGAGAGAATTTTGGGTGGCACACTTGCTCAGTGGGTGGAACTGTTGCCTTACAGCAAGAAGGTCTCTGGTTCAAGCTGGGTCAGGTGGCCTTTCTGTATAAAGTTTGACATGTTCTTCCTGTGTTAGCATGGATTTCCTCCGGGTGTTCTGGTTTCCTCCCACATGCCAAAAACATGAAGGTTAGATTAATTCGAGATGCCAAATTGCCCCTCCCCTAACCTGTGTATGGATCAACTCTCCATGAGTATATTAAGCACAACCTTTTAATGTGGTAAAAGGAGAGCAGCAGAAGGGGTTCTCAAAAAGTTAAACTACTTTGAAGCCATAGAAGCAGGGCATTTATAATGTGAGACACTGACAAAGCAAGATTTAAGGGGACAACTAAAGATGTTGTATGGTGTGGTGTGTAGAGGCCAGTTAATGGCTCATTCTCCAGGGATATGGTTTTGATGTTTTATCCTCTGTTTCCACAGATTGCAGCCAGCCGGACTCCATTGTTAGCTATCCTGAAGCTGATCCCAAGGTGGTTGGCCCTGTTTCTGCTAAAGACTGGCATGGCTGACTTCTGTTCATCTGTGTTTCGTCTCTCAGGCACCAGTGCCACAGAGATGAACTACAGACTGACAAGCAACAAGGATTTGCACTTGATCTTCTCCTATTTCTTCTATGGTGAAATATTTCGCTCATATGTGTTTTAGCTTGTGTCTCCATGGCTTGTTGAACTTTTGTGGACAAAAAGCTGTCCGTGTTTGATATTTGTTCTAGGTGTTCCTCCCAAAGATTCTAGCTGTATGATTAATGCTCTGCTGCTTCACCATTACAAGCGTGGTGCATACTACCCCAAAGGGGGCGCCAGTGAGATTCCATTCCACATCACAAAAGTCATACAGAAACATGGAGGAAATGTGCTTGTCCGTGCCCCTGTCAGTCGTATTCTGGTTGATAAGAATGAATCTGCATATGGTGAGTATAGGGAAAACTAGCCGTCAAGCTAGCCAAAAGCTAATAATGTCTTTCAGTTTGAAACATGGATTAAAAACTAATTTATACAGTTTTTTAAATGTCTTCTGAAGTGAAGCAATGGGTTTTTTAGGAAAACATTAATATTTTAAACTTTACAACCCTACACATGTTCATGAGAAAGTTAGAAGTGAAAGTCAGGTGGAAGGCTGACCTCTGACCCAACTTTACAAAACCTTATCCATTCATCCCAGAAGACATTTAATAACTGTATGGATTCGTTTTTGATGGATGGATGTGCTTTTGGAGCACTATCTAATGACATAAACCTGAAAAGAGCCAGAATATTATTTAATTTAACTCAGATTGTTTTTGGCTGAAAGAGAAGATATGGATAAGTATAAAATGTGGGCTAATTTTCATGTTGGATTACTCCTTTAAATATAGTTTTTACAGAATTTGATTATGTCTCTATCAATGTTTTGTTGTTTGATTGACAGGGGTAGCAGTCAGGAAAGGTGGTGAGGATGTCGAGGTCTATGCTCCTGTTGTTATCTCCAACTGTGGAATCTACAACACCTTCCAAAAGCTCTTACCTCCAGAGATACAAGCCAAGCCAGGTAAGCATAGTCTGTATCTCTTAATGTGTGAGTTTATTTTTTCCTGTATGAGTTTCTTAATTCTGTTAAACACAAAAGAATTTGGATAAATGAGTTAACGTAACCACTGACTTGCATAGTATTTGTATGGAAGTTAATAGGTACTGCCAACTTTGTGGTTACCATCATTTATTCAAATATTTTCTCATGTTTAGAACAACATGAAGATGAGTAAATTATTGAAAATGAGGGTGAATCATTTTTAGGTGAACTAACCCTTTTAACGACCCAGACTAAATACACATTTTTTAATCTTTCAGAGATTCAGAATCGTTTGGATATAAAGCCAGGGAAAGCATCATTTCTTCTATTCTCAGGATTCGATGCAACCCAAGAAGAACTAGGCATCACATCCACGAATTTGTGGCTTTTCAAATCCAATGACATGGATGCCATGTTAGTAACAAAACAACTTATTTACAAAGTAGCTGTAACACTCGTTCTCTTAAAGGGACACTCCACTTTTTTTGAAAATATGCTCATTTTCCAGCTCCCCTAGAGTTAAACTTTTGATTTTTACCGTTTTGGAATCCATTCAGCTGATCTACAGGTCTGGCGCTAGCACTTTTAGCATAGCTTAGCACAATCCATTGAATCTGATTAGACCATTAGCATCACGCTAAAAAGTAACCTAAGAGATTCTATAATTTTCATATTTAAAACGTAAATATTATAAAATAAAATAAAAGATTTTCTAGGCAAATCTGGCTAGAAACTATCAAACTGGCATAATAATCAAGGACATTGTTGATGTAACATGGTGGCAGCAGGCTTAGTGAGATTACGCACTGCCTAAAAATAGTCCCCTGGTATTAAAAGTAACCAAGAGGACTATTTTCGGGCAATGCTTTCGGGCACAAATAGTTACATTATTATGCCAGTTTAATCAAAATTGCACATTTTGTAATTTATTACATGATATTCTTGCAAACAAAACAACAGCTTTTGTTTGAATGTGTTATTTTATGTAGTGTACATGTGCTTATAAAAGTGAAATATTTGTAGATGTCAATATAGTGTGCATGACCACCTCAGGTGTGTAAAATCACTTGTAGCTACTTAAATCAAACACAAGGCAGTGCTGTTGCCTAAATTATAAATTATGGTTCAAGTCTCATTGTAGGTGCAGCCTGCATCTGGGCTTCCTGCCATATTTCTGTCTGGACAATGAATCTGCCCTCAATCCAGGCAGCAATTCTCATTTTCCTGCCTGTGGGAAAACACATTTCCAATCCTAACATTACTGCACTCGCATGTTGTTTTCTGTGTGAGCTGTAATGTCACTGTGTATTATAAGCACACAAATTATATCATGTGTAAAATGAAAGTTTTTTTTATAAAATGAATCTATAGGATGGATGAGTTCTTCAGTATGGGTAAAGAGGAGGCACCAGAAAATATACCCATGATGTTGATCACCTTTCCCTCTGCCAAAGACCACACATCACAAATTCGACACCCAGGTAACACCTGATGCTTTTCAACATAAGTTAAGCTTAAAGTTGACCAGATACACAACAAAACAGCTTAACAGTCACTGACACATTTACAGTCTCCACAACTTTCTTGTATTCAATTGGTATTGAGTAGAAATGTGTGCACTATTAAAGAAATAAACTAATATGTAGTGATGCACTTACCATAAATGCACTTAATGGAAGTACCATAAAGTGTTTCTAAGCAAAAGCAGCATTTGTAGCTCACATCAGATTCTGTTAATGTTTCAAATAACATAATGTGCAAGAAAATGGTAACAGATTTTTTTTATATCTGGGTGAAGTACTCACCTGGAAAATGATACCAATTTAAAACATTAAGATTTATCAGCATGTAAGAATGCCAAAATTTGTAAAGCATGAGTAGTGTGTACTTCCTTTTCCAGGCAAGTCATGTATGACCATCCTGACCATGGTGAATTATGAATGGTTTGAGGAGTGGAAGGACACAAAAGTGAGGAAAAGAGGGGATGACTATTACACCTATAAAATGAGATATGCCAACTACCTCTTTGACTGGGCATGTGAACACTTCCCAAAACTCAGAGAAAAGGTACTGAACTGTCCGTCATTTTAACATAGAAATAGAGTTTCATTGCTCAGAGATTGCTCTCATATAGGTTAAGAAGTGTAATGAGTTTTAAGTTATGTTTCAGGTGTTTCTCCTTAAATTGCTAAGGAGAAATAGACATAAATGTGACTTTCCTTTGACAATCATTGGGGGGACAGAATGTAAAATAAATGGGAATATCTTAGCTAAGACTATACTTTTAAAGAGTGTAGTAAATTTACATTCTTAAATTTTACATTAAAGCAAATCTGAGCACAGCTTGTTTTGTCATTCTGAGGTCTCATGTGAAATTCTCTTGTGAATTTTTATTGAATTTTATTTTTGTGTGGCAAATACAGTTTTGGATTTTTTTTTTTTTTTTGAAACATCTAAGAAAGCAAGACTTAAGTTTTTAAAGGGCACCTATTATGCAAAATCCACTTTTACAAGGTGTTTGGACATGAATGTGTGTTGGCAGTCTGGGAACACAACCACCCTACAATGAAAAAAATCTACTCCTTTTTTATATCCATTAAACCAGTCACATTGGTAAAAGTATCAAAACGGCATGTCTACACTCTAATGCTGCGTTTACACCAGACGCGGTAGAGGCGGCAAGCACGGGTGATTTACATGTTAAGTCAATGCAAAGACGCGATTACACGCGGATTATTATCCTGCGGCGCAGTACACGCTGAATGGCACGGAACGCGCGGAAGGTGCGTTCCGTATGAATTGAGCGTTGCCGCGGGAAACACGCAAGTTGAAAAATCTGAACTTCTATGGATTTCCACGCCGCGTTAAACACTCAGGACCTTGCTGTAGTAGTGACGTGATTACAGAAAGCAAGCGGAGTGGGGAGTCTCAGCAGAGTCTCAGCAGAGTTGCAGAAGCCCCTCCCATGACACGAATTTTTCAAATGACTAGAATTTCACTCGCGGCTTTCACGCACGAATGAAGCGAGTGAACTCAAATGTTCAAGCGTCCAACTACGCGCGAACAGCGCATTTTTGCCAGCTCTACCACGGACTAAGCAGCATGTGAGCATACTGGGTTACTGTAGGTCAGGGGTTCCCCAAATCTTACCCTGGAGGGCCGGAGCACTACAGAGTTTAGGTCCAACCCTAATTAAACTTACCTACCTGTGATTTTCAAGTGATCATGAAGACCTTGATTAGCTTGCTCAGGTGTGTTTGATCAGGGTTGGAGCTAAACTCTGCAGTGCTCCGGCCCTCCAGGGAAAGATTTGGGGAACCCTGATGTAGATTGTCTACAAATCGAAATGGTTGGTGGTTCAATCCCCGGCTCCATCTAACCAAGTGTCAAGGTGTCCTTGAGCAAGACGCCTAACCCCAGCTGCTCCCGACGAGCTAAATGGTGCCTTGCATGGCTGACACTGCCATCGGGGTATGAATGCAATATGTAAAACGCTTTGGATGGTCATTGGTCTAGGAAAGCGTTATGTAAGTGCAAACCATTTACCATTTATGACATAGTCACATGACTCACAAGAACCAGTGATGTTTTTTTTATAAAAAATCTGTAAAGGAAAAATTATATCTGGGTTTGTGTGCAGATAAGTAAAGGATCAAGGAATTTTCATTTTTGTGTCAAACATTTCTATAATCTCTTCAAAATGTTTTTTTTCACACAGCTATCTGTGACACTTCACTGAACTCATAGTCTGTCCATGTCAAAAGTTTTCTGTTTTTAGCTTGTTTTTCAGGAGGCAGCCTCTCCTTTGACAACTGTGCACTATCTCGGCTCTATGCGAGGAGCCATTTATTCAGCTGATCACACCTTGGAACGCTTCAAGGCAGAGACCATTGCTAAGAATCGCTGTGATAGCTCTGTAAAAAACCTTTACATTTCAGGTATGGTACTGCTACTGTAACTGTAATAGATTCATTGCTCCTGTCATTTCGAATTCATATTCTTTGCTTTAATAGATCACAAAATATTTTTTTCTGATAATTAAAGGGAATCATGACTACCAATCCCATTTCTCTGTCTTACCCCTTACCCCTATCCCCTAGGTTTTGCACATTCAAATTCATTTGAATGTGCAAAACTAAGGGGTAGGGGTAAGGGGAAGGGGTAAGACAGAGAAATGGGATTGGGCCGCATCACAATGGTTAAAAAGGAAAATACAAAACTAGTCCATACAGTCGTGCATTATGTTCTTCTGAGTCACACAGAAGACTTCAAAACCCAGATGGTAGCTCTGTGCATAGAAAAAGTTTGAAGAGCAAATAATTTGTTATGAGTCATGACATCCATTCTGACATACACATTCTTAAGCATTATAGAGGTGTTCAAGTTGTGGAAGAATCTTTAAAGTCAGATGTTTAGCTGTTAACTAACCAGTCTAAATTATTTATTCATGACTCTGACTGATCCAGTGCTCTGAGAATTTACAACCACAGTACAGATCAACTAATATCCATTGATCTTACCAACCCATGAAGCAGCATCTAACAGTTAATTTATCTTAACTTAATTAACAGTTTTTCTGCTTACCATCTTAAAGGTAACACATGAAAGGTTAACTTTAACCATAGAAGTAGTAGAGTAAAAATTTAGTCTACAAAAAGTAAACAACTGTTCGTATTAACTACTTTTATGATAATTGTGCATTATTTAATTTATATTAATGTTAATTTATTGTCATTAAAGTCGTCTTTTCACTTTTATTGGATAAGAGTATAGAAGAGAGTAAACCGTGATAAAAATATATAGTATTCATTTCGTTGACCATATTTATGAAAAAGTTAGTTAAATTCTGATATGAGAGGCTTATTAATAAGAAGACATATAACTTTTTTTTGTTTCAGGTCAGGATGTGTTTAGCTGTGGTATTGCTGGTGCAATGCATGGTGGACTACTTTGTGCCTCTTCAGTGCTAAATCGAATAGTATATATTGACCTCTTTCTGCTCAAGAAAAAACTAAAGAGGAAGAAAGCTAGGGAGATTGCCAGACTGAGCAAACCAAAGCTGCAGTGATGCAACTGTGCCGACTTTGCAAGATGGATGGACAGCTACTCATTGCATTTCAATACATCATAGCAATTTTTAGCACATAATAATATTTTACACACTCTGAAAAAAATGTCAAAATATGTACCCCAGCAGTTACTGGGGTGATACCCTTTAAAAAAGATTTGTACCTAAAGGGCTCATAGTAGCACCTCAAAGGTTCATATTGATACCAAATCTATACATATCTGTACCTAATAGGACTTTTTTAAAGGGAACTGCCCCAATGGCAGCTGGGGTACGGGAGAGCGGGGTAAGTTGTCACACTGTTGATAACTCCAACAGAGGCTTTGGGCCCTATCTTGCACCCAGCGCAATTGACTTTGTCAGTGACGCATGTATCATTCGTATTTTGCACCGGCGCACAGCGGGTTTTTCCCTCCACGGACGCACGTCGGCAAACTAGGGAATGAACTTGCGCTCCCTGGGCGGTTCAGCGCAAAAAAAGAGGCGTGTTGCGGCGCAAACCATCCCTGATGCTATTTTGCAGTTTCAAAAAACAATTGCGCCACTGACCAAAAAAAACCTAGTCTAAAGTCAGTGGCGCGTTGCGCGTGGTTCATTATGCTATTTTAAGGGCGCATGCTTGACCATAATGTATAGCGTGCACAACGCGCACATACTTTGCTTATCTAATCACAGATGCAACAGTTATTTTTGCAAATCATAAATTGTTACAATAAAAAATATTAACACATGAGAATCATAGTGGTGAGCATTGTGGTGATAGTTTTTATTTATTGTGTGGCTGCGTTAAAAAATTATCATGCAAATAACGATTAAAATATTATCATAAGAAACCTTAATGTATATGAACTTGATTTGTAAGTGCACTTTGGGGTTGGACCTTAATAGCAGGCACGTGCAGAGGGGGGGGGGACAACTTTTAACTGGACAAATTGTACTGTTGCTGCAACCTGAGCAGCCTCCTAGCTGCTACAAGCACACTCTGAAAGTGGCGGTGGAGGGTAGGAAACACAGCCCCGCCCCTGCAGAAGAGTGTCTGATACCAGGCACTGTTGCGCTTTTCAACCACATGGGGGAGCTGCAAGTCATTTTTACATGGAAACTACATAGTGTTGCTTTAAATGCCCTTTTGTGAAGGCCTGCCCAATCTAACTATTAGTAAAATTAATAAAAAATAATTTAGACGCAAATAAAATTAGTCACATGATGACGTATTGACCTTTCATTGGACAATCTCTTTAGGGAAAGCTCACAGCGCTAGCAGCGCCCACACGTGCACGACACGGTGCGCAGTACAGGGAGGATCCCCCTCGAGCCGGCATTGAACCGAAGCGATATGCTTGTTATATTATTATTATTTTACAAGAACAACGTGAGGAGAGCATGCACAGCTTTTGTTTATTGCTGTCTGTGTGTATTAACATCTCTACAACGTTAGATGCAAACAGGGCTCTCAAGTCTCACGCATTTGGCGGGAGACACACGCATTTCAGCCAGTTTACACGCCAGTGACGCCACACCTTGCATTTCTCACGCTGAAAATAAAACATTCTTCCCATATAAAAACAATGGATGAGGCAAAGGCAGGGACGTTCTCTGCCGGGAGTTCATACAGGTAGCTGTCTCGAGTTTTTAGGTGTGCTCAACTTCACGCAGCAATGCAAGAACCGAAACGCACATGACATCAAAGTACCGCGAGAAATATTCGGGAAATCATACGGAGGAGTTTGATTTCAAATCGCTCTCGCGCTGTTCTAATGTCATCCACCTGTCACGCGGAGTTTGTTGGAGGAGCAAGATCCGATGAATACGGTAAAAAAACTCGTTTAATTTTTGTATCATATTGAATTTACCATTCCTGGACTCGCCTTTGATAAAAGACAATGTGAGCTGATGTTGGGTAATATAGCCATACTCGTGCTAAATTATTAACTCAGTCAAAAACTCTCCAGCTTTGCAACCAGTTTTAGTTTACCTGAAAATAAAGAAAGTACTAGAGGCTTCATAAAATGAATGAAAGGAGAGATGAATGTCATTATTTTATTGCCGTGTCATCAAGGCATCAAAGTGTGCAAAAACACAACACAAACACGATTCAAAACTATAGGCTACTCTCTTTGTATACAAATTTCGAACAGGATTAGAATAGAATAGAATTATATTTTAAATATGACAACAAAAACACAAGACTGTAAACGTAATAATATCTTAATGTCACAATGCAATAATATCATATAATTTCAAAACTGCATATACTGTTGACACACACAAACACAAAATGAAATGCACTGTAAGTCGTTTTGGATAAAAGTGGCTGCCAAATGCATAAATATATAGATATAAAACTCAGTCTATATAGATTTTTCTCTCTCACTCTATTTGCAAGGAAAATAAAGGAAAACTTTAGACTTAAAATCATCTTTCTATTCTGTATTACTTTATTATTTGTTTCAGTTGTGTGCTTGCGTGTCAGCGAGCAAAGTGCCCTTTTTATTTTTTGAGCACCTGCCTCTCCAATTGTCTCTGCACGGCCCTGCTTAATAGCGTTTCTTGGGTCCGATTTCAAAGCCCCCAAACCCTTTCAGCGGTGAGGGTGGTCTGCTGGCGTCAGGTCCTGAGGCACACCCACCTCCCGTTACACGGCGCATGCCCGATTTATGCTGGCAAGCTTTGGATTCCCCCGTCTCCTGACATCATTGTAGCGCTTGGCGCAACGAGGGGGATGCCAGCTGATGAGACAATTGTGGCTATTTCCTCTCACGCCTGTTTAACCTACGCTGATTTGGGCGGGTTTCCCCATTCCTCATACAAAACAACTTCTCTGTCTTTGACTGCTCTTACAAGAACGTCGGTCTCCTCGGCTGTGAACCGCTCCTGGCGTGCGCCTGGTAAATCCGTCATAATAATAGCAACCCGCCATGGAACTTGCGCCCTTGCGTTTAAAGGGAATGTTGGATAGCGTTCTGATTGGTTTATTTGACGTTACGCCCAAACCACACCTATGAATAATGAACCTACTTCAGACCAACCCCTTATTGATTTGCGCCTGGCGCAAGAGTTATTTCTCCCGCCGGGAAAATAGCAACAGCGCCCAAGATCCGCCCACAAAGTCACTTGCGCATTGCGCTTCGCACTTGCGTTTCAGATCGTTAAAATAGGGCCCAAAATCGTAAAAATCAAATAGCCACTTTGTGTCATGACTTCTTCTATAGTAAACTTTGTGTTCACATGTGGTGATCGCTCTAATCTGACATTCCCACAATTTTCTTATTTTTGCTTATTTTTTGGTATAAAAAGAAAAAAATAGCACTTTATTTTATGCAATACAAATTTGTTAAATTTGAATGTTAAAAATGATTATTTTGCACAAAATAGAGAAGACAATTACGTGTCTTTTGATACTTTAGCTGACGTGCTATGTTGAGCTAACCCTGAGATTTAGCCAACATTAGCACACATGTCAGTTTGGGGCAAGTTGTCTCAATGACTTTGGGGCAAGTTGTCACATGCTTTTCACACTGGAAATATTATTCTAAACCCACGGATTAACGGAACCATGGGTTATCTGTTTCACATTTCACCAGGGATTAAGAGATAACCCTGGGTATTCATATTTGACATAATCTAATCTAGTGTGACAATTTACCCAACCGTGGGGCAAATTGTCACAAGTGAACATTCTCTATTCAACAGTCTACAGCTCCGTAATGAGATAAAATACGAACATTTAATAAATACAACATATGTGCAAAACTTCCTTCTTTTTTATTGGTATGAGATGTATACCATTTTGCTGTATGCTCAGTAAATGTTAGACAGTGTAAAACGTGTGACAACTTACCCCGCTCTCCCCTACATATTTTGACCTTATTTCTGACAGTGTAATGAAAGTGAATATTTTAAAATATAAAAGATTTAACTGATTTGTTTGTCTGAGATTCATTGTTTAGTGCTATATAGCACCAAAACTGTTGCTTTGGATCGTAACCATAGAAGAACCATTTTTAGTGCCATATAGCACCGGTGTAGCACCTGTGTAGCACCTGTGTAGAACCATATAGGGGTCATATAGCACCACTATAGCACCACATATGGTTCTACAAAGCACTATGGTTCTACACAGGTGCTTCACTGGTGCTTCACCAGTGCTATATGGCACTAAAAATGGTTCTTCTATGATTACGAGCAAAGAACCACTTTTGGTGCTATATAGTTTTTAGAGTGGCAGCACTATTAGGTTGACTACAAGGCAGGCATTTCTCTTTATTTGGAGAATACACTCTTTTTTGTGCTTTGTATAGAAATTTGTATAAAAAGCTTTTTTGTATTATGATAGTAGAACATAAGTAAATGTCATTAGATATAAAGTGTAAAATGATGTTGTCACTTTTCACTGAGATATTGGAAGTTTTTTTTAAACGAACCATAAAAAATTTAATAGTAATAAAAATGTGATGCCTGTTGTTGTTATAATGAAAAGCACAATTATATGTGAAAGGTTTATTGATTACACGGTTGAAATGCTTGATTCTGATTGAACAGTCACATTATTTGTTATTCCCAGAGCTAAAAACTAATAACCCGGATACTGCAAATAATTTTTAAAGGTACAGTTTAATATTAAACAAAAATTTTTTTTTAATAACATATATGACATTTTTATTTACAAATTGAACCGAATAGTGTGTTTGTGTCGTCTTATCAAAATATAAACGTGTTTTCCTCGCAGTCTGCATTCATTAAAAATGAGCTCATAAAATAATTCAAATCAATATATAATGTTCCTTATGTGATAAAAAGCAGGTTAATAAGCAGGATAATGTAGAGGCAGCTGGTTGTTTTTGTGAAATGATCACTTTGCGTCTGGTCCTGATCGCACTGTTGGGGCTTATTTCTGTGATAACATTCAGCTTCCTATACATTATCCCTAACTTAATAAGGATACAGTACCTATTAGTTAAAATATCACGCTGGGGAAAATCTTTATAGAGCCACACAGAAAAACTTCATCAACCTGTGAAACTTTTTGATACAGACCTCCTAGCTGTATGTTATTCTGACCCATGTTTGAGCCTCATAGTTGTTTGTCTGCTAGCAGGATTCAAAGGAACTGTGGGTAACCCCAGGTTTCCTGATTTAAGTGAACATTTCCCTTGAGATTTCCTTTCAGATTGGTTGGTATAACATAAACCCTCTATGGAAAAGTGAATTTGGGAAGGGAAGGGGGAGACGAATATATCTTATGAATGCGCTCACTGTGTTAAGTGTTCTGTGCTTTACCGAGGCCATGTACTGGCTTGGCATGCTGGCAGACTGTGGAATAAATAATAGAGTGAAAATACAAAATAAGGTTTTCAAAACCGTTTTTAGACTTAAAGGGAAAACAAAGACATATAGCAGTTGGACACACAATGCATCGATGAAAATAGAAATAGGCCTGTTATTAAAATGAGGTACTTCTGTGTTTTCAATATGAGAATTATGAGGATGTTTCAGTACTTGGATAGCGAATAGTCCAGAACAAACAGAATTTACAGTGAGATACAGTGGAAATGAGTCTTGTTTGAAGGTCTACCAAAACATTGGGAACCACAATTTAGAGATGAAGGGCAAGATGAATGAAATAGTTCCTGTATTTCATGGCCAATACAAGTGCATGAACGATTTTGCATTACTCCTCATATACTGTTCTACACTCTTCACAGTCATGCCATAGAAGAACCACTTTTGGTTTCTCAAAGAACCATTCAGTCATACATTGATTAAAGGTAACATAACACAGTGTTTTTTCTAATCGTATGGAAATCTTGAGTACCTTTATAGTAGTATTAAATCCTTCATATCTCCAAAGAGTCTTGGTTTTATCAGATTTATAAAAGACAGATTAGCTGTACTGCTACTTTCCCAGAAAAAAGCAAGCCCCTGGAGGTGTACTGTGGGCAGAGCGGGTCACGAGCAAGCAACACACACAAAACATCCCACTATCTCTGGACAATTTGTGATTCCTTACATGTTCATGTCATTTACATTGCATGCACTTATGCACCAACATTTGATGCAGTTTTATTTACCACATGTGATTCATGACAGGGTTGGGCCGCCCCATTTCAACTAAACTCAGCGTTAAACAAACACACAGGCACAACTACGCTGGAACCCCGAAAATACAAACTATATCCATTGTTCCATAAGACCTTTAATTTCTCTTACAAACAAAAACACATTTGATTTTGTATTACCTCTTGGTTAGTGTGTGTATGTATGTGTGTTTGTGTGTATGTGTGTGCTATTTCGGGTGAAGTGCCCATATAAGGACTTCCACTGTACTTCCTTCACTGATATTACTATTTATGAAACCGTTCAACCAAAAATGGTTCTTCTATCAAAAGAAAATGGTAAAACACTGGTCCCTAGCTGTCACCGGGGCAGTATTCAAACTGATTTCTGTCATACTCCAATAAAAAATTGTGGGAAAGAAATTTATTCAAGTTCAGATTCCCAAAAATCACATTGCTGCATGGAAATTGTTTTAAAAATATTTCATATATGGTGTCCCAGATTCATTTTAATTCTTGGTGCTGCATGGTTGGAATTTCAATCTAAACTGCATTTTCCTAGGAAACATGGATAAAGAGCATTTTTTCATCAGTCAGGTTTATTTATGATTTATTCTTATTTTTATTATCTACAAATAATAATGGAGTTTTAGTTCTTCAGTCTTCAATTTTGATCAGCTGACCAACAGTCTGTAGCAATGCAATTGAAGAAACATAGAACGTGGTAAGCATAAATAAAAAAAGAACATGCAGCTGGTTACAATTGTCTCCATCCTTATTTGAACTATCTGAGCTTTGTAATTGGCTAAACACAGTAAATTATGGATGACGGCTTGGGTGTTTATTGTCTCCGCCTCTGCCCTGTGAAATCCATCCTCTGGGCGTGGTTTTAAAGGGGTGTCTGTCTCAGATTGTTGCTGCAGTGTGGTAGCCAGAACCTCCAGCTGTTTCTAATCTGAGAGGGCTGTTTGGAGGGTCTTAGCCAGAAACAGAGTGAGAGAGGGAGAGAGAGATGGAAAAAAGACAGTGAGAAAGAATGGGAGGAAACCCAGTTTAACTGCAGAGGACAAAAAATAAATGAAAATGCTGGGAAGGCAGCTGTCTATTTACAAGTTTAAAAAGCAGCACCATGTTTGTGCCACAAACTATTACATTGTCTGTAATATTTGTTTTAAAATCCAGTCAGAATATAAATTTAAACTTTTAGGTTTGAATTTGAATTGCATAGATCAGATCATTTGTTCTTGGAAAATATGATATGAAAAGTTAAAATTGGTAAAAATTCCCAGTTTTCTCTGTGTTTTATCTGTTTTGTGATTTTTTTCACTTAAGAGGAAATCCTTCTGGATCACTATTTAATGTAATAAAATGTAGATTGCAATTCACAGCTGTCTTTAATATTTTTCTTTTCTACCCATCTTACTGTTATTAGTGTACTAAGAGAGAGAGAGAGGGAGAGAGAGAGAGAGAGAGAGAGAGAGAGAGAGAGAGAGAGAGAGAGACTTTGTTGGCACATATAACACTTATAAAAAGAGTCCAGCAAAAGCAGATTTTTCTATGTCTGTTTTATAGTTGAGGAAAACAGGACAGATTTAAACAGGACAGATTTAAACAGGACGGTAACATGAACTGGTCGATGTAACAATAAAAGAAGAGACATAGCAAACTATCAGTATAAAAAATAACTCTTCAAATCCAAAAACATTCTGTTACAAATTATTTTTTTTACCCATAAGCATCCTTATTGTCCTTTTTCATGTAGTTACTGTAGTTATGTCAGACAGGTTCTCCACACTTACCCTGTCTTGTTCTGATGGAGATACTGCAAGGGCTTTACTTTTCCTGTGATTGACTCATAACCCTGGAATTCTTTTTGGCTCTCTCCTCCGTTTCAGCTTTTGAATATATTGCCTTGGGTAAGTTTGGTTACATGCGGGACCAAGCAAACAAAGCAAGAAGGAGGAGGCCTTGAAAGGGAAAGAGTGCAGAACTCAGCTTTATGTGCAAAAAAGAAAAAAGAAAGTGAAGTCACTTTTTTTAAAGTAAAAGGCAGAAACAAACAAATTGAAACCTCCCACATAAACAAGATGGGCTCTTATTCTCTGAAGGAATGTGTCAAGAGTTCTTAAATGTAACTGAACAGTGGTGGTCGGGTGACTTCTCTTCCAAGGGGCACGAATTCAAAATATGTGCTCGGAGTGTCATGTGTTTTGCTCGTCAAGTTCAAAATATGTGTTTATTGCATCATGTTAAGCATGTGCATCAAAATACGTGCCTGCTGCACAAGGGTCGAAAGGGTTTATGATAAAATATGGCTTTTATGCCATAATTTGATTAAATAGCTGATATTTAAGAGTGGCAGATAACTTAGATCAACTAACTTTAGTTACATTGCAGTATTGTTTTTAGAAATTCAAAGGCCACATTTACACCTGTTTACATTTACATACAGGCCTTTCACAAGTTTGCATTAACATGTATTGAGATAATGAGATAAAGCATATTTTTGGCATGCTGTCCAAGGGTAGGGCTCCATGCTCTGAATATTAACTCGAAACCAAAGTACTTCCCCCACTGTTGACTTTTTTTTCGAGGGTGCATGATGTGTGGCTTGTGAATGATAAATGGACTGCATTTATATAGTGCTTTCAACAGACCCATGGCCATCCAAAGCGCTTTACAAGTTGCCTCACATTCACCATGCAAGGCACCATCAAGCTTGTCAGGAGCAGCTGGGGTTAGGTGTCTTGCTCAAGAACACCTCAACACTTGGTCGGGTGGAGCCGGGATTGAACCACCAACCTTCCCGTTTGTAGACAACCTACATCAGGAGTGTCCAAAGTCAGTCCTGGAGAGCCTGTGTCCTGCAGAGTTTAGCTAAAACTTCCCTCAACACACCTGCCTCAAAGTATCTAGTCTGCCTAGTAAGACCTTGATTAGCTGGATCAGGTGTGTTTGATTAGGGTTGGAATAAAACTCTGCAGAGACACCGGCCCTCCAGGAACAGGAGTGGACACCCCTGACCTACATGAACCACTGAGCCACTGAAAACATATTTTTACGTAACGTACCTCCTGCAGACACTTCAGATGGGTTTATGATAAAAGGGACACACCAAACACCTATTTTGACATGACAAAGCCACACACATGACACTTCAGATACACATTTTGAATTTGCACCCGTCGGAAGTGAAGTCACCGGCCGTCACTGTTTTTGGGTGAACTATTCCTTTAACATGGTTATGATGATAAAGAAAAGGTAAAACATAACAGAAATATATACATTTCATATAAACTATGATATTAAAAAGTTAATGGTGGCTATTACTGTAAAACATAGAAAGCAATAAACATCAAGGCATTTTACATCCCACACACCCCACACAGTGATCGGTTACAAATGCCCAACAAAGCCCTGCCATTCTGAATCACGTCTTATTCAAGCATTACGCAGCCTTTTAAAAATGTAAATGGTCTGCACAGAATGTGTTGATTTTGGGTTGAGATTTTTTGCACTATTATAACATTTTGATAATAAATGCGTATTGATGTCATACTGGTGCTTAAAAAAATCAGATGGAAGAGCAGGAGTGTCTGTCCGTGTGTGTGTGTGTGCTGGGAAACTTGAAAGAAAACATGCCAGTACTTCTCCTCAACCACTTATTTTCAGAAGAAATATATAAATAAATGAAACTAGGCATACTGATGTTTTCATATTTCAGAGGGAAATCCATTATTGTTAGTGTATATAAGTGAGGTTTATCTTGACAGTGGGGGTTTTCACTGTGTGTGTCTCTGTTTCCGGTCTGTGCAGATTCTTCCATCTAGAGTCGGTTGTCCCAGTGGGGAGGGAGTGTAAGTGTGTCTGTGCGAGGATGTGTGCGGTGTGTGAAGTGTTTTCTCTGGATGTACTTCAGTGCCTTGTGCTGTAATGGAAGAGCGATCATCAGCTTGTACTCTGAGGGGGTGGCAGGCCAAAAAATGTTTATATTCTGACAAAGTAAAAAAACGTGTTTCTGTAAAAGATCAAGTTTGTGAGTTTTTCCCACTTTTGTCCCTTAATAGAATTTGTATCTGTGATTGACAACCAATGTAGGTATGATCTGAGGTATAACTGCACACATACTGTACAAGCATAATTAACAACTGTCTGCACATAATAACATTCACACCAGAGTTTACCGGAAAGGAGGGTTTTTATGGCTTGCAGAAGAAACAGTTAAGAGGCCGAGAGGATTATAGCTGAGCTGCATTTAACTTCTGCTTGCTTTATGAGTCATGATTCACTTTTTTCCTCATTGAAAATGTTTACTCTGTCATTTGTGCTGTATTTCTGTCTGTTAATGTTTCTGCGGTGTGAATACAGGCAAATTTTATCTACTGTAATTTGTAATTTAGTAATGTACCACTGTAAACAAAATGCAGCATGAAGTTAAAACAACTTGGTTTTGCAAGTGAACTCAACTTACTATATTAAGTTTTTTGCTTAAAAAGTTTACATAACTTATAAGTTCAAGTTAAAATTGTTTAACTTAATCTTTTAAGTTAAAGTAACATAAAAATATGTTTTGATTTGACAAAAATGCTACATATTTTTTACAGTGTGTGCTTGAAAAGCATTGGTGGAGGTGACAGTATTTTATAGAGGATGATTAGAAGTTTAAAACAGGTATCTGTAGTTTACATCTCAAGACATGATAAGTGATTAGTGATTAGTGATCATGCAGTCACCTCATAAATGACATGCACATATATTTTATATCCACACATGTTCTGTCTGAAAATGTTAAATAAGATAATTATTTATTAATTTATTTAAATTTACAACTGATTTACGTGAAGGTTATCTGTAATAGCATGTTAAGGAGTTTTGTACACAGATAGTGGTCTACCTTTTCCCAGGCTGCAGCACCTCTAGATTGTAAATGTCATGCACAAAAGAGGCTCACAAATCAAAGTTTGCTTAGCCTGTCAATGAATCTGAAACTTGTCAAGACTTGTGCCTTTCTGTAGTGGCTCTTTAAATTAAGGTATCTTGTCCTTAATTTAAAACTAAACTCTTAAAAAAAGGTTTCTAAATAGTACCAAATAAGGGTTCTTCAGCTTGTAACAATAGCAGCACACTTTTTTAGATGGTTCTATATAGAACCTTGCCTTGAAAAGGGCTTCATAGAACCTCAGTGGTGCTATAAAGAACCTTTAGTTTATTAACAGAGGGTTATTTTTGTTATTTATGCACTTTTTTCAGCACTTTATAAGGTTTAACAGTTTAAAAACAGAACTGCAAGACATCAGAAAAATACTTTTATTTTTATATCTTTTTATCACCTGAGGTATCATACAACAATAAATATGTGTATTCAAATAAAATTCTTAAGTTAAAAATATACATTAAAATAAATATTTATTATGCAAATATAAAAAATCACTACTTAAATGAGACATGGATGTTACATAACTGCTTCAATATTAAATGAACAATACAATTTGGCAAAGACAATCATTCTAAATAGACAACAATAAAATTAAATCATTAAAATCATGACGTAAGCAACATCAAAACATGCAATGATAATAAGTACTGAATATTAACATATTATGACATTACATTCGAAGGTATACATTTTAGCACAAACAGATATATGGCATAAAATACAAATTAATGGGATGTTAATAATACATTAATAACTGTAAAAATAAAAGTTAATAGGATTGTTTAAATGTTTGTAGAAGCTAGCCAAAAAGTCAAGTCCATATTATTTTGTTTGCTGGATCATTGTACATACTCCAATGTTCTTTGATTTGATGTTAAACATTTAGTCATATTAGAGTAGGGTCTGCTATAGATTTCCATTACCTTGCAGTGGTCATCAACTGGTGGACTGTACAAGGTTGAGCATCAGGCCAAACAAGATTTGGGTCTGTTGGTCATGGATGAAAGGATAAGACATGGAGACAAAACAAGTTAATATTAGCCTGGAGTTTGCTTACATACTGTATGTAAAACATGATTTGACAGAAAATTTAATATGACTCTGCTCAAGCTGTTTTGTCAGTAAATAGGTGAATGCTTGGTGAAAGATTTATTCATAAATTGAATTCACTGAATTAACATAAACCACTGTTATGAATCCAATGGCTGACCTGCAGCTATCCAAGAGCTTCACTCATGATCCACCTACAACAGATAGTAAATGTGCCAAAAGAACACAATCTCCAAAATGTTTAAACAGTTAAACGTGTTGTACCACATTCTTTTGATAATTAGTTTAATAAACTTAATGTAAAATAAACATGTATTAGCTTTTTAAAACTTTTACACATCAGTGATTGTTAAAGCAGAGTCCCCTAAATATATCATTTAAAACAGTATAACAGCTTGTGTTGTTGGTCTGCAGGCGGTTCAGCAGGACTGATGATTCAGGGCCTTTACAGTACATGTGTACCTGATCAGGAGGCAGCTTGAAAATAACTGTCTAAATTTAAAATAAAAAAGGCGGGAATTAAAGAACCCTTTTGCAAAGCCAAAGAACCATTTCAGCAAAAAAGGGTTCATCAGGAAACTATGGTTCTATATTAAGTAGAACCTTTATCATTGTTTAAGAACCTTTGAAGTACCATTTTTCTTAAGAGTGTATGTGCTATAAACGTATAAAAAATGTTCACGAACTTTACATTTTGCGATTTAATGTTAGGATTTTTCTGGCTATTTTTCACACAATGTAAATTTATTGTGTTACAAAAATAAGATGATATTATATCAAATGATGATGTATTTTTGTTTGGATGATCATCAAATGATCATAACTACGACAAGTTTAATGTAAGAGTTAATAACCAACCAGCAAAACCACTGAGTAAACAAGCATTTGTTTTCACATAAAAATGTGATAAGATCCCTATTTGCAAACTGTGATATATTATATGTGATATCTTTTTAATAGTAGTTTAAAAATCTTACAGAGCCTGCTGACTGCCCTCAATTTGGCACTGAATCTGTAACATCCATACAACAGGGGGAGACAGAGAGGCGTTGAGAAGGGAAGCATTGCTCTGTCTGGTTCTATAGTGAAACCATCTGGAGACTGTCATTATTATTTCCACTTATTTCCAAAGGAAGAATTTTAGAAATGGAAACCATTTTGAATCTTTCTTAATGCCCATGCAAGTAGAACCCAATAATCATTAACTATGTTTCTTAGTGCCTTTAAATGTTTGGGATTTTATAAATCAGATACATATGCTTGTTATTGTGTTGTCTGAGTATAAGGCAGTTTAGTACACCTGTACATTCACTTGTTTTTGTTTCACTGTCTTAGCACTTGCAATGCAATCCATTTCTATTATTACTTCAATCCTCCTACATGTAGAGCTTCACTAATTTGGGTTATCTGAAGAACATCTGTCAGTTATTAAAGACTGCAGTCATCCTTTAAATGCACTACACTCAAATCCTTCTCAAGTGTCTTCCAGATCAACACCCGATCACTCTTTCAAGACCAATGCAACTGTACCAGGCTGCAGACTTCATATGTGCTGTTTTAAATCAAAAGGACATCAAAATTTGTATTTTGTTTCTTGAGAAATTGTCTGTCTCTTGAAGTTTCAAGAAAGAGTTCCATAAAATCGTAAACTATGTTGAGATTTGTCAAACCAGACAACAGACGACACTGGGCCAGATCTGCACCGGATCCAGGCAGAAGTCAACGGATCTGGCGCGGATACGATGTGGCTCTGGTGTGAATCCATCTGCTGTCTGGCAAGAAACCAAACTCCAATAATAACGCCAATAATTTTCTATTCATCATTTTAAAAACATTAAGGGACACATCTGAAACAATGTTAATAAACAAAAATGGCTAAATTCTCAATTAAATCTCTGAATGTATGCAAGCAAAGAAAATCTTGTGACTACCCATTTAGGTACAGAAACAGTATATATACATTTGGTGTCAATATGTACCATTGAGGTACAATTATGAACTCTTTAGGTGAATATGTGTACTTTGTGACAGGGTGTCGCCAGAATCATATGTTAAAAATCACTACTTCGTCATCACAAGGGACCACACGGATTGACTTCTGAAGAAAGTGTTTATGTGTCAGATATAGAGCAAGGCAGAGAATAAATCTGAGACAGTGATGTCCTGTCTACGCTCACCACACCAAGAGTTCATTACAGGTTACAGATCCAAACACTTCAAACCAGACAATTACATTTCAAAGTAAGAAACACTACAATAGCCGGCATAAACTGTCATGCCTTAAAACATCATTCATTACAAAATGTTAATGTGCTCCTGCATTTAAACAAATACATTCAAGCAGAGAGGTTTTCAATGAGACATCATCATTCACCACAAAATAACATCGGTGGTTTTAAGCTCTATTTCCTGTGGGAGTACATGCCACATGGCTGTTTGCACCGCTCATTTGTCTTGTTTTACTTTAAGGCCAAAATAAAGTATTTAAAAGCGCATTGTATTTGTTGTATCGCAGCCCTCTTGATGCTTTCTCTTTATAGTGTCCCGCTGTAACTGCACTGTTTTGTTACCAAAACTGTGTTCACACTGGGGATCAGCGCCTGCAACCTCCATCTGCTTAAGCACTTCAAGATGTTGCTGAACGTTAATTCATTTCAGCGTTTTGGGAAATTACGTTCTCTAACCCAGTTAAGCAGGGTTCTGAGATGTTTGAGAAAAGTTAAAAATCTTGCATTGGGGCAAAGTGATTTAAATAACAGTTTCTGTTAAAGAACCATTAAATAGGAAAAAATAATACACCAATATGTTTGAAAGTGTCTTTGTGTCTGGAAAGAATGAGTTCAAGTACAGACCAGGACTCGGACCGACGTCTCAAATGAGTCAACGTTTTTTCAGGAGAAGGACGCTGGAAAGCAAAGAGATCAGGTTTCACATGAGAGGATGGAAAAAGTAAGACTTGCTCATGCAAAGTCTTAGAAAAAGACATATTGAGAATTTTTCACCATTTTATTTTCCTTTATTTACAATCTGCACATGAGGAAATATTCAAAACCTTACGTAAAATTCAAAATGGTGTATGCTTAAAATCTAGTGTTTTTCTGATGATTACATCTTAAAAATGTTGGATTACTTTCAACCCAGCATTGGGTCAAAAAGAGACAAACCCCACCCATGGGTTTTAAAGGGATAGTTCACCCAAAAATGAAAATGCTGTCATCATTTACTCATCCTCAAGTTGTTTCAAACCTGTATAAATGTCTTTGTTCTGCTGAAAACAAAATAAGATATTTTGAGCAATGTTTGTAATAAAATCGTTTTGAGAACCATTCACAGCAAAAATTGCAAAAAATAGTTGCAGTGTTAAACATTTCTAAGTTGAATTCAACACCTAAAGAGTAAATTGAACATAATTAGAATAAATTATTGTTTAAAGTTGAAATTAATTGACAGAGTTAATCATGCCAGTGTTAACCCAACTCCTTAGAGATGTAATTACACTTCGTATTTCCATGTGTCCTGCAGATTGAACGGTAAGTAAAACTATTGTAAATGAATTACAATTTTTAATGCTCTAATTTTTAACTTTCATTAACTTTTATAAAATAGTCTTATTTCTAATGTCAGATCTGTGTGATTTGCTCACGGGAGCATGTAAATGGTGAAAAGAGTGAATTTAAAACATTTCCAGCTCTCATGAGCATTTCACAGTGAGAAAAACACATTTCTAGTCTTCTGATGGTAAAGTGGCAGTTCAATTAAACACTGCTGAGTATATAGACGGTTTCAGCAGTAACAACATAAACAATCGGCTGTCGCGGTCCGCACTTAACTTCCGGTAAACTCCGCTAATAATAAATAACCACAAAGTACTTTAAACGTAGTTTATTTATATAACAAGCAAAAAAACAACACATAGATTACCTAGGAAACCAAAACATGTGTTATTTTCGACGAGGCATTTGTTCAAGAGATCAGTTTAGCAACTAGTCAGACCATTAAAAAAACGAAACCGGAAGTAAAGTTCGGATCCAGACGTCTATCATGTGCGTCCAATGAAACCGTTTACATATTATCCTAATCCCCAATAAAAAGTAACACTGATGCAGAGTTGAAAGCTGCAATCTGTAACTTTATCCTCACCATCTCTATTTGAATCCTTAAATTGCATTTAACATCTTACTTGTAGGATTATTTTCTTAACTTAGGTTTTTATATGTTGGCTGTTACATTTAAAGTCATCATCATTGTTATAAGTGTTTGCATTTCATCAGCTCATTTGCATTTTAAATACACACCCCAAAATGGCACATTTTTGCTCGGACTTACAATTTGGCAGTTGTAATGCTATTATAAATGATCTATATGGTATTTTGAGCTAAAGCTTCACATACACACTCTGGGGACTTATCTGGGGATTTATTTTACATCTTAAAAAAATCTCATAATATGACCCTTTAACACTTGTGTGAGTCAAAGTAACTCTGGCATCGTGTTAAATATTTAACTACATTTAAAGTGTTTAATTCTGATGATTGTGGAGCTATATAAACTCTGAAAACTCTGTGAGCGATTCACCGGTTCCTGACGTCATCAAGAAATGACTTCACTACGCATTTACTTTATCAATGAAACATTCAAATACAGTCGTTTGTGTCAACACATTAAAACATTTTTAAAAAAAAGGTTGTTTTTGTGAAGGCATAGCTGATTTATTGCCTATCATTCACAAGAAGTTAGTAATGTTTGTGGTCACAGTTTCAATCGCGGATGATAAATAATAAATGCCAGATACAACCGACCAGTTTTGACAAGCCTACAACTTGAATAAGATTCCTAAAAGACACTGATGCACAATTGCGGATGTGTAAGTATAAATAATAAATACACTTGTGTGTTAAACGCATTGGTCTTCCAAACAACTACAATATGATTTGCATGCACAATAAATCGAAGCAAAACTAAAGCGTTTTAATAAAACAAGCATATCAAGAAACTAATAAAAAAAGAAACTTCGCGCATCAGGCTCATTCAAATCCTCTGTGATTCACACGCAGTTTCAGCAACTCATCCGTCAGAATCGTCGGCAATCCTTGCCTCTGCAATCTTCGACAAACTTTGTTCGGTTCTTTTTTGAGTCCGACGTGTTATTTCGGCTGTGCGTCCTGCGTCATCAACCTGGAACCTATGCCCAAAACTAAAGTTTGATTCAGTTCGATTTGTGAACTGGATCGACCGGTTACTTTCTGAGAACTGGCTAAAAAGAACGATTCGTTCAAGAACCTAACATCACTAAAACACAGTAATTTATTACACAGTAATAAAAACAGGTTTGTAACAACCAGAGGGCAAGTAAATCTTAGGATAGGCTGTAAAGGATCCATTCACTCTGTCCTTCGTGACTCAAGGAAAGAAGGACATATTTTGAAGCTGCATTATAAGCATTATTCGAATTGGGACGGCCTTACTAGCCTTACAGCCTTCAGTTGCCCTGCTGTGACAGAAATGGTCTTGGAAAGCTGCCTTTTGAGGTTTGAGTGAATTTGACCTGTGCCCCTAATATTCTGGGTGGTTTTAACCACGTTGTTTGGTCAAATATTAAGATTTTCTGGGTTGATTTAACCCAATGGCACGGTTTGTCCCTTTTTGACTCATTGCAGCGTTGAAATTATCCCAGCATTTTTACACTGTAGCAATTTATACCTGGTGTTTGATTTACTCACAACTTACATCAGCTCAATAAGTTATAAATGTCAGTCCCCATTTCTATAAAAAAACAAATTCAACAAAATGCAAGTTTAGCATTAGTTGTGTGCCCTGCTATATGCTCTAGGTGTGTCTGGGCAGAAGAGACAGACACAATTTAGTCTGTTTGTCTGTAACGCAAGGTACATGGAGGTCAGCGATTGGTGGGTGTCAAAAGGGAGCAGACTCAAATCAAGCGAAGAAGAAAACATCAGTAATGTAGCGGGCAGGTGGGGACAGGCAATGAAAAAGTGTGTACGAGTTAGTGAGAGAAAAAAAGACATAAATGGCTAGAAAGACAAATTAAAACAATTCAAACATGAGCACATGTGTTGAGGATGTGGCAGTGTCTGTGGATACACAAATCTGCCTTTTATAAAGCAGTCGCCGTAACTAAACAATATAAAGTCTTTCGCAAACATGCACACACCACCAGCTGCTCAGGACATTAAAAAATACTCACAACTAATCTGATTAGGTATTTTTCCTATCAGGACTCCTGGTAAATAAGCATTCATGTTTAGGAATATTGTGATATAAGAATGCTGCCTGTTCAGTGTCTCGACATGTTGAGCTCAGACTGGAGGGAGGGAAACTTCAGTGTCGGGTAACAAAAGTAAATGTCTACCCAACATTTGGGGTCACGGCATGATGTAAACACAGTCATGATGTCAGTCTAAAAATAGAGGATTCTTTTTAAATACAAGGTTCCTCCAAAGAGATTTATGTAACAATTGAGCTTTTGTTGACGTTAAAGAGGTGGGAATGATGATTATGCTCTTTTCTAAAGCTTTTGTTTTAGCTCAATGTAGATATTTTTCTTAGCTTTAGTGCTTTTATAACTCTGATTAATATAGTATGCACAACCGATGCACATAACACCGAAGTCTTATTACATGGCTAGTTTGATGCTCACTCAAAACTAATAACACACGGTAACCTGGATGCTGCAAATAATTTTGACAGATACAGTTTAATATTACACAAGATTAAATATAAATATGTCTTAACATACATTATATTTACAAATTAAAGGTAAATGGGTTTTTCTTGTGGAAGGTCTGCAATCATAAAAAATTTGCAAATAAAATATTTCATATCAATATTTAATGTTCCTTGTCTTACTTTTGAGAAAAATATCTGTGTAATAAGCAGGATAATGTACAGGCAGCAGGTTGAAGCCCCTTAAGTGTGATGCAAGACCCTCTGCTTCACGTTGGGTCCTGACCACTAAAATGATGTATAGCTGTGTGTGAATTTGCCCTCTATATAGTGCCTATAGGGTGTCTGACATTTTGTAGTGCAACATTTAAGATGTATCAGTCAGGCATAGGCAGATATCTTCAGGCAGTCAACTTTGTTTCCTAGCTCACCAAATGTCCATGATACATTTGCTTTGGGTCAGCCTATTACCGGAGAGCGATGCCGTGCTAATCTGTTTGCTTGTGCATGATTTCAAGATTATTTGCATCTCTTATGTTTATGAAAAATTTCGAAATTACTCTCACATTTCTGTTCATTCTTTCAATATATTGTTTATGGCAGTCTTAGCCTAAACTCAGGCTTCTAACTTGAGAGTTTCCGCTTCAAGTCTCATGACTAGCAGGTTGCAACTGAGATGCCCTTGAGCAAGACACCAAGGGATCTACTTTTTTATAGATCACAACCTTTGCGTGGGAACTAGCATATGCATGTTTTCAGACTCGTTTTGTGCATAAGCACGCTTTATAAAAGAGTCCCCTGGTCCTCGAGGACCCCTCCCAGAATGTTTTAGATGTGTCCTTAATTAACACACCTGATTTAACTCATTAGTTTTTAAGGGAGACCTTCTGGAAGGAGGCTGACGAGTTGGTTGAGGTGTTTTACATAAGGAGACATCTAAAACTTTGGGAGGGGGTCCTAGAGGACCAGGATTGAGAAATACTGGTGAAAGAGTGGAGACGGGGACTAATTTGCATATTCATCCACATAAACTAAATGAGGCAAGGGTGTAAAGTTACCTTCAAGCAGTTTTTAAGCATAAAAAATTACTGTAAAATGTAAAACTTTTATGCTATTATGTAGCTCAAAGATGCGTGTTAAATGATACAATTCTTGACTACAGGAAGACTTTAAATGACTTTGTTTTATCCAGTTAATGTGTGTAGTCTATCCTATGTAGGCTATTTTTACAGTTATTAGAGTAATTAGCTTAGCAATATGCTAATGGAAAATGTTGCTGATATTAAGTTGAGTCTACACAACGTCTAACTTTCAAAGCCCTATCTTTATGATCTATGTAGATTGATCCAGATCTGTCACTTGTATGTTTACCACGTAGACAGCAGACAGCAAATCAACCCAACGCTCTCTCTCTCTCTTTCTCCCTTCCTTCAGATGATGTGGCAGACTTGAGAAGTAACATGCATAGATTTTCTGTTTGCAAGCTTTAGAAATAAAACAATCTCTTTCTCCTCCCCCACGTTTCCTTCACTCCCACAAGCAATCTTAATGCAAATGAGTAAGTCACATGTAGCATGCAGTACACCTTAAACACCACCAGTGCCTGTCCCACTTCTAAATCAAATCACAAAACCCTTGAAGGTCAGGAAGATCTGGACTGCTGAATGGTAGAAGTAAATTTGGCCTCTGATCGAACTGGGAAAGTATGAGACACTAATGAAAAGCAGATATCGGTAAAGCCAGAAATCCATGACTTGAAAATGATCTTTCCAGTCCTTACCAGACCCAGAATTCATTTCTGTTCGTTGTATAATGCAGATTGCATTAAAAGTTCTGCTCTGTTATCTGTGAAGTGCTGCATGTTTAAGGGTGGGAGAAAACTGTTCAGTACTGAGTGAGTTTAATAGAAGGGGCTGAATACTTGGCCAGACTTTCCATGGTGTGACAAGGGGGGAGAAAAAGTAAAAAAACACAGCCATGTTGCGGTCTCAGAAATGACTCAACTAAATATGGTCATCTGTATTAACCAATCAGAGGGGGTTTGCATAAGCCCCGCCCACCCCACACATGTGAACTAAATATTTTTCCTGCTTGCCTTTGTCTTTTTTTCCAAGGCAGATGTGACGATGGGTGGAAAATGAATCACAGACTCAAAGCAGAGGCTGAGAGCGAAATTTTTAATGTTAGAAGAATTGTGATGACTTTGGTAGTGTGCAAAACTGCTACAAAACTGCTACAACTCGTCCTTGTTTATAACATTCAAAATTCAAATAGTTTATTAATGGTTTTTTATGGAAATTATGTTCTGTGAGTCTTGTCTTACAAGTGCATGTATTCAGATTTGGCAGTCTTGCGCACTTATCTCCACTATTTATTTTCTCTCCAAACCCTTCTGTGTGTATCCTGCTTGGTATTTCCTCCAAGATATTTGAAGACACAGATTTCTGCTGTCCATATGTTCTTGCTGAGTTCAGAAGGGTTGTAAATCACTTGTTGTTAGTCAGCTAAGATCTTTTAACCTGCTGGCTCAAGGACTTTCCCCTAACATTGTCCTCCTAGATGTATACTTCTCTATGCAGAGCACCTGTGCTGTTGGTTTAAGTATCATTGTTTAAACACATGAACATAGCCTGAAGATTACATAGCTTAAACAGTTAACAAAACTAATTTGACAGATTTTAGTGATGTTTAATTTTTTGTCATTTGTTGTCTTGATGTGTGATAATTCACACTTTTGTGAGATAAGAATGCTAAAAGTATTTAAAAACACTTTTAGTCAGCTGGTTTCTGTCTTCAGCTGGTTTCTGGTTCAGCTGGTCTTAGTCTGAAAGGCTCCTCCTCCTTTCACCTCCATAGGTTGTGGGGCAAAGCTGTGATTTTAGTTTTGACCAACAGAAGGCGTCTTAAAGTGATGGAAATTGTTTACTAGGGTTAAGTAGCTCTGACAATTGCTTGACTAAAAGCCAAGCTTATTTTATCACCTTCAGCACATGTTTATTTTCTGTTTCTATAAGTATTGCATCTATGAGGCTGTTTACACTTGGCATTAACATGCGTTTTCGTCGATCGGATCACAAGTGGACGACGTTAATGCCAGGTGTAAACGGTGTTCAAAACGTTTTGAGCTCGTCCACTTTCGACCACATTCAGACGTAGTCGAAACCACTTTCGATCGGTTCGCTTTGGAGTTGCGGAACGCATATGTGGTTGAATGCGTTCGAACAGCCACACGCGACCGCCTTCTCTCCGCCCATTTATCTAATCTGAGGTATTAAACACAAGTTTTACGTCTTTTTTTGACTTCTGGCGTAAACATACGGTGAACAGCGCTATTTTAGCCTTTCATTGATACAACTAAAGCGGCTGATCTCCGTATTTTCGTTTTGAAAGCGTGTGAAGTTGTGCGATCCTATTTCATCAATTGCGCTGAAAATTCAGAGAAAGCTCCAACATATAAACGTACAAAACACTATGCAGCATGTATACTTACTAAACAAGCAGTGGACTCCGACATAATATAGTTTGCGTCCATATAAACTCATCATTACTCCCGCTCGCGTTTGAATGACAGCAGAGAGACTCGCCCACCGTCTCACAGACCACCCCCTCACAGTATTCAGGACAGATGCGGTCGAAAGTGGACAAAAGAGACGGATTTAAATACCAGGTGTAAACGTAATGTGTGTTGATCTGAAACACATTGTGTGAAGTACTGTCCTTGACTTTAATTTAGGCAAAAAAAAAAAAGAAAAGACAATGTCTGATAACATAAAATAAATATATGCGGTTGGATCATAAGTAAGCCTATTGACTTCAACAAGAGTCTTAATAGAGTACAGACTCACAGGGAAAAACAGCAAACCTGCTGGGAGACAGTCTGTAAAAATCCACTGTTTGGCACTTTATTGTATAACACAAATTATACTAAAATGTAAAAGAACTACACTAAACACTACACCACACCTCTCTGTAGTTGTAACAAAATCTGGTGGTTTATTCAGGTAAGGATAAAAATTTTGGTCTGACTCCTAAGGAAACTAGGATGCTTTTCCATTGGCAATGTTCACGCTTGTTATAATCTTACAACCTGAGACCATCTGGAACTGTCATCGGATTTTAACATCTTTGAGGGCTTCTCTTGTAAAATGATGGCCTGCAAAAAACATTTACCCTGAAAGACATCTTTAAATAAAGTTTTTGGTTTTTGTCTAATCTTTTTCTAACCTTGCTTACTTTTTTTGCCTGAAAGTTAATTCGAAGATTTGCTGTTGATTAAATGTGTTTTGTTCCTTTAAGGTCCCAAAGGTTCATGAGTGATTTATGCCACACAGTTTTTTCTCTCTTTCCCTGTTTCTCCTTCTGTCTCTCCTTGAGACTCCTCCTCTTATAGTCTTTCGTTTTTCTTTAGTTCATCTCTGAATTGAGTTCAGCACCACTGTCTTTTACACATGATATAAAACCTCTTCGATGTGTTTTTTTTACGCAATAAAGGAGTAAATTGTGGCTCTTTACATAGGATTACAATATCGTAGGATTAATTTGAAATTAACTGCAGTTAGTAATGTTACATTATAGATTTTTACGTCAATAAATTAATTAATGTATTCTTAAAAACACTAGTACATACTTTATTTCAAAGAACTACGAAATAAAACATTATTTGTGGAACATAAAGAGTTAAGCTTCACTCCTTAAATTAAGAGACTGTCAAAAAATACAATTCCCAGAAATTTCAAGAAATGAGCTAACCTTACAGATAAAAAGAAAAGATGTTGGCTGCACAGTCCTGCTGCTCTTCTGTCTGGATAACTACCAGAAACCAAACCTCTGTGAGAGTGTTTCCCCTTTGTGAGTGTGTGGACACATCCCACATCACATTTTTTTAAGAGCTGCTTTGCCACTTTTTCCTTATTCGGGTTAACAACCTTTCATTTTGGTCTTATATTTTCGGCAACATTTATTGAGTATGCACCGATGCCCAGTGGGAAGACAAGTCGTCTACAATGATATTTTGTAAACTGTCCCCATCACTTTCTCTGTGATACTGTATAAGACTTTTGCTGACCACGTCTGCCTTCTTATTTAAAACCCTTGCGGGTTCATTGTTTTATGGTCTGCTCAGATGACAGTCGGTACTCATGCTTATGTGGATACATGTGATTCATCAGTTCATTGTGAGAACATTTAAATAAAATCCATGTGTGTTCCCAAGTGTCAACCGTTAATTCAAATTACAGTGCAGCTTAGTCCTCCCTAAATCTAAACACTGACCTACTTGAGCCTGAGCATCCAACACGGTAGGGTCATTGAAACTGTTGGCATACGTTCAGACTTCTTTTCATTGGAGTGGCCTATGTGGGAAAAACACTCATTCAGGGGTGACATAAATAAAAACAGTAACAATGTGTTTATTTTCCATAATGCGCTGCAGTCATTTTCCTTTAATATATTTTTGTTAATATATTAATTTGCAATGCATTCTAATGTGTATTGTCTAAAATGTGATACAATTTCTGTAAGCAATTGAGAACATGTATATAAAATCCAGGCTAAAGTCTCATAATCTACATACGAGATTTGGAGAATCAAAGCTTGATTTGAATCATTAATTTGACTGTTTTTTTATTTTGCTGTAAGAAATAGGGACAGAATTGATGACACAGATGACGACAGTAGCAAATATAGCATGCTATAAATTCCAGCACCAGAAGACAAGCTAACAAAATTAAATCCCCTTTAGGAAATTCTTATAGAAGCATCCCTTTTGATCATCAAATAAATCTTCTTAAAGGGCACATATCATGAAAATCTGACTTTTCCATGTTTTAGTGCTATAATTGGGTCCCCAATACTTGTACCAACTTAGAAAATGTGATAAAGACCAGTAACTTAGTTTTGGTACACCATTCTCTCTAAGCATGTGAAAAAATAGGTAACTGAAATTTGGCTCCTCTTGTGATGTCAGAAGAGGATAATACCGCCCCTTAACCTGCACTATCCAACCAAGGCACTGGCATTTAGTGCAGAGATCAGCTCATTTACATTTAAAAAGACACACCCAAAAACGAAATTTTTGCTCACACCTACAGAAAGTGGCAATTTTAACATGCTATAATAAATTATCTATATGGTATTCTGATCTATAAGTTCACACACGTACTCTAGGGACAGCAAATATTTATTTTAAATCTTAATTTGAACCGCATTTTACACTGCTTCCTGCTTCAATATAATTAAGGAGGTTATCTGCTTTTATTGAAGTTCCCAAATCTTGGAAACTGGGCAATATGGTTTAGAACTTTGGGGTGGCATCTGGGGTAGCCAATCAAATTTAAGCCTGGGCACAAACCTGACTGTCCATTAGTTTTCCCCAGTAAAACTAAAGGTGATATTTTACCTGAATTTACTGCAATACTCAACTGAATAAAATTAATTGAGTCACTGACCAAAATAAATAAAATCAGAAAGCCAAATACTTTACAGAAATATTAATTACATAATCATAAAAATAATTCAAAAATTCTAAGATATATGACTTCATCAATAAATGCAACATGTGAATAATATGTTATTATTATGTGTTTTTTTACCATTTAAATCAGCTTGATTTCTACTTCTGTAGCACTCATATTTACTATATTAATTATATTGTAGAAATGTAGCTTTACTAAAACTGTTCTCCTCATCTTATTTTGTTTACATTAGGTGGTCACTGTGAAGCTGTTTTTTATTATTTAATTACCATAATAAAGTTTCATGATAAATTGAACTTGATCTGGGAACTTCAGTAGCATTTTCATGACATCATTATGCAATGATTATGATGTTTTGTCTTTGTAAAGATTGATTAGCTGTTAAATATTTTGTATAAAAAGAGATATAAACATTTTAATTGTGGCATTGGTACTTGATTCTTAAAGGAATATTCCATTTTCTTAAAAGAAAAATCCAGATAATTTACTCACCACAATGTCATCCAAAATGTTGATGTCTTTCTTTGTTCAGTCGAGATGAAATTATGTTTTTTGAGGAAAACATTGCAGGATTTTTCTCATTTTAATGGACTTTAATAGACACCAACAATTAACACTTAATTCAACACTTAACAGTTTTTTTCAACGGAGTTTCAAAGGACTCTAAACGATCCCAAACGAGGCATAAGGGTCTTATCTAGCTAAACGATTGTCATTTTTGACAAGAAAAATAACAAATATACACTTTTAAAGCACAACTTTTCATTTAGGTCCGGTCCAGCGCGACCTAACGTAAATGCGTAGTGACGTAGGGAGGTCACGTGTTACATATATAAAACGCACATTTGCGGACCATTTTAAACAATAAACTGACACAAAGACATTAATTAGTATCAGTTGACATACAACAACGTAGGAACAGTCCTCTTTCACCACATTTGTAAACATTGGGGCGGAGTTTCGCGTTCGTCCTCTGTGACCTCTTGACGTGATGACGTATTGCGTCGGGTCACGCTAGCTCATGATGACCGGATCTTAACGAGAAGTTGTGCTTTAAAAGTGGATATTTGTTATTTTTATTGTCAAAAATGACAATCGTTTTGCTAGATAAGACCCTTATGCCTCGTTTGGGATCGTTTAGAGTCCTTTGAAACTCCGTTGAAAAAAACTGTTACGTGTTGAGTTAAGTGTTAAGTGGTGGTGTCCATTAAAGTCCATTAAAATGAGAAAAATCCTGCAATGTTTTCCTCAAAAAACATAATTTCTTCTCGACTGATCAAAGAAAGACATCAACATTTTGGATGACATGGTGGTGAGTAAATTATCTGGATTTTTCTTTTAAGAAAATGGAATATTCCTTTAAGCTGAAAAACAGGCTATACATGTACATTTACCTCTTAGACATCTGATAATGGTTACCTTAGTTTCCATGGGGATAAAAAATAAATTCTCAGTCTCAGGCATACATCAGAACTTAACATATGGTCCACACCAGACTCCCCTTTCACTTATCTGTGACTCTGTGGGTATTTAAAATCTTTAGAGCACAAAGAAAAACGAAGGAGAGTAGTCACTGTGTTCTTAAATTTTTTTTTTTTTATGAAAATTGTGGCCATCATATAGAGATTAAAAAATGAAAATACTTACTCTCAAGTTGTTTCAAACCTGTTTGAATTTCTTTGTTTTTCATCTCTTTAACATGCTAAAATCTTTACTGAAAATATATGAAAAAAAGGCTGACATTATGACAGAGACTTTGACCTTCCCCAAAGACTCCACAAAACACACATTTTTATAAATAAACTATTAAAATTGTTCATAAATTGTGTGAAACGCCCACATACTCATCATTGTCTTTTTTCAAAACACTGAATGCAACCCTGTACTTACAAAACATTACACGTGGCAACATTACATTTGTTACAAAAAATAAAAAATGGGGAAAAAGTTAAAGGAGGGCTGTGGTCATCACTGCACATTACAGTCCTTCCTATTCACCGCAAAAGTGGGTTTGCAGAAGTGAGAGAGACGAGTGAGAGAGCGTATACATGTGTGTTGGAGAGAAAGAGAGAGAGTTAAGGGAGGGTGAAGAGGCCGCGCTGTACATTCTTTTCCATTGAAGTCACTGTTTCTGCTCTATTCTGAAGTGATCCGGGAGTCTAGAGCAGATGTAGGCATATGTCTGACTCCTGTCTTCGGTAAAGCTGGATGTAATGGCTTTAAAACACCTCTACAGCTTGTTAAAAAGACGTGCGATATACGAGTCGTGTGTTAAAGTGCAGAGGTTTCAAAAGGTCGAGTGTCACTGACAGGATCAATTTAAAGTCTGTGTGCTTCATGCTGACATATGGTTAAGAGAAAAGCCTTGACACAAATCTGTATAGTTTCATTTTGGCTGTATTAGACCTCTGGTTAATTATACAGAGGCTCCTCCTCTTGTTTCCTTCATTGTGTGACCAAGAACTAAAAAATAGGGAGGGATAGGAGATTTTTTTTGTCATAGCACTCTAGCAAGTAGACTTATCAATAAGATCAAATTTCAAGTAGACTAATTCTATTCAATACACATCAATGTCAAAAGTGTCCCAATCTACCCAAATTCACCCTTTGTATATGTATTTGAAATATTGGTAATAAAACTTTATTTCCTTCACTATTTAAAATAAAGGGCTTGAATGTTTTTTGACAGCAATGCCATAGAAGAACCTTTTTGGTTCCTCAAAGAACCATTTAGTCAAGGGTTCTTCAAAGAACCATATCTTTCATACATTTTAATAATCAAATGAACCCCTTTTCACCTTTTGTGAAACAGAAGGGTGCTTCTGATGTTAAAGGTGCTTTAAAGAACAATTTATTTAGCCAGTCATGTGTGTTGTCTGTCATTTCAAAATATGTGTTTGTTGCGTCAAGTGAACCCGTGTGCATCAGGTGTCCTGAATGTGAGTGTCTCTTTTATCATAAATGGTTTCACTCGTTTGCAGGAGGGACTTTTTTTAACAAGACACGTTGATGCACATGGTTCACATGATGCAACAGACACAAATTTTGAAAACATGATTAACACACATGACACTCCGAAAACATATTTTGAATTCTGGCCCCTCAAAAGAGCAGGCACCAGCCGCCAATGGTTGAACCATCTTTTTTACAGTGTGGGTCTAGTGAAGTGAACAGAAAATCTGTCCTGATGAACAGTGAACAGAAAAATCTCTCCTGAACACAGACAGCAAGTAGAAGTAGGACAGGGAAGAAGAGGAATGAAAGGTGTTGGCCTGCGTTTCACCATCATCAACATCAGAACTTGGCTGTGTTGAGGGAATTTCTCTCTTGTAAGGTATAACTTACAGAGTTACACAAAATACCTGCCAAAACAAATCCTAGCTTAAGAGATTTCCCATCCGTTTGGACACCTGTCTCAGAAAATACAGTTTTGGAGAGTATCTTAAATCACCTGCTTGGGGTGCGCGAGGTGAAGGCATATACTACAATCCCTCAATAATGATAAAGCATTGGGTGTTCAGACCCTGGTTTACAAATAAATGACTTAGTCTTTCCACTACAACATAACGCAACATTAATATATAACATAATAATAATAATAATAATAATAAGAGGCATTTTATATGAAAATCCAAAATTCATTAGAAAGCTATAATTGTATGTATAAAACAAATCTTTCTTGATCTTTTTGAATGATTATGTGCCTTAGTAAATTTATTTAAAAACATTTAATTTAAGTAAAAATAACACAAAAATGTAAGTAATTCTAAATAAAAACATTATTGAGTAAATTAAACTTAATTTTATCATGTAAAATCCATTTTAATTTATAAGAAGGAAACTAACTTAATAATTTTGTGTTGAAACTATGTGAATTATTTAATTAAATATAACTAACTAGGCAGTGGACTTGTACTTCCCAGCATGCTTTGCATGGGACTGCATTTGGAGAGTAAAATGTGAAATGAAATGCATTTTTATGTGATTTTAACAAAAGAAAAGACTTATGTTCATTTATCTTTGAGATGTAGAAGAATTTCTGTTTCTGTTTTGTGATTACCATCATTCAGAAGAGTGCTGCTTGTGTACAGATAATAGGTGACACAATGATGAAAATCTTAATGTGTGTTAATTCACTCAATGATCCATATAACTTTGCTAATGCCAGTACTGAGATCAGTCTCGTCTTACTTACTCAACATAATGTGGTATATAGTAATACATATAGAAAAGAAGAAATTTTACGTGATTAAATCAGGAAAATTCAATAAAAGAAATAACTCTTTAAAAGTACTTAAAATTAGATACATTTTATAATATTGTTACCAAAACCTTTTTAAGAAAACATCACATATTTGTTTTACAAAGTAATTTAACTTTACTTAGTAAACTTACGTAAATTCTACTTATTGTTTTTTGTTGTTGTTGTTGTTAATTTAAATCAGACTTTCTACTGTAAGTAACTTTTACTTAATTTCACAAGTGTAAAATTTACTTGAAAACCTGAATGCAAAAACTTGCAAAAGAAAAAATAAGTACATTTTACTTATAATTTTTTTCAGGGAAGAAAGAAGAAAGGAAAAAGAAATACGGAAAGAAGGAATGAAAGAAAGTAAGAAAGAAAGAAAGAAAAAGGTGCCCACAACTTTCTGTATAATGTATATGATAAACAACTACCTAATGTATAATGTATATAAAAAGATGCATAAAACGTCTCGGTACATATGTAACCCTCGTTCCCTGAAGGAAGGGAACGGACACGTCACGTCCCAAATCGTCGGTTACAGCGTGATGTTGTAGTGACCGACAGAAAGGGAACTGAGGTTATTCAAAGAAGAAAGGAAAGAAATAAATGGAAATTAAAAAAGAAAAGAAGAAAAAGGTGACCACTATATACTGTACATGCTCTTTCAAAATAAAGGAGTTCAAATACAAAGAAAAAAGAAAGAAATAAAGAAAGAAAGGGTGACCACTACATGTATCTGTACTAAAGCAGTGTCAGCGTTGAGAATCAATCTAATGTTGTATGCGTTGTTGGATGTGGGTGTTGGGCTGCAGTTTGTCTGGTGTTACTCACAGCAGATTTCTGCAAGCTCTGACTCAAATAAACACACTGGTAAAGATTTTCCCCAATTCTCTCATCCCTCAATCCGCTCTTATCTGCTCGTGGTCCTTGTGACCAATTACATTCTTTCTTGTCACACCTTCAGATGTCCTCTGTTTCACACTATCCCCTGCTTTCTTGCCCAAATCTCTGTCCTCTTTTTAACATTTTGGCTCTCACTGCATGTGCTCCAGCCTGCAGCATTATTTACGAGTGCTTGCGCATTGCTGTATTCAGATGATGAGGTTTCCAGACGTGGAGCTGAGCTGCTTTCCCCTGCTATGCTCACACATCTTCAGCTCACTCAGCATTACTGTTTATTTACTCAAACTACTTTAACTCATAGATCTATTATATATACAAACAACGCATGTCTGCAAAAATCAAGGCTATAGTCTCATAATCAAATTATTATGATATTTGAAGCATCACAGTTTGATTATACTTTGATTTCTATCTTTAACATGGCCTTAGTCAAGGTTCAAAGATCAAGGTTATACTCTCACACAATGTTCTTTACATGCTTATATGTAAATCAGTTTGGGGTTTTCACAAATATTAATGTTTCAAAAAGCTACAGTAATCAGTTTTTAGAAATAAAATTGCCAGTTTTGTTATGTTTTCACATTCAAATTGCCAGATTTTGATATGTGTATTTGGTTTAGAGCATTGCATTAGCAACAGGTATACTGATGTATAGCTTAAAGTCACTTTAAATTAAAGCATGCACCAATTACATTATAAATGTAAATGATTTGGGCATTTTACCACTAAATAATTTGATTAAATAAAATAACAGGATGGGAAGACTTTAACCATACAGACGTTCCCATGTAAAGAAACCATAATTACATCTGGTGCAGTTCAACATGTCTTTAACACACTTTTAAAACATATGTTTACATTTAGCAAACCATGTGAACTTAAATGTTCCCTACCTATGCCACATCATTGTGCAAGTGTAGGAATGGTTTGTCAGAAAACTTCCGACACATACAATGAATATTTCATGAATCAACAATGAAAGTGATTTTAAAGTGCGTCTTGCAGGTTAACCACCACTGTCGATTAATGGGTACATAAATCACTCAAGATATGTGTATAATTTTTAAAATGTCTCAAAAATGGTCTTAAAGACCACTTTTTTACGTTTTTGGTATTAACGGTTTTTTTACGCAATTCTGCGATGACGTCACGTTGGGGAGAAGTGAAGAAAGCCTCAGCCAGAGCCATAGAGATAGATGAGACATTTATTGCTGTTTAATACTTACGTATACAATTTGGAAATCATATATACATCGTAGGAAATATATAATGTGTTATACTGCAAAGTTACCATGATAATTATTATTTATGATATCTGTGGAGATAAATAAAACTACGCAAATCTGCTGATTTGATCCATTCATGTCCTGACCACCAGGCTAGAGATTTTTAAACATCCTTAATCCACACTTACTAGTCTATCAAATAATATCTCAAATATATTGTTTTGTGAAATAAAAGAATGCTTTGTTATATTGTTTATGCGATAACGAATCACACAATCATTTTATACGCAGCAGCAGTCAGCAGCTGCAGCACACTCGGATCCGACCGCATACATACTGTAATAAACAGTCGTTCAGCGGCTTTTTACATCACGACAGACTATGCCATTTGAGGAGGAACCGCTCATTGATCACCGTATTTTTATAAATCCTGTACATGTTTGGACCTGCCGAACAGGTTGAGGACTTTCATATACTTTGTTTAGCAGAGAGGTTGAGCAGTTTGACCAGCGGGCTGCGGGAACCGGACGCATATCACGCCGCCAGACGGTGTTAACTCGAAATGTATAACTATTATCAGATCGACCCACCGGGAAAGTCCCGAGAGTGCCGATTGCCATTCCGCTACTGGTTGTAAGAAAGTGAGTGCGTTTGGGTCGCTGGTCCCCGCGAACAGATGTGACGTGCCTCACTCAGCTTCCAGGATTAGAGAAATGCTGCCAAAACCGTTTGTGCTGAAGATCGCATAAAGTTACACCCATTTCAGGCAGGATCATGGACCCCCTCAAGCCAGCATGCACGAGTATGTTAATTGTTTGTTTACTTTCTACACAAAGATATGCTAACGTTATGCTATCTGGCTGTCTGTCTGCCTATCTCTCTATACTAGCCTATCCATCTGTCTGTCTATCTGTCTATCTATCTGTCTGTCTATCTATCTGTCTATCTATCTATCTATCTATCTATCTATCTATCTATCTATCTATCTATCTATCTATAATCTGCGCTATCAGAACTGTACTTTACTCGTCTTTCTATAGTCATTCTCAATGCTCTCAATGCGGCTTTGGTAAATTCTCTCCCCAGCGTGACGTCATACAGTGCGTTGTGGGGGAAAGGAGAATCATTGCAAACCGCTGTACTTTTTCATACTTTTTCGGGTTTTGTGATACCCAACAACATAAAATACAATGGATAACAGTTTAAATGTTTATTATCAACAAGCAAATTGCACAAATTCGTTGAAAAATTTTACCTGCAAATCGCCCTTTAAAGGGTTTGCATAAACAAAACAAGCTGTTTACAGAAACACACTTTTTTTGCAAAGTGCATTTCTTTAGTTTGTGCGATTGTGGTTTTATAACTATAGTTATCGTTTACCTCTGAATAAGAGCAGATGTTGAGACACGTGGCTCCAAAAAGAAAGAGAGAGATATAAAGACAGGAAAGCAAATAAATAGTATAATTCTGTGTTTACAAACAAAACCAGACTGAAAATA